>NW_022900936.1:69272218-69326704 GCF_012274545.1 Fukomys damarensis | reverse complement strand
AAAAAAAAAAAAAAAAAAAAAAAACCCTAAAATATACAGAATATTTCCTATTTACTGGTATCAAGTTTAACTTTATAAGATCCATATGATAGGTAATCTATTCTTTTACAGATAAACTGATAAGAGAAGTCATTAACTTAATTAATTGGCAAAGATACAGACAAATCTGTAGAACAAAATTTAACAAGTAAAAATATGGTTTAGAAGCAGAAACCTTCTAGAATTGTTACTTTTTGAACTTACTGCATTTCAATTTAATATATATGTAAGATTCTTTAGAATGTAAAGCATTTTTCATATATAATTTATTGTCCAGGGATGCTTAAAACAATTTTAAGCCTCAAAGAGCTACCGCGTGCTACCACATGCTTAGCATTTTGTGTGATAAGCTTTGTTGTTAAAACCTGGGGCGGGGATTTAGCTCAGTAGTGCCTCCAGCCCCAGCAAGGTCCCGAGTTCGATCCCCCGTACCAAACAAACAAACATACTTGGGAGTCTCAGGGAAATGATGTGAATTCCCAAACACAAAGGCTGATTTAGGACCTACTGCATGTGAATAACTTCGTGGAAGGTGGACTTCAGACTATCCCAAAGGCCCTGTCACGTTACCATCGCTAAGCATTGACTGCGACTTGGTAGAGGTTTTACCGACTCATCACCAGTATCCATAACTGATGGGTATAGAAATGAGAAGGGGAGCTTCCACCGCTTGCCTCTCAAGCCCAAGGACCTGAGTTCGATCCCGGTACCATAAAGAGAGAGAGCGTGTGTGGGGGGGGGAGAAAGGGAATCTTTAATAAAGAATGCCATACTTTTTAGCTTGCGTGGGAGTCTCGGACTTTCAAAGGCTGAAAACAAGCATTATCAATTCTTTCAATACTTGCTTTCTTAAGACTTGGGGAGATGCTAGGTAAGCAGGATAAACCCAGATTTAGGATCACCCACAGGGAGCCAGATTAGGACTGTTCCCTCGGCTCTGAAGACTGGCCCTTTCTCCATTAACTTTATACACGCGCTACGGTCTTGTTTACTGGAGACTCTCCCTCGCCAGGAGCCACACAAATGACCCGCACCTGGTGAGCACACTACCTATCTACCTTCAACTCCACCCCTCGTCCTTGGCCAAACGGGAAGGGGCGGGATATCCTCCCGGGTCGAGCCTCTTCCGGAAGTGACGTAGGAGTGTCAACATACAAGATGGCGGCCCATCACCGGCAGAACACGTCTGGGCGGAGGAAAGTGCAGGTATGGGAGCCCAGCTCCTCAGCCTTCTGGACGCGGCTAGTAGCTCCGGAGCCACCTCCGGAGGACCGATACGTAAGTCAAGGCTCAAGGCTGGAAGCAGGGGCGCGGTGGGGGGGGCGGACCCATGGGCCTTGGGGAGCCAGCCGGGACCCTCGCTAGGGGGATTCTGAAACCTCGCGGTTGCTCCTAGTCGCAGTCCTATAGGACTGGGTTTTTCGGGTCAGGAAAAGCTTGTTCCCCGCCTACCTGCCTCCCCTTCCCCTTTTTCCAAAGCGTCTGCCCTCACAAGGCTGGAAGCAGGGGCGCGGTGGGGGGGGCGGACCCATGGGCCTTGGGGAGCCAGCCGGGACCCTCGCTAGGGGGATTCTGAAACCTCGCGGTTGCTCCTAGTCGCAGTCCTATAGGACTGGGTTTTTCGGGTCAGGAAAAGCTTGTTCCCCGCCTACCTGCCTCCCCTTCCCCTTTTTCCAAAGCGTCTGCCCTCACGAGGGTCGAGCGGAGGCCTCCAGGCGCTTCTCGGCAAGGGGGCGATTTAGGCGGCTGCGGAGGAGCTGAGGGCCCTGCGGGGGCGTGGCTAGGCGGTGCAGCTGGGTTACGGCGGAGTATTAGCACATGGGAGCCCCCCCGCCCCCCCCCGGCCTTGTCTGTGCGGGAGCTTTCTCCGGTGAAGTGGGAGCGACGTGGGAGTGTGCTCGTGCTGTTAGGGAAAATTACTGTTGTCACTATCTTGGAATTGAGTTCCGTCTTCACCCTTTCTTCATCTTCAGTGTGCATCCTTGAATCATTCTCTTTTCTGTAATTTATTATCCGTGGGTAAAGAATTATCTAACCACACCTTGTGTGTTTTATGCCTTTGTGAATTCACTTAGTTTGGAGTATGTTTTTGTGTTATTGGTGCCTTTTTTATTTTTTTGCGATGTAGGGAGTAAAAAAGCTCAGTTGCAGATGTTTGCTTACAGGTTTATTGGATGTAGGAGTAATGAGGTCCATTTATTCATTGAAGACGTTTACCATACACTTGATTGACTCCCAAAGGGGGAAAGGATTGAGGGGGTGTAGGAATCTGTGGCATTCAAGCTTTCACTGTGAAACAGTGTTCTGTGTAGTTCTACAAATTAAAATCACTGTTTTTGTAGGTGGTGAGGTCGAAAGATCTTTCAGTAAGGTAATCCCAGGAAAAGCTTTGTAGACCATAAAGTCTAAGTAGTTTGCGCCCTTGTTTTATTGATCTCATTGACCAGTACGATGGCCTAAGTGTTCACTAGATGTTTGTTGAAGTGAGTGACGTTAATAAGAATCTAAACTAGCTTTCCCTGGTAGGTGATTTTCAAGTGCATTATCGCAAGATTCAAATAATCCTAACATCCAACCGAAAAGGTGAGAAAGTCTCAGAACTAAAATGTAACAAAAAAATCGTAATTTAGTTGTAGGCTGGGCATGGGGCATATGCCTGAAATCCCAGCATTCAGGAAGTTGAGGCTGGAGAATCATAGTGAGTTCAAGGCCATCCTGAACTACATAACAAGTCCCTGCGCCCCCTTCCCCCACAAATAAAAAATTGTATTCTAGACGTTAGGGAGATATACTCTTAGGGAATAAGGATTAGCCCTCTCAGTTCGTTGCATTAAGATTTAAAAGCAGGAATAGGGCAGGATAAGGAAGATGAAAACTAACTGCAGCAAATGCAGAAAAACCGAGTATTTTAATAAGCTTTATGTGAGCTGGAGTGTGTAGAATGAGGAAGGTTATAATTCCACTCTTCACTGGTCAAAGTGAAAAACTAGAGTTTAATGTGCATCACTTTGTTCTTCAGTAGCAATCAGATTGTTGAGTTACCAGAGACTGTTTCCCATCAAAAACATTTGAGAGAGATGAAATTAGCCTACTGAAGAGAAGATTGAGGGAACTTTCAGAATTTGTCCCCGAGGCATAGAGGCAATGTTAGAAGCCAGGGGGATTGATTTCATCTCAAACTTCATTATGGATGGAAATGTTTAAACTAGTGCATATTCACTGAAGTAAGAAACCACAAACAATACAAAAGTATAAATTATAGTAGTTCTTGGGCTGGGGAAGTAGCTCAGCAGCACAGCACCTGCCTGGCAATGCTAGGCCCTGAGTTCAATTTCCAGTACCTAAACACACGCACGCATGCACGCACGTGCATAAACTCTGCATTTCCAAGGGAGCTATTATGGCCAGCATGGTATAATGCTACACTGAGGGTTTCTCAGCCTGCACTAATGAGTGAATTCGACTGGCTAATTCTTCCTTTTATGAGGATGACGGGGCTGTCATTGTAAGTTTAGTATCACCCCTGGCTTCCACCCATTACCTGTAATAGCGCCTCCCCACATGTAACAACGAAAATGTCTCTAGACAATTTTGAATAACCCTTTGGGGCAAAATTGCTCCAGGTTGAGAACTACTGTCTGTATCCCTTTATGTTTGTGGGCCTGACTTTAATGATTTTTCCCTTTTTATTGGTAAATGTTTGCAAATTATAATAAATACATTTTTCATGGGGAATTGGTTCATATACATATTGCATCTTGATCCTTTTAATTTCCTTGTCCATTTTTCTCCCTCCTTTGGAGCCATAGTATTTACTTGGCCTCGCTTTGCCAAATTTTTAAATTAACATTTCCTTTGATCCCCAATAGCTCGCTTAAAGATTTATTAGGTCTACAAAAGCACATGTATTATCTGCATTATGCAAAAGTGTTGATTATAAGAATATTGCTATTGTGGAAAAATAAATGTCCATCATTAAAGAGCTAAATGTCTGCAATTATCAGACAAGTTATGATGCAATCATGTAGTAGGTTAATTTACAATTGTTAAAAAGATAAATGAAATCTGTATAATTAAAAAAGAAATATATCTAGAAGTCAGAAAAGCAAGTCAGTACAACATGGCCCATGTCACAAAGAAGTGATGCCTTTAAAAAGTCTGGAAGTAATCCGGGTGTGGTGGTGCACGCCTTTAATCCCAGCACTCAGGAGGCTGAGGCAGGAGGATTGCTGTGAGTTCAAGACAAGCCTAGGCTCCATAGTGAGTTCCAGGTCAGTCTCAACTACATAGTGAGACCCTGTCTCAAAAAAATAAAAATAAAATAAAATAAAAAGTCTGTAAGTAGGCCAGATATTTAGCTCAGTGGTGCTGCCACCTGCCTTGCAAGTGCAAGGTCCAGAGCTCAATCCTTGGTACCAAAATAAATAAATAAAAATTTTTAAAAATTAAAAGTTTGGAAGAGCTGGGGAGTTAGCTCAAGGGTTCTGCCACCTACCTCGCAAGCACAAGGTCCCGAGTTTGATCTCTGGTACCAAAAAAATAATAATAACTAAACTAAAAAGTATGGAAGAATGTCAACAGTGGTTATCACTTCAGAATTAGATTATAGTTGGGTGGTTGGTTGGTTGTTTTTGAAGTACTAGGGATGAAAGGAACCCAAGGCTTTTGCACTGAGCTATGTCCCCAGCCCCTTTTTTAATAGGATGCTTTAAGCAATTTATTTGTTTAATGCTATGTACTCCCTTCTGTTTTGTTTTGTTGTTTTTTGTTTTTTGATATGTCATTTCCCATGGATCTTCAATCCAGTGTATTTCAGAAATATGTTGTATACCTGTAGAATACATCTTTCACCAAGAAAAACACTGAAGAGTAAAGACCTGACACAACTAACTAGGTATAATGAGAATCTGTTCCTAGTATTCTTTTCTCTAAGGTAAGGACACCACACACCTGTTCAATTAAGAAAACTATCCTTGGACCTGGGATTTAGCTCAGTGGTGCTACTGCCTGCCTGCCTCGCAAGCACGAGGTCCTGAGTTCAATCCCCAGTACCACCCCCCAAAAAAGAGAACTATCCTTACAATTCAGGATTTTTTTTTTTTTTTTAAAGCAGTGCCTAGAAAACCTTGACCATTAATTAGAAGCTGAATGGCAGGAGCTACACTTCCAATTATGCAACTCAGGCTCCTTCCCATTGATTCTCACAAAGTTTGTTTCTCTGGCCAGAGCAGGCTAGTGCTTCAGTTGAACCCAGGCACCTTTTTCTTTGGCTCCCTTTTTCTGATCATTTTTCTTGACGTGTTTCACGAAGCTAGCTTGACTCTTACAGTGCTTAATATGCTCAATACTACATTAATTCTCTTGGCAAGTATCTTGCCCTTGTTTGTTTTCAGCAGTGCTGACAGCATGCTGGGTATCATTGTAGACTCTTGAGTTTTGCCATGGTAACATTTGTGTGGCATTCCTTTTTGAACAGTACTCACCCCCTTGATATCTGAATATTACCCTTTTGTAGATTCACATGTATGTGGCCAAAGGAGCAACTCCATGTTGTCTTTTCTTTTTTTCTTTTTAGATAGGGTTTTGCTATGTAGTTCAGGCTGCCCTCAAACTCACGGTGATCCTTGTGCCTCAGCCTCTCACAAGTGCCAGAATTACAGGTGTGTACCACCATGCCTGGCTCCCATGTTTTCTAAAACACCTAGAGAACATACACTGGGTTTTTCTCCTCTTTACCTTTGTTTTCATAATTCTGGCAAAGTATTGGAAGATGGCATTTCAGACCAGAAAAAACAGCCCCAGGCCTTTTTATTTTATATTTTGAGACAAGATCTCACTAAGTTGCCACACTAGCACTTTTGATCCTCCTTACCATAGCCACCCAGCCTCAGCTGGAATTACAGACATGCAGCACCATGCTTGATTTTGGGGATAAGATTTTGTATTTGGATATGGATGTGTATGAATCCTGCAAGATGATTGTATTTATTATGTTTCATGAACATAAACCAAATAAAAAATATACATTAAAAAAGATGTGATTATGGTTAAAACAGGACATGGTATACCTTTTACTTTAAAATATCTACTACCTTAAGGCCAGGCATAGTGGTCCACTTCTGTAATCCCAGCACTTTGAGAGGCTAAGGCAGGAGGATCACCATGAGGTCAAGGCCAGCCTGGGCTACATAGTGTCGCAAAAAAAATTTGTTTTTACTACTTTAAAATATGTATTTTTTAACTTTATACTTTACTGTTATAATGTTTTGAAAATTTTTTGCATTTTGGAAAAAGTATATATAGATGCTTGGTGGAGTAAATATATTTTATCTCTGTCTGTCTTACCTCTGCCAAAAGACAGTATCCCTGAACTCTATTGTAAACTTTAGGTAAAAAGGATCCTTAAGACTTTTAATATTGCTAAGTAATCAGTGGAGATTATATATTAATTATAGAGATAAAGAAAAATGAGTACATGTTCTGTGATTTTCAATTTCTAAGGAAACTGGAGGTGGTATGTGTTGTACCAAGCCAGTGAGTACACCAACTACCGGGACACAGATAAGACTGAAAGAAGTTCATTTCACACATGCAGACTCCACTCTCTAAGAGAAATGAAGCACTGTTATAGGATTGTGCATAGGTTTTATAGGGTTTACATCCATGACCTCATTCAGGTGGTTACATTTCATTTATAGATGCACAAGTCATGGTCACAAGATAGTTAACTTTCAACCCAGAGGTAACACTTCTTTGCTGTTGGGGAGTTTACCTTGAAGATTTGCCTAGCTATCTTAGCCCATAGGAAGGGGGTGTTCAGGGTCATGAAAGCAAATGTTAACAACAGTTCTTTCATTTAGACACTTTTACAATCAGGTGGCTCCAGTCTCATCAGAGCTGAAGACCTTGCTGTGTCCTGTTATCTCAGGGTCAGGCCAAATGCTTCATTCAGCAATTAGTGCTTCAGTGCCTATTAGTTTTGAGCTAAACAAAACAAACTGCTGTTAGAGACAGCAGAAGCCATTCTACATTGTAACACTTTACAAGTTTTTGTTATTTACAAAAGTTCTCCCTATCCTTCCTCCCTTTGCTTTTGGAGTATCTCCTTACCCCTTGTTATGTTCATACCAGTTTTCATTATTCCACATAAGTAGCATCTGATAATGTTGGGTAGCAGCTACTCTCTGATATATAAGTTTTGATATCCATTTTTCCATGCAGGGCCCAAACACGAGGACGAGCAATATAACAATAATTGGTCCTTGAGGGTGCTGACCCAAGCTTTCCATCCTAACAAGTTAAGGCCAAAATTGAATGTTGTGTCCAGGGGAGGGATGCACAGTAGTCTCTGGGGTCATTAGCTGGCCAACAAGGAGTCATTTTAGCTCAGTCAGCTCTCACAGTATGAATGTTAGAGGATGGATTTGTGATTATTAGAAACATGATTGATCAGATGTGTTAGTTCATATATATGATGCTGTAGCAGCAAATTATCAGGCAGAACATCAAGACAGATAGTCCAAGGGAGTGGAAGACGCACCCAGAAGTTTTTGAGGCAAAGTGTATAGTTTGTTTTATCCTTAATGCCAGCAGGTCAGTGTGGGACTTCTCCACAAAGAGACTGACCCCTTCTTTAGGGTCGAGCAAGGAGGGGGCGGGCTTGCAGGAGTTAAACACTTTACATTGGTTATATAGAGCACAAGTCATTTGGGCCCGGCAAATTCACCAGTTATCAGATATTACAGACAGCAAGCTCAGTGCACAGAGCCACAACGCACTTATATTTGGACTTACATTTGGCGGGGAGATAGAAGTAATAAAACTGAGAACAAAGAAAATTCCTGAGATGCTTCAGAGAAAGTGTCGGGAAGCTCTGACACATTGAGGGAATGGAGGAAAACTTTTCCACCAGTAAGTTTGGCTTTAACTGCAGAGAAACACCTTCCCCGTTCAATGCAGCTTTTTTCTTGGTAATCAAGATATCACCCCAGGTCTTGTCACTCCTTGGCAGTCCTGTAGTGTTAGGATTTTACCATAACCTGAGTCTGTTTATTGGCTGTCTTTGGTTTCATCTTTCCTCCTAGTATAGCCTCTTCCTTCACTTGCTTTCAGAATTGTTGGGGAAAATTAGACAGGAATAACTAGTATTCCTGAATTAGGAGCAACATCCATACCCTGGCGCTCAGTGCTGATTCAAAAATGTAAGTATTTGACCTTCTTTATAGCAAGTTGAAACTGACCCAATGTCCAACTTACTGGACATACATTGACTCATAGAAGAAATGGTACTAATTTCGTGCGGATCCTGACCCAGCAGGTGTACTGTGACTGTTCTCTAAGAAATAAGATGAAGGCACCTTTACTGTTAAGCTCCATATAATTGTCTCCCATTCCCAAACCCCTGGCTTCAGGCCTTCCCTCTCCCAGACCTCATGCTCATTCACCAAATTGTCTAGCAGAACAGAGTTTCTTAAATAGTTCCTACAAAGCTCTAGGATTTGCTTGCCTTGAGGGAAATATTGAAGGCAGAAGTAGGGAATGGAGAAGGAACAAATGTCTCTTCCACACTATTTTTCCCTTTCCCTGTGAAATATTTGGTCCTTTCAGACTGTGATCTTTACCCCTGATTCTGAGTCCCATTCTGGATTAGTTTAATCTTTGAGAGTCTTTTTAAAGGAAGCAAAATGATTCCAAATCCTGGCTTTTGAAGGAGACCTTGGAAATTAGGCATATGTCCAAGCCATATATGTATAACGGGTAATAGAAATTTTCACTGGCAGCATACCACCTGTGACAGTAGGGATTGGCAGATTTTGTCTGCACAGAGCAGATAGTAAGTGTTTTATCTTTGTGGGTTACTCTCTTGTTTTACAACTATTCAGCTCTGCCATTATAGCCTGAAATCAGCCACATAGTTAAGTGAGCAAATGTGTCTGTGTTAAAATAAGGCTAGTTTACAAAAATGGATTTCAGTAGTTTTGTCCTGTGGCTTTTTTTTTTTTTCCTAACCTCTGGTTTAGAAGAATGCCAATTAGAAGATATCCTAATTTTATTTACAAGACTGCTTTTTTTGTTTGCCTGTTTTTGTTTTTTGAGAGTCTTGCTGTGTGTTCAGGTGAGTCTTGAACTCATTATGCAGCCCAGGCTGGCCTTGAACTCTTAGCAATCCTGCATCAGCCTACAAAGTGTTGGGATTACAGGTGTGCGTCACTATGCCCAACCACTAAAAATTACTTTCTACCTAGAATGAGAGGCCTGAAATCATGTTGTTCTCTCACCCTTGCCAATTGAACCTGATTACCTCCCAAAATTGGAAATTAAGGTTCATATATGTTACACAGTCTGCGTTAAATGAAATGTGCTCCAAATAAGCAACTTTGGAGCCCTAGAGGAATTAAAAGGGACTGAACTTGTCATGAATCCCAGACAAAGATTGAGAGCAGACTTGACATTGACACCAACTTGTTTCCTAATGGCTTTCTCATATATTTGTAACAAATACTTATGCCACTTACATACCAGACACTATAGTGGGCATAAAGTGGTAGAAGGAACAACACAGACACGCTCCTTACCCTCTTGGAACTTCCATGCTAATGGAGAAAATATATAGTAACAAAGGATGATCACAGAATGTGGTGAGAACTGTAAATAAGTAGGGTGAGGGGTCAAGACGAAGGAATCCAGGAAAGCCTGTCAGAGGACCCAACCCCTAAGACCTGAAGGTGAGAGTGGGTCAGGGGAGAGAAACGTCGAGGGAAGAGTATTCTTGCAGGAGTTGAAAGAGTAGGAATCTTCTTGGTATAGGGAACTGTAAGTGAGAAAGTCCTCGGGTAGGACAGAGATATGTTTGAGCAACAAAGGATTTGGGGAATAAAGGTTTTGGTAGAGAAGTATTATTTTAATTATATCTTTTTTTTCTTTTTATTGTTTATTGGTACATTCTAGGTGTACAGTACAGTTACATTCATTACTGGGATCTTGTACCTTTACATGTGACAGGTCTTGGTTCTCATTTTTTCCCCTTGTCCCTACCCTCCCTTCACCCACTCCTCCCCTCCCCATTTATAAACACTTTATTTCCTTTTTTTCTTTTCCCTTATTCCCTTTCCCCTACCCTTCCCACTTTCCCTACACCTTTAGCCCTTCCTATTTCACATTGTTAATTATCCCATTAGGATATTGAGTACTATTACAGTTTTTCACACCAGAGAAACTATTCGGTATTTACACATGTGTGACTTATTTATTTCATTTAGGAGTATATCCTCAAAATGTATCCATTTTCCTATGAATGACTCTAATTTCTCATTCTTTATGGCTGAGTAGTATTCCATTTTGTAGAAAAACCACATCTTCTTTATCCAGTTTCCAACTGATGGGCAAATGGGCTGTTTGCAAGTTTTAGCTATTACAAACTGTGCCGCTGTAAACATAGGTGCACATATGTCACTGTGTTAATTATATCTTTTGAATGGTGACTGTGTTTCCTGTTCTTAGGCTCTATGATATATCCTTGTATTCGTATGTTAAATGCTCCTTTTAGAAAAATCATAGACTGGTTTGAGTAAATGTTAGTTATAGTTACTTGTAGCAAAAAAAAACTGAATTAAGACAACATCCTTATAGATACTTGTTCATACAGCCCTGGCCCTTTCCCAGGATAAATCTCCCATTTTATTTATCTGTTTTTCAGTTAATGATCGCATGGGTGATTTTCACTTTTTGGCTATTGTGAATAATGCAGTTTTGAATATTCTTGTAATTTGCTTGCATTTGGTCAAATCACCATTGCCTTTGTAAAGGTTATCATCTTTTCATGTTAGACTAGCCTTCTTTATCTAGAGACTAAAATACTTGTCTGTCTTGAAAATTATGTTTATGACTACCTTGTTAAATTTCAACTTTTATTCCATATTAAAATGCATTTTGGTTTAATATATGGAGAAGGAATATACAGTCTTTACCACTAGATGCTTGCAGATAATTTACTAAATATGTCTTCATTGATCTGAAACACTATGTCAAAATAGAAAATACATAATGAAAAATGTTTCCAAATTTTGTTTTATGCCTTTGATCTCATATATTTTAGTAGCTTTAATAATATTGCCTTTTAAGATCTTTAAAATATATCCTGTCACTTTTCATTTTTAAAAGTCAGAATGTTCCAAAAATGATTGTATATTTTGTCAACTTCAAGAAAGAATTCCAATGGAATTCTAACCAGTGTTGGGTTAAATTTATAGGGTTAGGAAATGTGAGGAACAAGCCCCCCTCACCTTTGATCGTGCAGAGGACAGGACAGATGAGAGTGAGGACCTGGAGTGCAGTGGAAGGGAGACTTTTATTTCTCATCTTGGAAGAACAGGTGCCAGCCTCACACATGGGCTGATGCACCCAGAGGGCTTACAACAAGTAGTTTTGACTCCTGGCCAGTGTGCGTCTGTCTATTCCTCCCCATACACACAGTTCACTTCCCCCTTTCTCATTGACCAAGTACTCTGCATACAGTCTCCTACAGCCTTGGCCCGCTCCCTTTATAAACATTTTATGGGTTTTTAAAACAAATTACTAAGCTACAAGGGGCAGCTTCTTAACTGCCGCTACTTTTCCAGAGTTAGCACAGTGAATGCCACACTTTACTGACCATCTACCCTCCCTTTTGTTTAGAGGCCCTTTCAGATGCATGACCTCCGTCACATCTGCAGGCTAATAATTTTCACGCAGAGCTTATATAGTGAAAATAGACCACTTTAAGTTTCTATTTCTTTTTTTTTTTCCCCAGCTGTGGTGTCCCTGAGCTAAATTCTGGGCCCTCAAGTTTCTATTTCTTATAGGAAAGAGTCATCAATTTGTAAATATTTCTGTGCTGTCATGAATCTTTTTGGCATGTCTCCTTTTGTGTATTTGGTTTTCCTATTTCCTATCGGTTATGTATCTTAGTGAAGGGTATTTCTAGATATTTATTCTTGTTGGTATTATAATTGGTTATCCTCCCCTACCCCAGATTTTGGTGTTTTTGGGGTTTGGGTTTTGGTTTGGGTTTTATGGGGGGGTGCTGGTATTGAACCCAGGACCTTGGTAAGTAAGCACTTTACCATTGAGCTAAACTTTCGACCACTTTTTAAATCTTTATTTTGAGATAGGGTGATTGACAGGCTGGCCTGGAACTCTTGATCCCCTGCCTTACCCTCTGGAGTAGCTGGGATTACTGGTACAGAACTCTGCCCAGTTCCCTATTGTGTTTTGTTTTTTTGATTTTTTTTTTTGGTACCGGGGATTGAACTCAGGTCCTTGCGCTTGCAAGGCAGTACACCGAACCGCTGAGCTAAATCCCCGGCCCTCCCTGTTGTGTTTTGAACTGGTTATTTCATCACATTAGAAAAGTTTGACTCTTAGCGCCCAGCCAGTTTATTGGCTTTTTCTTAGTTGTAGTTGTTTTTATTTGATTCTCAAATGTTTTCACAAGGAGCAGACAAAAGTCATCAGTCATACCAAAGTAGAGAAAAGGGCCCTAAAGAAAAAAACTGGATGTGTTATAGACCCTCCCGTGGCATTGTGCTTGCCAGGTCAGTGAAGGCTTCTTTGAGGAAGCAGTATTTAAAGAGAAAGCTGAAAATGCAGTAGGATGGAAGGGAGAACTCCCAACAGAGACCATCATGGGTGATGGTCTAGAGGTGTGGTGTGTGCAAAGGCCTGGGCTAAGATGAGTGGCCAGAGAGGTAATGAGGCCCTTGAGGCCATGCCACAGTGCTTACATCAAATCATGAGTCTGTAGTAAGCAACAGGACATTTTCAATGGAGGTGAGGTACATTTGAATTTATGTTTTCAAAAGATTACCCTAGCTTCTTTGTGAAAATAGATAAAAGACAAGCAGGAGTGGTAGAGGAGTTCGGTTGGGCGGCAGCTGCAATAGCTTAAGGCAAACCTACTAGTCTTGTTCAAGGCTGTCATCCATACTGTTTCTCTGCTCAGACCATTAGTCTCTGTGGAGCAAAATAAAAATTTTATTGGCTTCAAAAATAAGTTTTATGCATGTATCACTAAAATAGGATGTCTGACTCTTTCGAGAAGATGTGTTTATAGCAGCACCATTCATAACAGCTAAGTCTTGGAAACAGTGTGTGTGTCCATCAGCAGATGAATGGATAAAGAAATTGTGGTGGTGTTTAGACACCGTGAAGTATAGCTCTGCCACAAAGAAAGTCATTTATAGGAAAATGGATGCACCTTGAGACCATAATGTAAAGTGAAATAAATCAGACACACGAGCTCAAATATCACATAGTTTCTCTATTATGAGAAATTGTAAATAAAGAACAAAGTGAAAGATAACAGAAAGTAGAAAGATCTTTCTAGAATGGGAAGAGAATCAAGAGATGGAAGAGGGGAAGGTAGGAAAGGGGATGAAAAGGGAATTAAGATGTGTGCATGAACCAACTCCACACAAGGATATATTAACATGGACTAAAAAATATAAAAAGTAAGTTTTGTATTGGAAATGGGCCACTAGTAGACTACATTTTTTTATTGCATGACTTGTAACTTCATGAAAAGCATCTGTTGGGCCAGGGATTTAGCTCAGTGGTTCCACCACCTGTTTCACAAGCGCAAGGTCCAGAGTTCTATCCCTGGTACCAAAAATAAATAAATAAATAAATAAATAAAGCACCTGTTTATGTATTGGTCAGGTGTCCTATGTTATTCGAGATGAAGTGGAGAAGTACAATCGAAATGGAGTCAATGCTCTGCAGCTAGACCCAGCACTGAATAGACTTTTCACAGCTGGCCGGGACTCCATCATAAGAATATGGAGTGTCAATCAGCACAAGGTAAGATGGGCTGAAGTCTGTAGTCAAGAAGTTTCAGACTAGTGACTTTGCTTTTCTAATAGGATGCCTTTTTTTCAGTTTCAGACTTAACATCTTTCAGCACTCAGTTTTTCCGTACACTCTGTAAAGTTGTTGCAACAGAATTTTATAAGCCTCTGAAGAAAATATCCCTGTGAGAGTTTCAGATGTATTGTAGCCAGATCAGGGTCTTTTTTAAAAGTCCACTGCCACAAAGGAGCAGTGATATTTGGCTGGTAGAGAGAGATTGTTTTCAACAATCTTTGTGCTTTAAGTATGATCCCAAAAGCTTCTTGGCAACCATGTATTTTATAAAAGGTTGGGTACGCTTCTACAATTATAATTAATCTTGAACAATATTTTCTTAACAGTGATTAGAGTACCCACAAAACCTGTAGGATCTTTTTCTGTGGTCTAAGTTTTTTATAAAACTGTGACAGTGGCATGGTGCCTTTCTTCAAGAGTTTTAGTTTTCTTAAACAAGGAACTTGGTTAAATACTGTATATGGAAAGCTAAATCCCTAAATGGGAGGGAACTCCTGGTATTTTGCTTGATGGCCTATATTGTGAATGATGTGGAAAGGAGACCTAGGGGAGGAAAAGGAGCATTCATTGAGCTCTTTAACTGTGTGCCACTCTTGGCACTTCCCTGCCTACCATGATATTAATTTTGACAAATCCTTCAAAGCAACTTTTCTGACCCATTTTCATAGGTGAGAAAACAGGCTCAGAGCATTCATTGGTTAAATGGCTATTAAGGGGCAGGCAGTGCGTTAAAACCTAGCCTAACTTTGAAACCCTGGTAGTTTTCAAAGCCTGTGTCTGTTCAGTGCAGAAAAGGAACAACTCTACGTGGTAGAGTTGCTAGGTGAGGTTTTTTTCAGTTGCCTTCAGTTTAGCAGGCTTTGCATTTATTAGCCAGTGAAGAATGTAAAAAATGTCAAAAACAAAAAATACGAAAACTATGGCTTTTTTCCCCCGTTTTTTGACACAGGATCAGGCTGGCCTTGAACTCACTATATGGCCCAGGCAAGCTTCAAACTCATGGTGGTCCTCCTGCCTCAGCCTGCAGTGCTGGGGTTACAGGCATGAGCAGCCATGCTGGACTTATTGGCTTTTAAGTGCTTTCTGATATTTATATTTGAACTAGAATGTATCTTTTTGACAGTTCACAGTATTTCAGACAAATTAAAGAAAAAACTCAAAAGAACTAATACGGAAAATCTGTAAATGTGCCTGTCTTCTCAACTTTTTCTGGTCTTTCATGACAAGATTATACTAGTCATATAGAAATCTCTTTTCTTTGCCCGTGTATTGTCTCAAACTTTCCTGTGTGGGCTGTACCTAGATTCTCTTTACAGGGCTTCTGGTAATTAAGCCAGGTGGAAAGAGTAGAAGGGTCTCAGGATACTGAGTTGAAATGGTGGCCCAGGCAGTGTCCCCTCAGTCCTTGACTTGGCTCTCCCCCTGCTGTTTGCTGTAAGTCTTCACCACCGAGTCAAACAAACCTCCCCAGCCTGCAGGTTGCCCTCATTCAGGCCTGTTGTCTTCACTACCATCAGCATAAAAATGACACATTTATGCTTGAAATCTGGGCTTTCATAAACTGCCCTGTACAGAGTTACTTTCATCTGTTATATCACCTATGGGCAGGTCTCTACAGTCAATTAGTTGTCAGTGCTGAGACCTCAGAGCAGTGTGTCACATTAACTGAAGAATCTGAGCATATCTATAACCTGTAATGTATTTCATTTTCTAATATAAACTCATATGATTTTCCTTTTATTCTCAGCAAGACCCATACATAGCATCTATGGAACACCATACTGATTGGGTAAATGACATTGTACTATGTTGTAATGGGAAAACATGTAAGTATCTCTTTGGCTTTTGGGCTTCTAGAAATTTTTAATTCAGTTTGATAATGTTTGTCATTTTTATGTAAGCTTTTTTATTGAAGTATAAAATACACACAGAAAAGTACCCAAACTTTAAGATTATAGTTCAGTAGAATCAGGGACTGGCTTACCAGAAGCCCCCTTGTGGCTACCTTCAGTCAGCGCACCTCACCTCAAGGTAACTGCTGCTGCCTTGTCTTCTGAACACCATAGATTACTTTCACCTGGTTTTGAACTAAATAGATTTACATAACACATTTTCCTTTAGCCTTATTAATAACTTCTTTTGGTAAGATCTATTTCTTTCAGTCTGAGTTAAAGAAATTTTTTCTCAGTCAAATTGTTTGCCTTCATCTGGAACATTAGAAAAATTTGTGCTATTAAAAAAGGAATGTGGTGCCGGGGATTTAGCTCAGCGGTTCGGTGGCCTGCCTTGCAAGCTCAAGGACCTGAGTTCAATCCCCGGTACCAAAAAAAAAGGAGTGTGTGTGTGTGTGTGTGTGGCAATATATGCAGGAGACAAGCCTGCCAGCAATGTCTAACCAGAGGGGTCAAACAGATTAAAGACACAGAGATAATTTAGAATGAGGGAGCCAGAGAGTCTTTCCTGTAGGGGACAAAGGGCCGTGAGCATTTGGCTCACCTCACGTTTGTTCACTTAGACACAGGAGCAAGCACTTAGGTTAAGAAGAGATTCATCTTCCTCTTGTTATCTACATTGTGTACTCAGGTAATCATCCAGATCTCAGCTGTACTGACTCTTCTCTGGAACTTGCTACATGCTAGCAGGCCTGCACTTGCCAAAGGAGACACAGCTTGCTGTTTTTCTCTTTTGTGCTGCAGAGAAGATTAATTAGGCCTGGATCCTCATTATCTGGTCTCCAAAAAATATACATTAGGTTCTAGAGAGTTTTTAAGATGATGTGTGTGAAAAGTTAGTTTGAGATAATGTTACCTTGTTTAAGGTAAGTTTTAAAAGTTATTCACAGGCATGCCACTGAGGGTTTTGTTAATTCTTTGCCTTTTCTAGTAATATCTGCTTCTTCTGACACGACAGTGAAAGTATGGAATGCACATAAGGGATTTTGCATGTCAACATTAAGGACGCATAAGGTAAAGCACTAACTGTTCTCATTGTCTTTAGTGTAATGTTGGGATCTCAGTACTTCATGTGGCTTCTTGTCTTATTGCAGATTAGATCATAATATGTCTGTTCTGTTTCAGGATTATGTAAAGGCCTTAGCATATGCTAAGGATAAAGAACTGGTAGCATCAGCCGGGTTGGACAGACAAATATTCCTTTGGGATGTGAATACTCTAACAGCCTTGACTGCCTCAAATAACACTGTCACAAGTAAGATGTTTGAACAGAATTTCTTTGAAAGTGATCTAGGTTGAAATCATCTCTAATAGGTTTGCATTGAGATAGTCATTCGTATTTTGAGAGTGCTTCTACCCATAACATTCAAGCCCCCTAAGAGTATGAGTGAACAAGAAGCTAGTTCCTTCCTGCAGTCTAAATATGATCACTTCTCCAGGTATAACCTGGTGATTTTTTTTCTATGCGCATGTCTTAGCTCCCCAGCTAAAGTGTAAGTCCTTGCAGGATAAAAGAGCCTGTGTAACCACCACTTTATATTTCCCACAACTTTGCCTGGCCCAAATCCACGCACTCTTAGGCATTATTGAAGGAGATGGTGATTACTTGACAAAGTAGGCAATTTGGTGACTTAAAAGTATTATTATATATTATAAGCTTTTGAGTTAATGGCCAAAATGGATGATACCTAGGGAAAGAAAAGATTTCCAGGGCCAATTAAGAAAGATTGCTTCAGGGCAGCTCTAAAAAAATCCATCAAGGGCCGGGGATTTAGCTCAGTGGTTCTGCTGCCTGCCTCAAAAGCGCAAAGACCCAAGTTCGATCCCTGGTACCAAAAAAAAAAAAAAAAAAAAATAAAAAAAAAAAAAAAAAAAAATCCATTGAATTCCAAAAGAGACCAGAAAGGCCAGGATGCTTCAATTCAAACATATTCATACAAGGTTAATAGTGTGGCTGTTTAATGAACTAACAGATTTCAGATTTACACAAATCTAAATTTGAAATTCAGCATCACGCTTGGTGCAGCCTACCAGAACACCCTGGGCAAGATTTCAGAATGGGATTATAGGAGCACATTTTTGGCTTAGCCTAGTTTGGAAGTCTGTTCCAGACATAGGCCTGTACTATCTAGATCTCTCCATGATAGATCTAGTTTGTTAGGACTCTGGAGGGCTCACACTGATATAGCTAAAGTAGTTCTAAACCCAGCCTGGTGGCACACACCTATAATCCCAGCACAGAAGGCTGAGACAAGAGGATCATTGAGATCAACACTAACCTGGGTTATGTAGTGACTTCAAGGCCAGTCTGAACTATGCAGTGAAACCCTGCTCCCAAAAAAATGTTGTTCTAGTATTACCTGATGCTATATGTGAAGAATGGCAAATTGGGAGTCTGGTATTTATAATTTCTTGAATTTTCTTTTGCCATGTTTATCAGGAAATGTGTGTGAAGACATTGCTCCCCTGTTCTCCTTGATTGTTCACCTCTTGTTGTATCTTGGTGATTGAGCTGCTAGTGTCCTGATACTTTACTAGGTTCTCACTCTGCCTGTGTTAGGCCTGCCTCAGAGGGACACCCAAGAGGAGGGTACAACACAGTAAAAGTGCTGTTGTCTCAGAGTCAGAGGTGGGGCTCAGCGGGTACAGTCTGCTGTGTGTGGTCTTGCCTGGGCTTACTCAGAGAGGGTCCCACGCAAATACTTTGTTTGTAGAAATAATACTAATAATAGTTAACATTTCTCAAAAACCAGCAGATGTTTTTCTGAAAGTATTAATTCCTTTACTAATAATTTTGTATGTTTACTCACTGTAAAATTATGGTCACACATTATAAACAGTTTTATATGCAGATTTTTCACTTCCATGATATTGAATTCTGAGGTAAAGGCTATAAGCATGATTCTTGCCATTTGTTTTGATTTGTATTCCTTTGACTAATACTGAATTTGGACATTTTTTCATGTTTATTGGTACATGTATGTCTTTGAAATCATGTGGATGGTTTTTAAATGACATTGCAGTCAATGAAGCAAATATTTATTGGGCATGTGTATTACTCAAATCCAGAAAAAGGTATACATTTTAATCATACTGTTGTTTAGAATTACCTTCATTACAGTAGTTTTCTTTCCCTTAAAGTAGTCACAGAGTTAAGATTTTTCTAAATTAAATAATTAAACCTGTAATTTTTGCCCACTCGTTTCTAAGAGCTGATAATTTTGTTAACATTAGCTCCATTTATCCTCAATAGCTTCTTCTTTAAGTGGGAACAAAGATTCTATTTATAGCCTGGCCATGAATCAACTTGGAACGATCATTGTATCAGGGTCCACTGAGAAGGTAAGGGGAAACCTTACAAAATATATTTGAGCATAAGAAAAAGAAACCAAAATAATTTTTTCTGTGAAATTATTAAATACATGGACAGTAATTTTGCCTACTGGATGTCAAAAGAAGACATTATTTGTGTAAATAAGAGTGTGACTGTATAATGGCTGTGTGTATATTGATGGGAGGACTGTATTTGGGGCCATTAAAAATGCTTCCTTTCTAAGGTTAATCCCGAATTCGATCTCCAGTACAAAAAAAAAAAAAAAAAAGAGCCTTAGATTACTGGCTTTGACTGAAGCAGTATTTAATAGATGTCATTTGACTTGTAAAGGTTTCTTTATTTAAATTTGATTACATATTCCATTTGTGTAATATTCTGCTAAAATTCATAGGTTTTAAGGGTATGGGATCCAAGAACATGTGCAAAACTAATGAAGCTTAAAGGACACACAGACAATGTGAAAGCACTGCTGTTAAACAGAGATGGCACCCAGGTATGTGGTCTCATGTGGACATGTACCTAATGGCCATACAGAGGTTTCCTCACTTTACATAAAGCCACATGTATAAATTATGGCCTAAATTTTATCTTTAAAATTGCACTTATTATCCATATTTTAAAACTGTTCTGGTTTCATCACTTTTAAATAAAGGGAAAACAAGAAATTTCCTTAGAATAATTCTAATATAGATGAGAATAGGCAGCTCTGGTATATAGAAGTTAAAATAACTAAAAATGTTATGTGTGTTGGTGGCATGTGCATATAATCCTAGCTACTAGGGAAACTGAGGCAGGAAGCTCACAAGATTGTGGCAAGCGTAGGTAACAGCAAAACCCTGTCTCAAATTAAAGAAGACTCAAAAAAATAAAAGAAGAACTCAGTGCTCCCTAGGTTTAGTCCTTGGTATTGCTGGTGGGGTCTAGGGCTTTGGATGTAGGTACCAGTGTTGTAAAGCATAAGGAAGTTGTAATATTGAACACTTTTTGCCACTGTGTTAAGTACCACTTAGACTCCACTTACACTACTTAGACTCAGCATTTCAAAGGAAAACATTTCAGAAATGTTTAAAGGTTAGCTTATTGGCTACAAAATACGTGAATTAGAAATCACAGTTCTGTTTGTTCAGAGGTATTGAAAAAATTATTTTCATCAGTATAAATAATACACAAAAACTGAGCCGCATTTTATGACAGGATGTCCCTCTACCACATACCCCTGTCTCCCCAGCCATTTCTCTTTCTGATGGCAGTGAGAAGTTCAGAGATAATTGGAATTAATTGTATTGGTTAGAAATTGGTGAGTGGGAAGATAATGAGGTAAGAAAAACCATCAGTCTGTTTGTTACTCCTGTGGATATTTGACAATGGAAATTGTCTCACAGATGAATCAGATAAACTTTAGTTTCCTGGCTCAGCAGATTCAGATTCTGCTGTGGACAGTCTTGAAAAGTAAAGAAAGGCAGTCGTTTATCAGAACCAGAAGTTACCTGTGACTTGGAGATTCTTGTGGGGGTCTTTGGAAATGGAAAGGTCTTGATATTAATATACTGGGTGTCTTGAGGGCAGCACTTCGCTTTTATTGTCTTTAATTTCTTCATCTGTTGAGAAGTCCAGTGTAGTCAGCTTCTCACTGCTTTGCAGTGTAGTTGCAGGGCTGCTTGTACCTGTTCAGTTTGCTTCTTTTGGGACCAGGCATGATCTCCATGGTTTCCAGTGGGGATGTGGACTACTCATTGTGAAAAAGAGGAGGAAAGAAATACCTACTTCCTGATTTTTACCATTTTAATACAGAAGAGAGAGTTTGTTTCTAGGCCGGAGTATGTATTGCGTCATACAGAATTGCCATTCAAGCTTGTAATATAGGGTCTGGCAGCATTGTTAGAGACTTGTAAGATGGAGGCCACTTAATCCCATGAACATATCTGCCTATTGCCTCACTCCTTTGTTGTAGAGTAAGATTTTGTTTACCAAACCTAGGTGAGGATTTGTCTGAGGGAATTATTTCTGTGAAGGCTGTCAGTATTGGCAGTTGTTTTGATTGGTGCCAATATTGGGCAGAGTCACTTGTCTTCTGATTCATTGTATTCATTTGGGCAATTCATAGCTTGAGGAACTGAGACAACCTATCATCTTGAGCAGGTCATTGTGTATCAATCACAGAGTTTTTCTGGTGGTATAAATCCCAGACCTAATTTATGAGTCTGTAGGCCTCGGTGTCAGGCTGCTCTCCCTTGGCAGTTGAGCTTGTGTGTGAGTGACCATCCCAGGAACATGCCCGTTGGTGAGCATACCGGCCCCAGTATGTGGGTACTTCCCTCTTCACTGGAAAACAGACCATCTGATCAGGGCTACAGAATCTGTTCCACTCAGTCTGACTCAACAGAATAATCTGGAACATTCTGTTCTGATCTCAAGTTGTTTCATCATGAACATCTCCGTGTTTACCCAGGGGAGAGACAGAGACAGTAGAAAATATTTTGATGACTCATCCAGCTCCTACAAGGAGCACTTGAATTCCTAATGCTGCAAAGATATTGGCCAACATTATACTTTAAAAGCAGTTGTTTTGTGTTTGGGGGCCTGATTTTTGGTCGTCTTAGGGTACCGGCTGCCATGAGAGATTTTATAGTCTATATCAGGATTGATGTAACTCTTCAGTTTCCTTATCTGCTTCTCTCTCTACTCTGGGTTTTGAACATATGTCTTCCCAGTTGCAAGTTGCCCAGGTTGTGAGGACTTGCAAGGCATCATCTTTGCCTTCCTTCACCTGTTAGATCCTTTTCTCTGTAGGCATATGTAGATCAGAGCCAGTGTTGCCCCCCCCAAAAAAAATAGTGTTGCCACCTCAGACCAGCATCTCCTCCTTTAATGAAGAGCCCCTCCTCACCCCTACCCCACAGTGCCATGGTTGTCCACACAGAGTGCTAATAACCTTACCTTTGCTGTTTCTGTGTTTATTAGTCTCTCTTTTGCACAGTCTTTGGGATAGGCATTTAAACCCCTGATGCTCCTGGCAGTTTGTGGAGGAACATCCTAGTATATGCTCATTTAATGAAACCTGCCTGGCATACTGAAAAACCCTTAACATGCCTAAAAACTTCACCTATTCATCTGCCTTCCAAATCCCAAAGCCATAGTCTTTTCTTTGAAGCCCTTTCCTTACTTAATTTCATGCTCCAACACCAGCAGTTCTTTTCCTTCAGGGTCATTCTTTTTCACAAAGAAATGAAGCTTTTATTCTCTGTGCATGTCACCACAGTAACTGTGGAAAACACTAAGCAGGACAAATGTGGGTCTGGGGTGGTCAATTCAGCCTATTTTCTCTCAGGCTCATAGTGTACTCAGCATATTTGTGTGTCCGTAGCTTTTATGTAGTTGACTCTCCTGAACGTTCAAAAATGGTCAGAGTTGCTACTGTTAAATCGCTTGAGGCTCATGTTAGAAGTGTTCAAGGTAACACAAAGAGTGAGTGGTAAGCCCAGGACTAGGTCTTGCTTCTGATTCCTATCAGTAGAAGCCATAAGACCTATGAGGATGTCAGGAATCCAGGGCCATAAAAGAGGACATGAGACAGAGTTGTGACCCAGAAGGCTTGCTGGCCTAAGGCAGTGTTTGTCACACTTAGTGGATATCAGAATCACTTTGGGGACCTGTTAAAGTACTGCTCATTAGGTTCAGTTGGAGCCCAAGAATTTACTCATTTACCACATTCCCAGGGGAAGCTGATGCTGCTGGAGTCACTGCAGCCTCATCTTCAGCTGCTTTCAAAGCCTCCCTCCCTTAGTAACAGATAATCAGAACAAGACTTGCCTGCAGGACTAACAGTCCACAGGTGGCCAGGGAGAAAGGACAGAGGCATCTCCTGCTTGAGCATGCACTGTTCCTTTGGCCATTTCAGACTGGTGTGGGCTTCACCGAAACCTTTATTAGAGACAAGAGTACAGGTTATTAGATATACGCGTTTGACAGTGTAGAGTTAGTGTGGAAGCCAAGTGTAAGGCACAGGAAAACAGGAATTCCATAGGTTTTTAACCTTACTTCTTGTTTTTGCAGTGCCTCTCTGGTAGTTCTGATGGGACAATTCGCCTTTGGTCCCTCGGCCAGCAGAGATGTATAGCAACATACCGAGTACATGATGAAGGGGTTTGGGCCTTGCAAGTCAGTGATGCCTTCACACATGTATATTCTGGAGGAAGGGACAGGAAGATTTATTGTACAGACCTAAGAAACCCTGACATTCGAGTGCTCATTTGTGAAGAAAAAGCACCAGTTCTTAAGGTATGTTTTAGCTTTACAATTAAGGTTGTTATATGGTTAGCCAAGTATAGTAAAATCTGTAGGTGAGGCTTGCAAAAAAAAAAAAAAAAAGTGCTGTTTTATCTTAGGTAGAACTTTTAAATGGTAAAGAGTGAACACCTGTCTGGGTGGAGGAGTATCAGAATAGATACTTAGGATTGGTGCTGGGGGGTTTGGAAGTCACCTATAGAAGTAATTGTGACTAGCTGGGGATTTGGCTCAGTGGTGCCATGCCTGCCTCACAAGCGCAAAGACCCAAGTTTGATCCCCAGTACCAAAACAAACCAAAAAAAAAAAAAAAAAATGTAATTGTGACTGCTTGTGCATTGGTGATGTGTGGCTCTCCCACTGAACTCTGGTGAGATTGTCTCCCACTTGCTCCTAAGCTTGTCTTACTCCTCTGACCTGTCCTTAGGAGGAATATGAGCCATAACGTTATCTGTAAGCAGACACCAAAGCAAAATGAGATGTGCAGAATGTGTCTGTGTTCTCAGGAGTAAGGAGGGGAAGAGAATGCCTGAGGGAGGAGAAAGAGCAAGCTGCTTATTCTCTAGACTTATATTCACTCCTTCAGAACCATCCTGATAAGTAAGATCTGTGTCATTGAGTCAAAAAGGACCCAAAATAGAGCCACGTCCTAGGGGAGCAAACCAGTGATCCTTTGAAAAGGTGAATGAACACAGCATGTGAGCAAGTAGCGGGCTAATGAGAAAGATAAGCATGGAGGGGAAACACTGCTCTGTGAGTGCTGCAAATGCCAGGATATTTTGGCTATGGAAAAGATAAGAACTTGGCACAATTGTAACCAAACATTATAAAGAGCATCTCTGACCTGAGGAGGACACCTGAGAGCTGGGGGTCCAGCTTTCCACATCTGCACTTACCTGTGGTAGGAAGGGTAGTGAGTAAATGAAACGGGGTTCCATTTGTATAATGTGTAAATGCGTTTACTATGAAGCACTTTAAAAATAGAGTAGAATATATAGTAGTATGTTTCCAGGTACCTTGTCCTTGGGTAAGTTGTCTTTTTCACTTTTGCTGTGTTGTTGAAGTGATTTTTTATTTTTATTTTTTGGTACCAGGGATTGAACTCAGAACCTTGCACCTGCAAAGCAGGTGTGGTGCCACTGAGCTAAATCCCTGGCTTCAATTGGTTTTTTACTAGAGACATTGTCAAAGAAAAAAGAACTGTGTTTCCTTGTTATTAAGAAAGAATATAAACTGGGCATGGGGGCACACGCCTGTAATCCCAGCACTTGGGAGGTTGAGGCAGGAGGATTACTGTGAGTTCAAGACCAGCCTGGGCTACATAGTGAGTTCCAGGTCAGTCTCAACTACATAGTGAAACCCTGTCTCAAAAAAATCAAAAAAGAAAATATAAAAACTACAGTAGCAAAAACAAAATTATGCAAAATCTTCATTCTTTTGACTGTATTCATTTAGGTCTCTCAATCACACATAAAACTTTTAGCCACTGTTTTTGTTGTTGTTGTTTGTTTGCAGTACCAGGGACCGAACTCAGGACCTTGTGCTTGCAAGGCAGGCAATGGCCACTGTTTTTGATAAGAAGTTGGTCCTGTTATACTTTTATAAGACCTGTGAATTCCCTTAGCAAAGAGACTCCATATTCTATGCTTCTGTGCTCTTTAACACATGCCCTGGTATAGTAAACATACAGCTGTTGAATAAAGCAATATTTTTGTGCATTGTCTTCAGATGGAGCTTGATAGATCAGCTGATCCTCCCCCTGCAATATGGGTTGCAACAACCAAGTCTACAGTAAATAAATGGGTAAGTGACCCCTGAATTCCTGGCAAAGATTTATAAACATGTGATTTGTCATTGTACATCTGCCAGATGCCTTTGGGCTGTGGCTAAAACCTAAAAGCCATTATTAGTGAGGGTATGACACTGAAGATCATACTAAAATAGTCAAAAGGAAGCCTGTGACTCTTTGTCAGATGCCAAGGTATATATTTGATATAGTTGGCCAGGCGTAGTGGCACATGCCTGTAGACCCAGTGCTCAGGAGGCTGAGGCAGGAGAATTGCTGTGAGTTCGAGGCCAGCCTGGGCTACGTAGTGAATTCAAGGCCAGCCTTCACTGCATAGCAAGACCCTGTCTCAAAAAAAATTGATGTGGTTAGAAAAGTATGTTGCTTCATAAACCATTAAGTACTGTATTAGCATAGCTTCTGACCAAATGAAGCTATATCTGAAAGTAGATAGTCTAAGGACCAACAAGTCAGAGAAATTTGTCAGGATTCTAATTTTTTTAAACAAAGCAGAAAATTGCTTTCAAGTTTATTTCCTTTTTCTTTGTAGCATGAAGAGCAAGGATAGAAATAGACAAAACAAAGAGAAACTATCCAGAGCACCTTTAACTCATAAATCTTAAAGAAGACTTAAATTCCCTTGTATAGCAGACTCTTTGTGGAAAACAAAAGAGAGAATATCTGCATTTATTCTTGCTTGTCAGACCAAATGCTCTTTCCATATAAAACATTACATCTCTTGTGTAAATGTCATTGTGCCAACTTTGGATCAACATAATTTTACCTGGAACAGTACACATTGGGCTTTTATGGCTGGATATTTTTCTCCCAAAGAAGGATGCTATTCTCTCCTTTTTCTTTTCTTTTCTTTTCTTTCTTTTTTTTTAATATGGTAAGTAATTCTACTGTGACTCAATATTTTTGGTTGATATAATAATTGTTTAAGTTTACTGATTTGCTTTTTCTCTTTTTCTTGCCATCTTAGACAGCAAAACTGTTAGAGCATAAAATAATTAAATAAATTTTATTCCTTTAGACTTTGAAGGGAATTCATAATTTTAGAACCTCTGGAGATTATGACAATGACTGTTCAAGTCCTATAACTCCCCTTTGTACACAGCCTGACCAGGTTATTAAAGGTAAGAAAATTGTAAAGTTTTGTGTATTTTAGTAAAGCTAATATGAGATTGATAAAAATAAAGGTAATGATATTTCTTTAAATGTGATTCAGATGTAAACAAAAGACATATATAGGTTTATTTTTAGTACAAGAAATTTTAAAATACTATTTTAAAACGCTATTAGTGCTTAAAAATGGAATTTTTATTAATATATATTAATCATACACATTAATGGAGTTCAGTGTGATTTTGGGGGTGGGTACTGGGGACCGAACTCTGGACTTTGCGCTTGTGAGGCAGGCGGCGGCACCTCTGAGCTAAATCCCCGGCCCCAGTGTGATATTTTAATACATGCATATAGCACACAGTGATCAAACCCAGCCTCCCCTGTCCCTTTCCAGTCTGTAGTGATCATTCTACATTCGGACCACCTTTTTTATTTTTGTAAGTTCCACATATAAGAGAACTTGCATTATTTGGCTTTCTCTGTCTGGCTTATGTCACTTAACATGATGTCCTCCAGCTCCATCCATTTTGCTGCATATGACAGTGCAACTTTATTCTTTGTGGCTGAATAATAGTCCATTGTGTAAATATGCTACCTTTTTTTCAGTGTATCAGAGCAATATCTGCATACCCATACTTATTGCAACATCATTCTTGAGTTTATTTATTTATTTTCTTATTTTTTTTAGTACTGGGGATCAAACTCAAGGCTTTGTGATTGCGAGGCAGGCACGGTGCTGCTAAGCTAAATCCCCGGACCTTGAGTTAATTATTTTGCCCATAGCAGAATAGCTGGGGTAGAGCCAACAGCTTCTTTGTGAAATACAGTAAGTACCCAACTCACAAACAAGGTCATTCCTGGCGAGCATTAGTAAGTCAGACTTCTAAGTTCCACAAAGCAAGTCTTACACACCTTTGACACGAATACACAATATAAAACACCCAGAAGAAAGCCAAACACATACAAATAGAGTAAGTTCCCAGCCATACTGTACTAATGTACAGTATCACACTGTACAGTAAGCACACAGCAGCACAGCTGTGACGGTGTCCGTATATAAAACACCCAGAAGAAAGCCAAACACATACAAATAGAGTAAGTTCCCAGCCATACTGTACAGTAAGCACACAGCAGCACAGCTGTGACGGTGTCCAGCAGCTTTGTGAGGTACTCTGTGACTTGTTCACAGCTACAAATGTTCACAGTGCGACGTCCATTCATGTCTCTGAAAGTCCGCAACTTAAATGTTTCCAAGTTGGGGGCCAGGGATGTAGCTCCGTGGTGCCACCATCTGCCTCGCAAGCACAAGGTCCTGAGTTCGATCCCCAGTACCAAACAAACAAAACAAAATATTCACGAGGTGGAACTTACTGTATAGTGGGTAGGGTTTAATGTTTTTAGTACAATCAGAATAGGGCAGATGTGGTCCTCAACTCCTATATGCCTGGTTGCGGTATGTTGGTTGTGGGAAAAAACAAAATGTGTTTAATGTCATAGAGTGGGGTTTAGAATCCTTTAAGATGCGTTTATCTGTAGTTCATAGATGTCATATTCTTACCATTAGAATAGGATATTCATTGAAGAAGCATAAAAGAGAAGATGGGACGTTAATTCAAGATGGGACTTGCCAGAGATCTCCTGTCATTATTTGTACTTTACTCAGTGAATAAAGCTGTAAGCTGTCAGTAGTTTCCACTGGTCATAGTCCCTTGAAGTAAAGAGCTCTTTAATTTGTAATCTAATAAATCAGCTTTTGGGGGCCAGGGATTTGGCTCCATGGTTCCACTGCCTGACTTGCAAGCACAAAGGCCCGAGTTCGATCCCCAGTACCACAAAAATCAGTCATTCTATCAATCAATCAGTTTTTCTTTGAATGTTAGTAAGTTCAAATAATAAATCACAAATAATTGATTAGCCTTAAAGTGCTTTATATAATATATAATCTTCTAGCTTTCCTTCTCTTTCCTAGCGGCTAACATAACTTATGTTCCTGTTATATAACAGTAATATACCGTGAATTTAAATATAGAAGGATATCTTGCTAATTGTGTTTTTTCCCCCTTTTAGGGGGTGCTAGTATTATTCAGTGTCACATTCTTAATGATAAGAGACATATATTAACCAAAGATACCAATAATAACGTGGCGTACTGGGATGTGTTGAAGGTGAGTATCTTTTGTAGTATTATGTACAGGTGATTGAATTCTATACTCTTTTTATTTTTCCTTTTATATACATGTACTAAATATAATAGAGGTATAAATTAAGAATTAATTGCAATAAAACTATTTTGGGTGGGTTCTTTATTATATGCATATCAAATAAGTCCACAGTTTATCTCAAGCATCTAAACTATTTGAATGGAGCCATTTTCTCTGATTAATGTATTATAAGTTGTGCTATGGGCTTACTCACCTTGGGATGCATATTCATGCTGGATAGTTCCTGGGTGTGGACACAGCTGACCTGTAGTGCACTGTAGTGTCCTCAGCAGTATCCCTCACCTCTACTCACTGAATGCCATGAGTCTCCCACCCTCCCAAGTAGTGAGAGCCAGGCTTGTCTCGATATTCCCGGGTGTCTGGAGGGAAGAAGAAAGAAGGATAGAGAACCACCCTACACTGAAAGTCACTGGAGTGCACAAAATGAGTTTTGCTTTTTCTTAGGATTTATAGCCATCACTGAGCATCTCTGGCACAAGCAGAGTACAACTCTGGGTCACATTGCCCTCTGTTCCCAGGGATAGTTAAGATGCATTCAGTTGTTCAGCCACATTCTGAAAACAGCACTGTCCTTTAATGTTAAGGATTTAGTGATTACTGTTAGCAAAGAACTGTGTTTGAGGATCATAAATGATGCAAAGTCTGCACCACAACCCCTTGTGGTAGGAGGGAAAAGAGTAACATGGTAAAAAACAGAATAAACAGATCATATAATAACTTATGGACAAGGCAGTTACAGTACTTGCAGTTAGACAAGTCAAGAGCTTCATGGGAGAGAAATCATTTGAACAGGGCTTAAAGGTATCCAGCAGATGGGTAATGGAAAGAGGTCATTTCAGGAAGAAGGAGTGAGTGACTACAACGTTGAAGAGGGAACATACGTGCATATTCAGAACAAAGCGATTGTTTTTACTTATTTGGGAACTAAAGTAAATACAAGGGATTATTGGAGGTGTAAGGATAAAACATGGCATTTTGGTCTTTTTCCAAAGAGTCTTAAATCACAGGGCCCAGAATTCACCTTTCTTTTGTACTCCCTGCAGAATAGTAGATAATTTTAGAGCAGGAGAATACTGTGTTCAGAGAAGAAGTTGTGTATGTAATAAGAAACTGGAAGCCAGAAGATAGATGTCTTAAGCATAATGATTTGAGGATCTAATGGTAGAGAAAGAGGATGTTTAGGAAGACATGGAAGGATCTGATGTTTTATTTAAGATGGTTATAAAGAAGAGAGATTCACTTAGATTAACTTTGTGATCTGAAGAAAGATAAGCATGCTTATTACTAAGAAACAGGAACCATCTGAAGAGAAACTTACCTGACCAGCACTTTTCCTCCCTATGGGGTGGTTTTGTGGGAGTCCAATATGAAACAGTTGCTGGGTGAGTGTGGCGGCAGAACAGGAGGTCTTAGTTGTCTGAGTGGAAACTGCACTAGTGCCAAAAGTCTGGGGTTTTTCTGCACAGTAGAGAGATACTTGTCAGGGTTAGATACCCAAATTTATTTCATGGAGGAGTCCCGTGGTGATTGGGAGGATTCAGTCCATTCCTAAAGAACTCATCAGCAGAATTTCTTCATTCTTTGGAACTTCACCATTAATGTAGCCTTATCTCTGTCTTAAGGCTGGACTTTGCCTCATGCTTCCCCAGCACCTGATCGTCTCCAGAACTCCCAAGAGAATCTGATCAAGCCACCTACTCTTGGAAATCAGTTTTCTGTCTCTGGGCTGGTGCCCACTCTTGGTCTAGTTTAGCTGGTGCCTGAGTATACTCCTGCTATGTGAATAGGCGTCAGTTCCACTTAGGTGGGTCTCTGAGCCGACATGAGCCATGATTAGGGTTTCTGTGTAATCCGAGAGCTTCCTATATCCAGATGCTAGACCTTGACTTCTGAGATCAAATGGTCTGGTGTAATAAGCATGACAGTAAGCGGTGTAGGGGAGTCAAGAGTGTTAAGGATCATAGACAGAAGTTTGAGCTGCATTCTAGTCTTGGTTCTTTTAGCTGCTAGCCACATGATCTATGGAACATGCTAAACTTCTCTAAACCTCTGACTTCATTTCTAACGTGTGTAGGGATACCTTCTAGGTAACGTTGTGATGTTTAAGAACTATTATAGCTGTCAGAAGGCTGTGGTATAATACGGCTGGAAGAGGGCGTTTGTCTGGACTAGGATGAAAACGAGAATGGAAAAAATGAGATGATGTGAAGGAAAAGGAATCAAGGACAAGTTGCAGGTTTCTGAATTGGAGAGTTTGGTGGATGAAAGTGATATACAGAATATAAGACTGGGGGCTGGGATTGGCTCAGTGATTCTGCTGTCTGCTTTGTAAGCACAAGGGCCCAAGTTTGATCCCCAGTACCAAAAAACAGACTGAAAATGGGTGGTAGGGGAAACATGCTGATCAAGATGACGGATTTGAGTTTCATGGGATGTCTGGGTAGAGGTGTCTGGGCAGACAGCTCTGCAGTTGAATGCGTAGGTTAGAGAACAGAGCTGGATAAAACCATCCAGCAGTCATCAGCTTGTAGAATAGAACTGATGTCATGGGAAATGTCAGCATTTCCAAAGGACATGTTGAGAATGAAAAGAAAATAAATTAGGTCATCTCTGTTGTTGGAATGTTGGAAAAAAGAAACCATGAAGATGTATAACAAAAAGGGACAAGAAAGCCAGAGTCAGTGCCCCCCCGCAAGGACTAATTGTTTAGAAAGGAGCTTGTGGTCAGTGGCAAGAGTTTATTTAAAATATGGACACTTAACATGGATTTAACCAGCATGAAATAGCCTCTGCAGGAGTCTTTCAAGCAAAAGCCAGGTGGAGTGGGTTCACTAGCAATTGGGGAGGTGAAGAAAGAGAAAATCTGAGCAGCAGTAATCTTTGAAGAATTCAAGTTGCAGGGTGGATGGGAGTGCACAAAGAGGCAGTAGCTAGAGGGTTATGGGTAAGGGGACCAAGGGAAGATTTTGGTTTTTGTTTGTTGGAATTTCAAGGTAGAAAAAGTTGAGTGTGTCTCACTACTTAAAGAGAATAAAGCCAAGCAAGAGTAGAGACAAGTAGGGTGATGATAGTCCAGGATCCCAAGAAGCTAAAGGTGATAAGATCCACAGCACAAGCAGAATGGGCATCTTTTTCCTTGCAGCAGAAGAATGGAGCAAAGTTTAGGGAATTCCGTCAAGACTTCTCTTTTTCGAGGAGTTAGAATTATGTGCTGACAGGAGTAGGGGAAGTGTCAAGGTCCAAGGTATGAGGAGAGTAGAGACTTGACAGACTCCTTGTGGAGAACAGACTTTGGAAACAGAAAAGCATCCCAGATAGCAATAATGATCTAGCCATGAATATATAATGGCATTATTATCAAGGAATTGAGAGGCCACCGTGTCATGTGTATTATCCTTGTAGATGTCAGTGTTGCCCGGATAAAGGCAAGTACTTGGACGGACTTCTGGATTGTAACCCTGGCTCAAGCGTCAGGTGAATGAGGGAGCCTGACTGTGGGACTAGATGGCAGCGAGGCAAAGGTGTGCAGTTTGGACTTGGAGAAGTAGGAGTTTTCTCGGGGGTCTCCAGGTGGGATTGGGAGCAGTGGGATGTGGGAGAATAAGTAGTCTCCCTTTGAGGTGACGACTGAAGAAGTAAGCCTCTCAGGAAAGAGATGAGAGAGCAGAGGGGACACTGTGATGTGGTTCAGGAGTGAGCTGTCCTCGGAACTACCATTTGCCACCAGAGGAAGTTCGGGGTATATTTTTGGGATCCACACATATTTAGGGAATGAGAAAAGGAATAAGGGTGGATTACAGTGGTCAAGAAAGAAACTTCTAAATTGCTGCCTATATTGTATTAGCTGTTGTCCAGGGGTAACTTTGCAGTTCTCTGGTTATTTGGAAATTTTTTCGCCTTATTTTTGAGTTTCGTTGGACATTGCTTCCAGAGGAATGTGATAGTATTAATGCATCACAAAATCAAATTATAACTTCCCCAAAAAAGAATGTTTTCTGAATTTAAAATTTTAGTAACAGCATACATTTACTTAAAAGAAAATACCTTAAGATATAAAATCAACCACACTTTTTCTTAAAATTATTTTAGAGGCTACAGTATTTTATTTAGACATGAAATTTTATGAAATCTTGTGTAAGAATTCAGTCAGTTCATCACTTAAGATTGACCATTCTACTTTCTTTTTGATGCACAGGCTTGTAAAGTTGAAGATCTGGGCAAAGTGGATTTTGAAGATGAAATTAAGAAAAGATTTAAAATGGTGTATGTGCCAAATTGGTTCTCAGTAGACTTAAAAACAGGGGTAAGTTGGCAGTTGATCCTAGTATAATTTGAGGTTGTTGAAGATTTCAAGCATATTAGTTCATAATTATTCTTAAAGTTCTCGGCTTTTAAGTTAAGAGAAAAACATTTCACAGTAATATTTACAGGCTACAGTTTAAATGTCTTTGGTATCTCAGTAAACTACGTTATTATTTGGTTGGATCACATGAAACGTCATTTGGTTCCTAAATCTATAGCTTAGTATTTTAGTCAAATAGTATAAGTAAATAAAGGTTTGGCGACTTATTTGGAAAGTGCACTCAAAATGGAATGCTGCTGACGGTTTTCTCTTTTGGAAGATGTTGACAATTACTCTGGATGAGAGTGACTGCTTTGCTGCTTGGGTTTCTGCAAAAGATGCTGGCTTCAGCAGTCCTGACGGGTCAGATCCAAAATGTGAGTTCTGTGTCTTTCCATCACTTTTTCTTCCAAAAGCGAAGGTGGCTAAATGCTGTTTTGTGCTGTGTGATCATCTTTGTTAGGGTACCTTAAGTTTAGTCACTTACGCCCTTGTTCAGTGTGCTAAGAATGTAGTACTATACAGAGAAATAAAACCTGGCGTGAACAGATACAGCTGTCATGGAAGTAGCCCTTTAAGAATATGAGTTCTGGTTCGGTTTGTGAAGAATGGCTCTTCTGGATAACTGTGTAGAATGTGTTTGCCCTATCTCATCATTGCTTTCAATGTTTTAAGATAAAACTAGCAGGTGTGGCAAAATCTCTTTAAGTCTTGATTTTAAATATTAGCATTGGGTTAAGATTTTAACCCAGAATATGTGAAGAGTTTAAATTTTTGTTTTGTTACTTCTGTTTTTAAATTACAAATAACCTTGTTTTCTATTGTTTTTCTTTTTAACTTAACTCTTTTGCAGTGAATTTAGGAGGACTTTTACTCCAAGCACTCTTAGAATATTGGCCTAGAACACATGTGAGTCCAATGGATGAAGAAGAAAATGAAGTAAACCATGGTTAGTGTTTTTAATTCATTAGATAATTGACAAGAATTACTCAGAGCCAAAAGGTGGCTTAAGCTATTTGCTAAAGTGTGACATAATATTTGTGATGCGCCAAATTAATTTTCTTCACTTAGCATGTCAAAGTATCTAGTCTTTTTTGTTGTTGTTGTTGTTTGTGGGGTTTTTCTCTGGTTTTGTTTTGGTATTGGGAATTGAATTCAGGACCTTGCGCTTGCCAGGCAGGCGCAGTGCCACTGAGCTCCATCCCCGGCCCACAGTACCTGGTCTTAACGGACACCGAGGTTCCCAAAAGTGCAGATGACCATGCAGCGTGTTTCTCAGTAAGTGAAACTGCTTAAGATAGAGAAACTCTATGACCTTTGCCTTGAAACTAGGTACCTTGGGAAGCTTATTCTAAAAATATTTCTCAGTGTTTGTGACCTGGATTCACTTCTCAGACTAGCTCATTAGCTTCACCAGAAAGCCCGGTTGTTAGTCATAGTCCCATAATCACAGTTCACACTAGCCTGAGATGGTGTATTCCCTGACTTGACAATCTACCTGATTTTGACTCTTGAGTGTTTAACAAAATCCATTTCTATCTCAGAAGTGGCAGGGTAGGTCCAGGGAATTTAGCTCAGTGGTTTTACTGCCTGCCTTGCAAGTGGAAGGGCAGAGTTCAATCCCAAGTACCCCCACACCAAAAGAAGTGACAGGGTAAAGAATGAGTGTATGTAAGCAATTAATGTCATTAAGGATATTAAAAAGATGTATGTGCCACAGACAGTGGTGATAACTTTCCTTGAGCATCAGGGAAGATATTTTGAAAGTAAGCATTTGGCTCAGCTTGAGTAAAGAAAGGGGAAAAAGAATTTAAGAGTTTCCCATCTCATGTGTAGCCTACAGCTGGTTGAGGGGTCATGGAATCCCACCCACTGAGGCTTACCCTTCTGACCACCAGGAGTGAGCAACAGTGGTGAGTGCTTCCTGCAAGGGACTTCGTTCTGACTGATAGAGTCATCCATAATGATTGTAATTTATATCTCTCTCTCAGCAATGACAGGCTTCATGCTTCCCTGAAAACCAGTCTGCTGGTGTGCCTTTGAGAGAGAATGGACTGGGAGCCAGAGAAAGCACAGGAAAGATGTCTCTATAGAGAGCTGAGAAAGCGAGGCTCTGGTGTGAGCGAGCTCTGCACTTAACCAGCTCTGTAGCTATAAATAGATTATTTCCACTCAGCATGTTCTCAAAGGCCTAAATAAACAATGAGGATTAAGTACTCAGGAAACAGCACCCCTTGGATCCTTGTGGGTTCAGGGAGTAAGGAAGAAATCACCAAAACCTCACATCACCCTTAAAGTCAAGCCACCATGGTAAAGCAAGGCTGGATCTGCCCCACCGCCTCCTCCAGAGCTCAGGGCACTACCTATTCCACCTGTCTGGTAATCTTCTCCATGCCTAGGGGCTGCTCCAGCATTGTTTAAATCATGCTTTGGGAGCAGTTACTCAGTCCTCAGAGTCCCTGGCTCTCAGATGTAGGGGACTTAATAAAGATAAATGGTGTGGGCCCTGTCCTTTGGGGGCTCATGGTCTGCTAGAGCAGAGAGCTACTTACCTGAGCGTTCTGAGGTCAGAGAGAAACAGTGGATGCTGTGAGAGAGGCTGCAAGAGTGCCATAGCACCTCAGAGGGTTAGAGTGCTTTTGCTTTGTTCAGGGTAATGTTTGTGAATGAACTGGCACATGGGGCCAGCTGCTCTTGGCTCAAAAGACTACAAAGAAAGCAGAGTGGGAATGAAATCCATATAACAATGAAGGTGAAATTGTGTCCTCTGAGGATTTTATATTTCACTAATACTTATGTTTTATTACCTATGGCTGACATTGAACATAATTTTCCTGAAGAAATTTTTCAGAAGGAAGGGGTGGAGGGAAGGGGTGAGGAGAGAGAGCGAGCGAGTGGGAGAAATCATTTATAAATAGGTGTTCTGGACATTTTTGTGGCTAAAATAGCTAGTTACATTTTTGTTGTGAATATCAAACATTAATCTCTTTTATTTCAAAATACAGTCATTTCTCCTGAAGTACAAGTTGCCATGTTCCTAGTTTTCAGGCATTAAACTTTTGCTGTTACATTTTTGTTGTGAATATCAAATTTTAATCTCTTTTATTTCAAAATACAGTCATTTCTCCTGAAGTACAAGTTGCCCATTTTCTTTTTTTTTTTTTTTTTAAATTTTTTTTTTTTTTTTTTTTTTTTTTTTTTTTTTTTTTTTTTTTTTTTTTTTTTTTTTTTTGAGACACAGTCCCACTATGTAGTTCAGGCCGTGTGTCCCAGACTGGCCTTGAACTCATGGTGATCCTTCTGCCTCAGCCTCCTAAATGCTTGGATTACAGGCATGTACCACCACACCCAGCTTTCCAGGACTTTTGACTTTTAAAATCTTGTAGTGTTTGAAGCTTGTGGAAATTAAATGTTTAGAATTTGTGTTTTTAGCACTAGCCTGGATACTAACACCACGTGCATCTTTTCCTAGTAAATGGGGAACAGGAGAACCGAGTACAGAAGGGAAATGGATATTTTCAAGTGCCCCCACACACTCCTGTGATCTTTGGTGAAGCGGGAGGTCGAACACTGTTCAGGTAGGGTAAGAAGGACCACAGGCTCTGCCTGAGGGAGCTCCCATTTGCTAAAAATGTTGGCTCAAACAGACATTGGAAGTTGTTTATTATCAACTTGATAGAAATGTCAGGGATTTGCAAGACTTTCTACCTTTGATGCTGTCAAACCATAGTCTTAGCTGAAAAGAAGCAGCTCTGGTGTTAGAATGAAGCAGACACCATCATTCTGACAGTGAGGCAGCTTCTCTGGTGGTTTTTCCCAGGAAACTCTTACTCCTCTCACTTCGATAGGGTCAGGGAACAGATGGCATCACCAGAAAGTCCTGCCCACAGGAGAGCATCAGAGTACATGATGTACCTCAGACTGAACCAGGCAAGATGAGTTGGGCTACTCTCAGGAACTGTTATGGCTGACATGGGCCCAACCTGGGAAGCAAGCAGTCTTTTGGGGGACCCTTGAAGGGAAACGCTGGTCTGGCCCACTCCAGGCTGCCAAAGTACTATGGTGGAGCCGAGGGGGAGAGCTCACTAACCTCTCATGGATGCGAGGCATAAGGAAGATGTGTGGCTTGTCTTTGAGTTGCCATGCCCTGGAGAATCCTTTCCTTTCAAGATGGTCTCCTAAAAGTTGTCACTGGAAACATCCTGGGCCCGGTTGCATGCGGAGGCCTGTGCCATGCACAGTTGCACTGTCAGGGAACCTTTCTAGAGAGTTTTGCTTATGCCAGTCTTTCCTATTTTGATCCAGGGACTCAGAGAAGCCCCTGTAGCAGATGTCTGGCCTCAAAATCTGAGGGCCTCAGTACTGGGGGTGCCTGCTTTGCCATTTAGCTGTTAGTGTCTGCCTTGCTGGACTTCCTCAGCGGTCTTTGAGGTTTCTCCCTCAAGTGCTTGTGGACAGTGATTTTGTCATCTGTGCTCCATGTTTCACTCACTCCCTCATGAACTTTGTTTAGGTTGCTCTGCCGAGATTCCGGGGGTGAGACTGAGTCGATGCTTCTTAATGAGACAGTGCCACAGTGGGTGATTGACATCACTGTAGATGTAAGTCTCCTCTGCTCTCACTTTACCCTTTCATTTTTTCCACATGAAATTAAGAATTGCTTTAGACCGTATAACCTTGAGCTTGAGTTAAAAACTAGACTGCCAAGTAGAGTCTCTGTCTCCTTCCCTGCCGTTCCAGAGTTGAAGTATTGATAATTACTTGTACTTACGTTTCTTAATAAAGTAACAAATGAAATGAAACACTGCAGTCCTTCCTCCCAGAGATAACTGTGAATGGGTTAATGCATAGCATTTGTACTTTTTTCTTTCCATTCTCAAGTATATGTTATTTATGTGCACATATACATAATTCATTCATTTTGCAAAGAATCTCTTTTGCATACTGTTCTGCATTATTATAATATCCCATCATATAGCTGTACCATAATTGAATAAATTACATTTATTAAATCAGTCCCCTACTAAAAACATTTGGGTTGTTCCCAGTGTTTTATATTATAGACATTGCTGCAGTGAACGTCTTCGTACATAGATCTTTGTGGAGTTTTAGCCTAAGTTCTTAGCAGTGGGATTGCTAGATCAAAGGGTGCACACATTTTAAATTTTCACAGCTACTGCCAAATTGCCCTGCACAGAGGTTTACTAGTTCACACTGTCACCAATAGTATGTGAGTGCCTTTTTCACACACCCTTACCAATGTCAGCTGCTTTGAATCTTTGTGATAAGCAAATTTTGGGGCCCGGGATTTAGCTCAGTGGTGCCGCCACCTGTCTCGCAAGCACAAGGGCCTGAGTTTGATCCCCAGTACCAAAAAAAAAAGATAAGCAAATTTTATCGTTTTGTTTAATGTGGCTCTTTAAAAATCATAGGTTAAAGGCCAGGCGTGGTGGCACACGCCTGTAATCCCAGCACTCGGGAGGCGGAGGCAGGAGGATTGCTATGAGTTTGAGACCAGCCTGGACTACATAATGAGTTCCAGGTCAATCTCCTACATAGTGTGGGAGGCGGAGGCAGGAGGATTGCTATGAGTTTGAGACCAGCCTGGACTACATAATGAGTTCCAGGTCAATCTCAACTACATAGTGAGACTCTGTCTCAAAAAACCAAAAAAAAAAAAAATCATAGATTAAACATCTTTTCACATTGGCCATTTATATTTCTTGTATGAATTGTCTTTCCTACTGATTTGTAGTTCTTTATGTTGAGTATTAACCCTTTAACTAGTCTGTATGAAATTTTTACAGTGTTTTGTTTGTGGTGTCTTTTGCCAAATGGAAATTTTAATTTTTACATAATCCAATCAGTCCTTTATGGCTCAGAGTTCCATATCTTGTTTAGGTATTTCCCAGGATAGCAAAAGCTTTTCTGTATTTTCTTTTAGTGACTTCATGATAATTTTTTTGTGTATAGATCTTTAATTTGTCAGAATTTATTCTTCTGTTTGTTATGAGGTAAGATTCTATCAAACTATCCAAAAGGAGAGCTAGTGTGCCAGCACAATTTATTGAATAACCTGTTCTTTTTGTACTAATTTGAAATGCTGTCTTTATCAGTCAATTTATATATGTAAACATATATCACATACATACTTGGGTTTCTTATGTACTGTTGACTTATTTTATGTATTCCTAAAGCCATGCGAAAAGTGATTTAATTGCTAGCACTCTTAGAGAACTTGCTCTCTGCCCTAGACAGATCCCCAAGACTTAGCCAGTTTGATTCCTGATGGGTATTTCATGGGCTTAGCTATGTCCAGGCTCCCCATAAACCACTCCTTAGAGGGTAAACTTGCCTAGGGTGCATTATTGACTTTGGCTCTGTGGCTTATTTCTGAAGAGACATCAAGACAGAATATGACATGGAGACTTGGAGGGACTGATACCCTGAGAAAAGATGACAGGATATTTTATCCTTCATTTAAGTGTGTGGTTTACATTACAGTTGACCCCCGAGTGTTGGCTGAAGTTGCCACTCTCTCAAACCCTGACCTCACTCTTGGTCTGAGGGAAACACTCCAGGAAGGCCTTGATGGCCTCAGTTGGACAATGGGCCTCACCAGGGTAGAATGTGGCTTTTCTCACAGGTTGTGGATTTTTCTCAAGACATTTAAGTTTCCATCTGGGCCTTTAAGTATCAGCCCCAATATTTTAATGTTGAGTTGAGACTATGATGTATATAACTTAAAATTTTAGTTTATTTTTAAAAATTGAGTTTATTTCCCTTTAATACCTTGTACTGTTATCTAAGAGCCATGTTTCAATTTCATATGATTTATCTTTACATGTCTTTTATCACAAAACTAAACAACATACTATTCTGATAAATTTTCTCTAAGACTAACTTAATTTGATAGATTGTTATAAATTACATAGAATTACTTATAAAATAATTATTTGTACATGTTTTCCTATTGACAGCATTTTAATCAGCTAATAGAAACTATTATACCTTTTTAACTTTCAATATTTCAGAAAAATATGCCCAAATTCAACAAAATTCCTTTCTACCTCCAACCTCATGCATCTTCAGGAGCAAAAACTTTAAAAAAGTAAGTAAATTTGGTATCATGTGATTCTTTGATGTAATTAATTACTAGAGAGAATACTTTCCTTTTGGTTTGCCTTATAACAAGACAGGTACTAGATCTAAGACTGATTTTATAATATTAATGGATTTTTGTCTTGTCAGAAAGTTTAGGACATAACTTGTGTATAGTAACTGCTCTTAGATACTTAAGGAATGATGAGTATGAGGAAAAGAAATGAGTTTTTGAGTGGAACTTTCCTAAAAGGCTTCTTGAAGGACATGGAATTTGAAATGGAACTGTAAGGATGGGTAGAACTTCAAAGATAGGTATTCCCATTGCAGTACCATTCGATCAGGGATGTGGAAGTGGGAGTATGCTCAAGCTGCTAGAAAACTGATGTGAGAACTCATGTGCCTGCAGCAGTGAACGGATAGGCAATGAGGGTGGAGGGAGAATACTAGAAGGTACATTAGAAAGGCAGAGAACATAGACATGAAAGACATAGAACATGTAGTGATTTAATACCACTAGTTTGTTCAGGGGTTTTTTTTGGTACCAGGATCGAAGAATACCATTAGTTTGTGAGACAGTGTGGGATGTGGCCCAGAGGGAAGCTTAAATCAGGGAGACCTAATAAAAGAATTTGAGTAGTCTAGGAAGAGGATGCTGAACCATGAATAGTATCTTTGCAAGTAAAATCAATAAGATTGTTAAAAACTGTTTTGTTCCAGAGATTTCCAGATTTACACAAAGAGAATAAAATAACGAGCACCCACTAACCCATAAGACTTCAGTAATTGTTAACACCTGGTTGTAAACATTTTGCTCCATCTGCTCCCCTGCTTACCTTTCTGCCTCCTTAAATCAATACTTACTTTAAAGCAAGTCCTTTATGTCCCCTCACCTAATGGCTTTCAGAGGCTATGCCCTAGTTATTTAGTGTGACAGTTACAGGCTGATGTCAGAGATTCAGAAGTAGGTTTGGCAAATAGATGAGTCAAGTTGGGTACATCTGATTAGAGATGCCCAGCCCAGCCATTTGGTTTGTGGTAGAAAGGAGGAAGTCGAGACTCAAGGTCTGAACTGGGGCACCCTCTCCCACCTTCATGTTAGTTGAAGGCATGGCACATGAGGAAGAGCGCCCAGGAAAAATTGAGCCCCAAGAGGGCAGACCCTGTAGGTGCTGGGCCTGCTTTCCCTTCCAGGATGCTTTAGTTTGCCCATGTGTTGGGGAAGTATTCAGAGGACTAAAACCCAGATAGCTGCTCTTTACTTATATGTAAATTTCAAGAATGGGTGCTTAATCTCATTTAGTGGCACATGGTCTGTACCTTTGGAGGACACTATAGAAAAGCCTTTCACAATTCAAAAACTGGGTCAGGGCAATGACTGAAAACATTGTTTCTGTATTGTTTTATAAGATAATAACACCAAAGAAAAAATATGGAAGAGATGATAGCTAGTGATTCTTCCTGATGCCACGATGTGCTGTTGCCTTTTACAGAGATAGACTTTCTGCTAGTGACATGCTCCAAGTACGAAAAGTAATGGAACATGTTTATGAGAAAATTATCAACTTAGATAATGAATCTCAAACCACTAGCTCTTCTAATAATGAAAAACCAGGAGAACAGGAAAAAGAAGAGGATATTGCTGTGTTGGCAGAAGAAAAAATTGAACTTTTGTGCCAGGACCAGGTGAGTAAACTTAAGAACCATACCCCCATTTTTTTCCAGTGCTGGTGCTCAGAAAGTTACATATGATGTGATTATAGATCCCAAATCTTTTACTTTTGAGCTGCTTCTTCTACCTATCTCTGCAGCCCTTTAGAGGAGTTTCACCTACCCTCAAGCTCCTGTTTACCTAGAGTTTTCGGAAAAGGGAAGCACTGGTTTAAAGACATAGAATTTCATGTGAATGGACTAGAGGTGGGTGGAGAAATGGAGACCTTTGGGAGAAGGGCTGAAAGACAGCCTGGTATTTCTGGCACCACCAGATGCTGCACGCCTCACTGTACCCAATTTCATGCCTGCGTCGTGGAAGCTGTGCCGGCAAGAGCAGACTACCAGGCATGAGGGAGGGATAAAGAAGCTAGATCACCTAGTAGAGTTCTTCAGTTAAGAATGAAGGTTTTAAATATCAAGAGACTTTTGAAAATGTTAATGTAATTTTGGCTTTTTAGGTTTTGGATCCAAATATGGACCTTCGAACTGTGAAACACTTCATATGGAAGAGTGGTGGTGACCTCACCCTTCATTACCGCCAGAAGTCCACTTGAAGGGTGGGCCAGTGCTCCTGGGTATTCATTTACTACCTTCCTCTGTGGCCCCAAGAATAGTCCTAGGAAGCCCACTGAGCCCAACAGGAGCAAAACTTCTACCAGTTTGGTATGGACTGAGATTCTCTCAGTTGAAGTGACTAACCAGTCGAGATGTAATATAGAAACCGACAGTCTTCAAGTGTAGGTTGAGCTGCCCAGGGGAAGCAGAGCGTGAAGGCAGAAGAGCCCCAGGCAGACTCTGTCCTGCAGCTGTACAGAGAATTGACTGCAGGCCAGTACAGACTTCTGCTTCCTCCTCTCCTTTCAAAGGACCTTATCTATGTCTGTTGGCACTTGTCAGAGAACATGGTTGACCACACCTGTCACTGTGTTTCAACTTCAAACCCACAGCTTTGTAGCTTTTCTAAAAGTACATTCCATTCACGCAGTATCTATGAAGGCTTTTTCCAAGTTTGTCATAAAAAAGTCAAGTTGTTTTCACTATTTAAGAGAATTATTTTTAATGGTAATTTGCTGTTGCACAATTTGAGAGCCAGCCCATTTCATAATAAATGATTACTGTTGGGCTTTTTAATATTGCATCTCAGATGTATCCTTGTAGGAAGCTCTGTGGAGATTCCAGGTGCTGGGTGACAGCATGCAAGACCTCCTGGGCTGGAGTGTGCAGTTTAGTGATGCTGAACCCCATGATGCCCTGGCTGTGTGTAGGTCCAGGGAGGTGCAGCCATTTACTCTCACAGGTAAAGCCTGCCAAGACAACAGCTTCTTGCTCTGGGTAAGCAATGTGACACCATCAAAACTTAACACCGTGATGAAAGTTTATTTTCATTCAAGTGCTACCTAAATTGTATGGTGTCAGAGTAAAGGGTTAGCATAGTGAGTTGATTTGATATTCCTATCTAGAAAGTATAGCTATTTGTTTTTCCAGAATTTTATATGCAAGTTTTTGTTGTTGTTACCTGTATTCAGATCTTCTCACTGTTCTAACAATCTGAAGCTTTCATAGATCACTTGGATCTTGTACAGAATATAACTTATTGGGGATAAACACTTCGACTTTTGGCAGAAAACACTTTGGATTCTTCCCAAGGTCATTTGTATTCAGAATAGAATAGTGGTCCAGTCCCGTAAAATTACAGAAGCAAACCTCCTTGCATGAAGCCAGAAGCACAAGTGCCTTCTGAGGGCAGGTATTCCAGTCCAGTCTCCCCAGCTTGTGTGTGGCCTGTCCTCACAGCCACAGGGACTGGGGAAGGTTTTTATTTCCTACAACTTCACAAGTTCAGTTAAGGGCAGCTGATGGGCCCAGGTCCGTACCTTACAATTCGAGATTCTCTGATCGGCACAACTGGAGAGACACTTCCCTCACTGCTGGTCAGCTAGCTTTGGAAAGTGACAGGTCATTGCCTCCTGCACCTTGAAGCAAGCAAGCAAAGACGGGCACATTTCCAAGGAGCTGAAATGGTCTTTCTCCCTTCCTCAGAGAGCAACCTTTTTTTTTTTTCAACAGTCCTTTGTATCTGTTGCATATGACAGTGCACTTTTGTGCATATTTTTTAGCAATAGTTGTGAATTAATGGCAAAAAAAATACTAAGAAAAAAATGTCATTTTAGCAGCCCCGAGCTGTGTTTGCACGAAGGAGCGGGTGTGCTGGGTCCTCTGCCATGTGTGCTGAGCCTTGGGTGGCTCTGTCCCTTCCTGTCACAGCTCTGACCCCAGCATGGTTGTACTTTTTCCCCTCCAGTCAAACCAATAATAGTTTCCAGAAAATATGACATTCTGCAATGCCAAAAGGGTAAAAATCTGTATTTCAGTTGTATAGAATAAAGAATTGTTAAAATATTTCAAAGTGTAGTATACTTTTTCACTTGTCATTTTCCTCCATAGATCACAGAAAAACCTCTGGTTTCACGTTCACCTGGGAATAATTAGCACAGATACCCATTTTACCCCCCATTATAAGGGAGAAGTAAAAGTAATGAGGAAGAACCATAACTGCCACCGAGGGTTAGCAGGGGGCAGACTGCTAGGCTGCAGGACTCAGGAAAGGTAGCCCCAGCAGTTCTGTGGGATCCACTCTGCTTCCTGCATACCAGTACTGGGCTCCCAACCCAGGACAGGAACCCCTCACTGTTCTGCAGCTGCTCTGGTAGGCTTGAGGGCTACCTTTTAGAGTCAGTGCTTGAAACCTAGTGTTGGCTAATTTGAGGCTTTGGGCACTCATAGTTTGGTCTGTACCTCCCAGGGTAGAGTCCTTGTTCTGCAGGCTTGATGGAGCCTGTGCATTCCCTCTGTGTATATTACAGATGGTGCCATAAGAGAGATCTCTCCTAGATGGACACTGGAATACAAGGCCAGGGTACTTTCTGGGTAACCAGCAAGAGGGCAGATATGGGGGAGGGTGCAGCTTGAGCAGAGGACTTTGGTTGATGGGCCATCCCAAGGCACTTGGGGATTGGGTTAACAACTTTCTCCATACTACGGAAAAGGGCAGCTGGACCCTTGCCCATGCTTGTCTGGGCCCCTAATTTGCTCCTGGGGTTGAGACTCTTGTGATGAAGCCGGTCAGGTGGTGGGCTGGTCCTTCAGAGTTTATTAGGGTAGTGAACTGAAATCTGTAACTGTTCTTCACTGATGTGGTTGGCTGGGGGCCTTGTATACTGAGAGGCAATTGTTTGTGTTTGGGAGCTGTGATGGTTGATTGGCTTGGCAACTCTACACCCTAGGATGGGGAAGACCCACCCTAGCCTCACTTGCTGCCTACGCATTAGGGGAAATGCTACTGTTTCTTGGAGAAACTCCAATTTTCACCTTCATCTTGGATATAATCTGGCTTCCAGTGCAGACCCCAGCTTCCAGCACAGACCTTTGGGTCTCCTGATGCTGGACTCATGAGCTCCAGACCCTGGATTGGATCCTTGGTCTCCAGTGTGTAGACAGATCCTCTGCATCCTTCCACATCTGACACTGGGTGGCCATTGTAACCCAATCTTGAAAAAAAATTTTTTTTTTTTGTACCGGTGATCGAACTCAGATCCTTGCACTTCCAAGGCAGGCGGCAAAACCACTGAGCTAAATCCCTGGCCCCAATCCTGAAATTCTTATATATATTTGTACATCTCCTGTTTACATCTGTTTCTCTTATAAATATTGACCGATACAGGAATCAACACTGGAGACACTGAGTGCTTATAGGCTGGAGGAGGACACAGTCACAGTGCTCCTCTATTGAAGGGCAAAGGTGGGCAAACAGCCTCTTTGGTGCTGGCTGGCATGAGCCTGCCTCAGCCAGCAGCCACACTAGCATAAGGACAAGGCCACTGATGGAGTCACTGATTGGGATATGGTAGGGCGAGTCCTAGGGCTTGGGGACCCTTCCAGTACAGATGGGACTGCGAGCTGTGCGGGAAAGGTCAAGGCCAGCCTTAACAAAGTGATACGGCCAACACTTGACACCAGCCCCTTCCTCGCTCGCCCCATTTTCACACTGATCATGACTGGACCTACTGTTTCCTGGGGAGCCCTAGTTACATGACAGGCACTGGTTCTGAGGGTATGTGGCTCCTGTTTCTACCCTCTCAGGCTGCATGTGCCTCTCCTATTCCCTCTTGCAAAATGAAGGTGGGTGCTTCTCCCAGCCCTACACCACCAAAGTCCTTTTTGAAACCCTCCAGCCCAGGACCGACAGGCAGGACAAAGACCATAAGGTCATCTCCTGGAGGCCAAAAGTAGGCTTTGAGTAGACACCAGAGCCCCTGCCAGCAGGAATCCTTGGATATCACAGAGCTAGTGAAATAAGCTCAGAAGCCTAGTCACAGTCCAGAGTATGATTCTGGGGTAGAGATCTGGGCCTGGCTGGTGGGCCCCTCAGCCACTGCCTTGACATCTGAGCTATCCATGTTCACAGGCTCCTCCTCAGTCTGAGCTTCCAGCAGCTCTGCAGACAGCCCGTCTTCTGGTGAGACTGCAGAGTTGAGGCTGTCGGGAAGACTCAGCTGAGGCAGGTGGTCTGGCTGGACGTGGGCTCCAGGGCTGTCTGGGAAAGAGACCTCAAACTCTGACCCAGACCATGTGGCTTCACCTGAAACACAAAGATTGGACTAAGGCGGCCTGCAGAATGTAGACTGACCCCGCCCACTGCTACTCAGGCTCTGATGGGAGAACAGAGCTCCTTGACATGGCCGAGCTCTGGCCCGGCAGAGGAACTGGTGCAGCCTTCTCAGCAGCCCAGGGTTCCTCCCAGAAGGCGCTGGTCACTCACCACCCCGCTCATGAGAGCTGCTGCTGGAGCCAACATCCTCTGGCCCTGAGGCCGAGACTGCTGTGGAAGAGGGCAGGCTGGGCCACACACTGGCATTGCCACTGTCCAGGAGGGAAATGCCCGACACATCTAGGAATCCTGGGGCAACACAAACCCCGACTGTTGGAAAGGCAGATCAGTGCACTCTCCCTGCCTGGTGCCTAGAGCATCTACCTGGCCAGCCTGCAAGACTGTAAGATCCCCAGCCTCTGGTGATGTCCTCCCATAATGTATGGTTTGTCTCTCCATGTCCCCCCAAAGCCTCAGGTGGTCACAGGCCTTTGCAGAGGTGGCTGCATCTAGTGTGTGAAGCTGAAATTGATTCATGAGGCAATGCTAGGCCCAAGAACACTTGGATTAATAAGGTTGAGTGCTACCTGCCCCGCGTAGTCTGAGTAAGATAAAAGGGTAAGAAGACCTGTTAAATTCCCTTGCTTTTGCTGTCTTCTGCCACCATGAACTGTTGCCCCTCTTCCACCCTGCCTTTGAGCCAGCTGATAATGAACTGGAACCTCTAGGAACCGTAAGCCAAGTAAACCTTTCCCTTTTTAACTTTGGGTGACAGCTATTTTGTCTCAGCAATAAGAGAAAATTAAGACAACTCCCCCAACCCCAAAGAGTTTCCCACTTCTGTTTCTGCAGAGAGACAGAGGCCTAAAGTTGGTCATCATGGGGCAGCACAGTGGCAGTGGGTCCAGAGCCTGTTTTGTTTCCATTCTGCTGTGTGACCTGAAGTAGGCCACCTCTCTTCTGTGGACTCCAAATTCTCCATCTATACTCTGGAATGATGATCTCTAACTGTCTTTTTCTGTTTGTTTTTGTTTGTTTTGAGACAGGGTCTCCCTATGTAATACGTACTGGCCTTGAACTCACTATGTAGCCCAGGCTGATCTCAAACTCACAGTGATCCTCCTGCCTCCGTTTCCCTAGGGCTGGGGTTACAGGTGTGCACCACCATGCCCAACCTGCACATGTCTTTGCTATATGTGAGATCTGAAGAATCAGCGGGACCAGGGAAAATTCTGGCACTGTTGCTAAAGTACATCTCTGAGCCTGGGGCCCACTGCAGCACCAAAAGCTGGGGGTTCCTCAACTGCCTCTCCAGGGCCTGCCCAGTACCTGGGTCCATGACTCGCTGCACTGGAGGTGGAGGCTGAAGAGGAATCTCTGGAAGTCCCCCAAAGTCTGGAGTGCTGTGGCTGGAACTCTCAGCCCCCGGGAGCTGTTCCTCTATGAAGGAACCAGGTACCTGTAGTAGAGCCTGGCAGCACCAGGGCAAACAGAATGGGAAAGGGCTGCTCTGGCCAGTGCTGTGAGCAGTCACAGTCCAACCTACCCAGCACCCACCACTGCCTTGAGCACTGCTCTGCCTCCTTGAAGGAAATGGTCATGGTACCCCACCCCTTCCTCCACAAGGGACATGCAGTCTGATCTGAGGGACCTGGCCGCCCGTGCGATGTTCACACAGAGGGAACACTTCACCAAAGTGCTGAGGAGCCCACCTCGCCCCAACACATGGCTGCTGCCTGTCAGTGTCCCACAAGGAGAGAGCCTGCCTTAAAGAGAACATCCCAGTGTGCCCTGGCACCAACGCCAGTGCCCAGAAGTGCTCTCAGGACCCACTCCTCAGCCATGATGGCAGGGACAGAATGCCCGGCAGACAGAACAGGCATCCCAGCATGCTAACCTGGCCCAGCTTTTCTGAATCCTCGGTAAGACACAGAGGAAGGCTCTGCCCAGCTTCAGTGTCAGCTCCCCACTCGTGAAGTGGAGACAATCACCAGTGCCTCACCGCCACCTGCACCTCTACAGCAAGGGGCAGGAGGACCAACAATGGCTTTCTGTGGCCCAAGCAGGGCCCTGTTCCTTCTGTTCACTGCAGTATGACTATGTGAAGCACAAGCAGAAGGACCCCTAATGAGGTTACTGGGATGCCCCAGGGACAGCCTTGAGTCTCCCCAGCTGTCAGGCCCCTGTGTCCATGTGAGGCTCCCCCTTCCTCTGGCTAACAGGTACCCCTACATACCTCCATGTAGTCACTCTGCCTGGAACCCATCTCCTGGCTAGGAAAGTCCTGGGGGGTGGGCACAGGTGATGGGACATCAGGTAGAGAGGCACCAGGTGGCAGGGCATCAGGCGGTGGGACATCAGGTGGCTTCTTGTGGGAACTGGAGGGCTGTGTTGGGATCCGATGCAGATACCCATAGCCAATACCACAGCCCAGACTGCCAAAGGCCAGAAACATTCACTCCAGGGTGTTGGCCACAGCCACAGCCCTCCCTGCCTTTACCACCCTCATGCTGGGCCAACAGTAAGGGGCTAAAAGGGCACCGCTAGACCTGTAAGCCTCAGAGTTCCTGGGCTCAAGGGCTAGGGCCCAGCCCTCTTACCTTGACCAGTGGACTCTGGAGGTCCATACCCACTGGACAGGCCCTACCCACCTAGCCCTGCAGCCCACCAACCCTGGGAAGTACCTGCCCTCTCCACCCCAGGCTGCGTTGGGAGTTACTGTCACCTCCCGGCAGGAGTCAGACTCGGAGTTATAAACCATCAGCTTCAAGGGCTTTCCCTCGTGAGACTCGATGAGCGAAAAGAAGTCTTCAGACTATGAGAAACACACGGGACCTGAGACTGCTTCCAGCACCAGACGGAAGCCTCAAAGTAAAGCGCCCATCTCTGCACACCCCATTCAAGGGGCCTGGACAGGGACAAGCCACAGGTTCCTCACCTCCTGGAGGATCTGGTCTGAGCCCACCACGTAGTCTGTGTAGGGGCATAAGCCGGCCAGGGCAGCTGGTGAAGATGGCTCCACATCCTGGGAAAAAATTGCAAACCATTAGCTTCACTACTGTGCAGTGAGTAGGACATCTGTCTGCTGTCCCTAACCAGGGCCTCAAGCCAACTCTTTGACCTCATCCCCAGGAACTACAGGTGCCCAGCAGAGGATAGCACCACGGCATGAAATGAACCCCGGGCTCAACTCCTGGCTCTACCACCTGTTGGCTGTGTGACTATGAATAAATTAAAGTACTGAACCTCTCTCACCCTGTTTCCCTACAATTAAAACTAGGTTTCATTGGGTTGCTAAGATTAAAGAAATACACGTTAAAAGAAAAGAGAAACCAAACGTTGGTCAGAGTAACTACCCAGCAGCACTGCTGCTCCTGCAGCAGAAATGTGGCTAAAGACTGAATGTGGCTGAGTGACAGTCAAGCAAGGGCAGTGAGCAACACTGGATATGAGGGCTGCTTTCTCCCTTGGAAAGGTTTCCCAGTCTCCTTGGGAAATGCAAAGAAATCTTAATCTTTAGCCCATGTCACTCATGGACAAGCTTTTGTAGTCCGGCTACAAAGGCTGGGAAACTGCCAGGCTCCCCAGGAAGCCAGTGATCTAGGGTAGAACGCAGCTAGCATCTGGCCCTGGGGACCCTCCTTCCATCAGGCCATAAGACTGAACATCTAAACACAGGTGCAGGTACATCTAGGACAGCTCGACCACTTGAATTTCATTATGTATCAGTTATATAACAGTATAAACTATACTGCAGGTATACACCTATATGGATAGACATGATAGGTAGGGGCAGTGTTCTGGTGGTACAGCCACCCTTTCGGTAAATAGCACCCCACCTTTCAAAATAAGAAACCAAGGTCTAGGGTAGTGGCTGGGAACCTACGGCACACATGCCACAGAGGACGGTTTGCATCACTGAAAGCTCTAAAAGGTTTGTCATCACTGATCCTAGAAGGTAAGAAAGTCACATGGCCACCAAGACCAGAGCCACAGCTGCCCTCAGGACAGTGGAGTGTCCTCTGACAGACCAGGGGTGCCAGCCTCTGCCGCGCCCCACCCACTCCATTCTAGCCGTTCTGCCAGGTGAGCCAGCCCCAGCTTCTCCCACACACGCCACCCCGTACTCACCAGCACATGCCACACGTGCTCGCTGGCCCTGCGGAAGCTGCAGAAACGCACACTGGCTCCCAGCAGGCCCTGGCCACCCCACATGTTGCTGGGTACCACCTCCACCTCGCGCACCTTCATGGTCTTCATGTTGAACACTTCCAGCTTCACAGGCCTCTCCACGTTGGCCTTCAGCAAGGCCTTCAGTGTGTCATTCTCCTTGTTCTGAAGGAGCAGCAGGGATGACTCCTAGGCCCCACCCTGAGCCCCAGGCCAATCCCCTCACACAGCTCAAGGCCTGACACAGACAATGGATAGGCCTGGGCTCATGGGGACCCCCACTTCCCAGTACCGCCAGGCACTACTACATCACCCCCCACAGCCAGCAAGAAAACACAACACAGCAAGCCAAGGGCCTCCCAGGTCGGGAGCACCCAGCATGTCCCTTGGCCGGAGCCTTCACACCCTCATGGCCCTGAGGCAGGCCCATGGGCCTTGTGGCCACCTCCTAGAGTCTGGGCAGGGATAGTACAGAAGGACACAAACGCTCAGCAAAGCAGAGGTGGGTGGCGGAGTCTCACCAGACGTGAGTGCCCGATGGTGATGATGAAGTCAAAGTAAGGCTCCAGGCCTGCCTGCTGCGCCGGGGAGTTCTCCTGCACCTGTCTCACAGCAAGGCCAGTCACCATACCAACCCCCTCCTCAAGAGGCCCCAACCACCTGAGAGGACACATGCCTGGCATGAACTGTGCCAGACACTGTCACAGTCCACCCCTTCCCATCTTTCAACCTTCTGGGGCACAAATGTTCCCTCAGGAAACTGGCTCTGCTCCTGATTATGACCCACATATGCTTCCTGAAAGGCCTCACAGCCCAGAGCTACCTTCATTAGCTACCAGGAGGCAGCAAGGAGCTAAGCTGGCACGGGAATGCTGCTGCCCCAGCCAGAAAGCCAGCAGTTACCAGAGAAGTTCAAGACACAGACAGGGAGAGCCCCAGCATGCAGGGGAAGTGGCAGGAGATATGCAGTCAGGGCTGTGCCTAGGAAGAGGAAGCAGGAAAGGTGGCCAGATCCTGGAGGACCCCCGGACCTGGGCTGGCTGACAGGGCTTACCACTGACACAGGCTGGTGAAGGGCATGAAGGTGAAGTCATGCCACAGGGGCACGACTGGGCCTAGGGAGCCTCCCTAGGGGCTCAGCTAAGCCATCAGTCTCACAGTCCTGTCCCCACGCCCCAAGGGACACCTCCTTAAAGCCATGCTCTGCCCCAGGATGCTCCTCACCCTCCTTACACTCTCCAGCTCAGTGCTGAATCCAGAAGTACAAGCAGGCTTTGCAGGCTGTGGCAGGAATCTGTCTCAAAGGCCCCATTTACCAAGCCTCACCCAGACACTACAGCCTTTGTCCCCAGGTCCTGGACCCTGAGGGTGGCCCACACTCTGGCCTTTGGCTGTGAACACAAGATGACCCCTTTGGACAGGCGCCAACAGGCCCCCAGGAGAGAGGACATTGAGCTCACATGGCCTCAGGTCCTTGTATCCCAAGCCCCTCCAGTGCAGAGTCTCCAAGCCGAAGAAGAGCTCTCCAGAGCCTGCTGAGAACAAACTGCTGAGCCTCTCGATAGAGGCCACTTTGCCCCTGGCATTGGGACTCCTATCTGGAAGTGTCACCAACTGAGTCCCTGCGTGCCACCCCCAGAAGCTTCCGTGGCTTCCAGGGGTAGTGGCCTCAGCAACCAACTCTGGCCCGACTCAGAGAGCAAGCTGCTCTCCCTGCTGCAGGGGAGCTCTGCATCCTCCAGGGCTCTTGAAAACTATAAAACAGAGCTGGCCTGGTGGGGTTTGAGGGATGCTCCTCCCTGAGCAGGGCTACTTCCAAAACCACTACCCCTCTCCCTCAGGCAAGACACCTGCTCCCATCCTCGACATGGGGTGTCAGCTGCCGCCATCATTAATGAGATCCTGAAGCTCAGCCCGGTCCCCAGGACCCACCCTCTCCCAGCACCTCTAGCTATGGCCCTGTCCTCTGGCTGTCTTCGATGGCCCTGGGCTTGTCACTGATCACTAGGGCTCCACAGCAGAAATAATCTCTGCTGCTGCACCCCTTCCTGCAAATCCCACTGCCCTCCATCCAGCTGTCCCTGGAGACTCCCATCACACTCCACCCTGTAGACCCACAACACGTGCTGCAATCCCGAATACCCCAGCCTACTTTTCCCCACCAGAGACCCTTCTGGGATGAACAACAGCAGCTCATGCACACTCAGCGCTGTCTGGGTGACTACCTTCTACTAACCCCAATTTACAGATGAGAAGAGACTCAATTTAGTAATCTGACCCCAGGAAACCCAACACATCCCTCCCCTTACCACTGCCCTATAACAGCCATTTTCTTGAGATCCTCCACTACGCGTTTGTTCAGGATGTGCCTGGCATGCAATGTTTACAGGATGCAGCGCATATGTCCTTCAGTTTTTAAAAATGTGAGTAGCTTATGTCACACCTCCACTTAAAACCTGCCAACGGCTCCCATCTCAGAATGAAACCCTAAATATTCAGGTCGTGCCAGGTCCTGCAGGGCCTCATCCTCTTACCCTCCCCTGACACTAGCAACACCATCCAAGCCCTACTACCTCACCTTCTTCATCTTCTCAAACAGCAAGCACCACCCATTCAGGGCCCCTGTAATGCTGGGCCTTCTGCCTAGAACATTTCTCCCTCATACCTGTGCTGTCCATTCTTCATTTCCTGCAGAGGCCTCTGTTCAAATGTTACTTGGTCAGAGGTCTTTCTTGACCACTGTGTCCAAAACGGCACCCATTCAGCACCTTTTCTCCCTTAATTTGCTCTTTTCTCACTAGCAATTATTACTACCTGTCATCTGTTTCTTTATGGTCTCCCTTCCCTCCTAACAGGCATCCAAATGTAAGCTCCAGGAGCACAGAGATGGTCTACTTGGTTCACTGCTTTATCTCTGGTGCCTACAACTCTGACTTTGCAGCAAGCAGTGGGCCCTTGACTTACAAACTCAATTCATTCTGGAGGGCTGGGTATAACTCAAGTTGGTTGCAAGTCGAGACTATTTTTCCCATAAGAAATAATGAAATACCCATAATGCATTCCAAACCTCCCAAAATATCCCTCACTAATCTTTCAATAATAAAAGAAGGGCTGTATAATGTATGTAATTGACCAGAAACACCAAAAATTTTCCTAGTGTACTCCGGCTATAATAAGTTGGTTGTATGTCAGGCCGATTGTAATTCGAGGGTCTACTCTACTTAAAAATAGCCCTATGAAGGATGACATTAATCCTTTGATCTCCCCAACCTGTCCCTCTCCACTGCCCTCCTGTCTCCACTACCATCGTGACACCCCGCCACCAGCCTGTATCTTAAATTGCTTTGCCCTCCATCAAACCTGTCGGCCAACTCTTTGGGCTGGATGAGAACTGTCGTCTCTGTGGGTGTCTGACCATGAGGAAGCCCGTACCCAAAGCACAAAGCCAGCTTGGCCTTCCGGTTTGAAACCCCTCGTTAGCTAACCCTCGTTAGCTTTCCAGACAGAGCCTCCCTTCAAAACAGGCCACTCAAAAGCCAAGCAGCAAAATGGCAAATGCGCCTACACCCACCTCTGCACCCCGCCGCTTTTCCCAAGCAAAAATGGGGAGGGAAGGCTCAGAGGCCCTCCTGTCCCCCTCATCCCAAATCTTCACCTGGCTGCTGGCCCCTCATCGCCTTTTCAGCCCAACCAGGAATCCCACCGTCGCCGGTGGCCCAAGCCTCCCTGCAGCCTCGCCCAGAGGCCCTGCTAAGCCGCCCTGCCGGGCGCCTGGGCAGTGAGCGCTGGGGAGCCTCCCGAGCTGCAGACCTCGCCGGGCTTCTGCGGTGCTCTGGGGCCTCCCGCGCCCCGCTTCCCTCGCTCGCTC
>NW_022900936.1:69228445-69271537 GCF_012274545.1 Fukomys damarensis | reverse complement strand
AGCGCGGGCTCGCTGTCTCGGCGCTCGACTACCAGCGCCTCGTCACGTGAGCTCCGTGCTCCGCCCACTCCGCAAGACGCCGCGCTTAGCAACCGGCCAGCAGCCAAGTTTCCAAGGACGCGCGCGCGTCCGACAGCCGGCTGCTGGAGGTGAGCCGAGGACTCAGACCTCTGACTTCGGCCCGGCGCTGCTCCTCCACGCCTGAACTTGGCAACCCGCCGCCGGAGATGAGCGGCAGTGACTCCTCCCTCCTGGTGCGTGGCCCGGCGCAGTTCCTCTTCGACGCTTCGCCCCCCGCCAGGTGACCCCCAGCCCGGCTGCTCTCCAGCCACCTCCCTAGCTGCTCCGCTCTGTCCTCTGTCCGGCCTGAGCTTGCCTCTCTCCTCCTGAGGAGTGTCTTGCCTGTGGTACCTTCCGGGCATCCTGGGCCCCAGATTAGCGCCCCCTCCCCTACCCGGTCCTGTACCCTGAGGTCCCCCAAAACAAGTCATCCCGTTTCCATTATATTAACCCCCTCTACCTCCTGCTCCAGCGTGTGCGTTGTCTGCCTCCCCGACCTGCATAGATGCCATCGCTATTTGATCTCCTGACTTAAGTTGCACCTCTTCCCCTTACCCATCCTCCAATCCCGTCAATGAGAAATGTCACCTAAATGATTCCAGGCTCACTCACTTTTTATCTGCTAGCCCAGGGCCACCACTCTCTCTCCCCTGATGGGCCACAGCAGCCTCCCCTGGTCTGGTTTCTTCTGCCTCAGCTCCCTTTACCAGCATACTCCCTGTTGCCCACCCCTGTGCACACACACCACCACCCCACAGCAGCCAGAGCAGTTTTTACAAAAACATACATCTGAACACATCCCTCCTCTACTTCAAACCGTTCCAACTGCTTCCTCTTTATTACCTTTAAGATGATGACTGGATTCTTTTCATATGGCCCACAAAGCCTTTACAATCTAACCACATCTGTCCCCAGCCCTAATATCCACAAACCTGAGGGGAAGTGAGACTTGGCTTTGAATCCCTACCCCATTACTGCATGACCTTTGTCAAGCCAGTGTCTAAGGGCTTCAGCTTCCTTAACTGTGAAAGAAATGGAGAAAATCATACCTAAAGTAATGAATTAAATCCCTTGGTAACAGTTCCCAACAGGTGGCAGGCCCACAATAAACTTGTACCTGTGTACTGTTCTTCACTCTTTCTCCTTATTGCCCTCCTAAAACGAAACTTGTTGAATTCTACATCACATTTTAACCAGAATCTGATGGTAAGCCCTAAACAAAGGCTTCACAAACTTGTTCCCAGGAAACTTCACATCGCTCTTCCCAGGACCGCTAAAGGACTGGGTGAAACATGAACTTTCCCCCTTTCTCTTCCTTTTGCAAAGCCTTAGGAGTGGGGGTGGACAGAGAAGGGAGCAGGTCCCCTCCCATCTAGGTCAGAACAGAGACAGGGAAGGACTGGGGCTATCACAGCTGTGTCTTTCTCCATGCAGGCTGGGATCGTGTACTATAGCCGGGAAAAGTATTTCCACCATGTGCAGCAGGTTGTAGCTGTGGGCCTGGAGAAGTTCAGCAATGACCCCGTGTTGCAGTTCTTTAAAGCTTACGGAGTCCTCAGGGAAAGTAAGGACATGGCGTTGTTGGCCTTCTGACACCAGGCACGAACCCAGGGCTAACCCAGCTCTGGCTGCAGCTGGATGCCTACTTATATCTTAGTTGTGTTTCATGGAAACTATTTTACTGAGTATAATACAGACTAATCCACAGAAGCCAAGGCAATCCTTACCTAGATAACCCTTGAGAACTCAGCTCACTTGCTCTCTGCTCCTCAGTTTCCCTCTATAAGATGAGTGGCTGGAGAGATGGCTAATTGAACTAATTCCAGGCTGTAGGCTGGTTGTGCAGGTAAAAGAGGAGGAAGTGTTAGGTGTAATTACAGGCAGGTATGGGAAGAAGAGGGACTTGTGCAGTGCTGACTCACATCAGAGGGTTCCGTGGAGCTGCCTGTGCCAGTATCAGGGAACATGAGGATAAGTGTCCATCATCGCTCTGGAGCACCTAGCTGGGAGTGTCCTGCCCGAGGTCCTTATTTAAAACTAACCACCAACTCCTAGTCCCAGCCTTACAAGTATCCCCACAAGTACTTGAAGGCACATCACTCAGCTTCCAGATACCAGCCCCTGGCAGTCTGGACCATGGTGCTAGTATCCCTTTAGCAGGAAGGGAAGGTAAACTTCAGGGAATCTAAGCTATAGGGACCTTTTGGCCCAATTAGTCCCCAGATGCTGAGTGAGAGCAGGTGGTGCAAGCCATGGGTCAGCCCTGGTAGGAATCTGTGTATTGCCAGTTTCCTGCCCTCTGGGCCGAAGCCTGAAAGCATAACTGTGTGGACTCTGCAGAGCGTGTCCAGGATGCCATCAGCGAGCTGGAGAATATCCGCAGTCACCCAGACCTGTCCCTGTGCTCTGCCATGGCCCTCCTTTATGCTCACAGATGCTGTGAAACCATCGGTGAGTACAGCCCCTCTGAGCCAGGCCTCGCCCAGCAGGAAGAAAACGCACTCCAGAAACACACAGCCCCAAGGTCGCTGATGGAGGACTGTGAGGAGAGGCTGCTGCGGCTCCTTCCCCCAGGAGCCTCAGAGAGGACCTCATGCCAAGGCCCAGTTAGTAGGAGCCAGCAGAGGGTGTGAGGGCTTCTCCTTCCAGATCCCAGGAATTGGGGAAGGTCCTTCATTCTTTTGCCAAGATCTTGTCAGAAAAATCAAGCCCATATAAATAATGTCACCCCTAATCTCCATGTCTCTAGAGTCAGGGAGAGGAGCCAGGAGAATGTACAGCTGTCTTCTGCCCACCCAGCACGAGTTGTGGGCCTGTGACCAAGGATTCCCACTAGTTCTGTTTGCTCTGCACACTACTGGCACAGAGCAGAAATGGTAAATCTCAGGGCAGACCGTGTCTAGGCCCCAGCAGCCCCTCCCCGTGGCATTGCAGAGCAGGTATTGCTGGTGCCCAGGCCCTGGCCTGGCCTGTGGTCAGCTGTACATGTTGAAACTGAGCCAGGGTGTTCAGAGCCACTTCCCTGAGCCTGTGGCACCCGTGGAGGAAGCAGGAAAACCTCCTTGTCCTAACTCAGTCTCTTCCTCTGCCCTTGAATTTACAGATCGAGAAGCAATTCAGGAGCTGGAGAGCAGCCTGAAGGAAGTCCGCAGGCTGGCCAGTGAGGCTGCCCTGTACTATGCCGGCCTCTTCCTCTGGCTCATGGACTACCACGACAAGGCCAGGGAGTATGTTGACCACATGCTGAAGGTCTCCAGCGGCTTCAGAGAGGTACCGGCCATCCTGGGGGCAGTGGCTGAAGACAGCAGCATTTATCATAGTGGGGTGGCCCACGACTCCCTCAGAGGGTGCTAGAACTGGGGGAGGGCCGCCCCAGGGTGAGCAGAGTGCATCACCCATGTTGTCCTGCAACACAGTGGCATTCGTCCAGAATCTCATCTCTAGGTTTGCAGAGTCTGCATTATGCTTTTGAAAGAAATCTTGAATTCGTTTGCTGACATTTAGAAATCAGAAAGTTTTTACCTAAAAGTCCACATTTCCTGGTTCTTTGAAAATTCAAATGAGCTGGTCACACAGAGCCATTCCCTCTCTGTGGCAACTCGAGTAGTGGCTCGTGTGCACTGGGGGTGTCATATCCAGTGTGTCTGGGTCGACGTACAGTCTGATGCTCCAGGCCATGAGTTCCTGGCAGAGCTGGGATCGCTTTTCAGGGGTATAAACATCTGTTCTTCGCAAAAGGAATGAAAGAAAAATCTGACTTTTTAATCTAAAAAGCATTGATACACATACACAGTACATAATGCCTAAATATGGCCTATCCGTGACATTAAAATTTCAAAGAGGAGGAGGGCTTGTCTTAAAAAGCTCTTAAGGGAGATATAATGGAAAAAGAAAAACACTGTTAGGCCACCGAGGGACAGGCTTCCAAGTATCCCTGCCCCAGTCTACTTCCCAGGCCTGGCCTCTCCATCTTCCCTGCGAGGCTGGAACCAGCCAAGTCCACAGGCTCAGCAGGGCTGCTGCTCGCCTCTTCGAAGGGCATGCCCGGGCTTCAGCACAGAGCCAGCCCCTGGGCTGGTTCCTGACCCCTCCCACCTAAAGTCAGCGGCAAGTGGTGAGAGGGGGGAGGGCGCAGGGGTGGGTGGCAAAGGGCCACCCAGGCTGTGCTGTGGATTCACGGTGGCAGATCAGGCGGGAGGACCTGGTTTGGAGCAGCGTGAGGCTGGGCCACCTTGGGATCTGCGTGCTTGTGCCAGGCAGGACAGCAAAGGGTGGGACATGCGCTGGCAGGCCAAGCCCACTGAGGACCACTGGCTTATTTTCCCTCTTACCTTCATCCCAGGGTTATGTGCTTAAAGGCTGGGTGGACCTCACCTCAGAGAAGCCACATGTCGTGAAGAAGTCCATCAAGTACCTGGAGCAAGGAATTCAGAGCAACAAAGACATGCTGGGGCTGATGGGGAAGGTGGGCAGAGGGGAGGTGGGAGGTGGGAGTCACTGGGCAAGCCACTGGAGCCAGGGATCTAGCAGAAGACCCAGGCCAGAGCCACAGGCTCCAGTGCCTCAAATCCAATAGATAAGAAGTCCAGAGAGAGCCAGCAACTAGCCCAGGTTGCACAGCAGCCCAGGGTTCCTGCAAGTCTTACTGCCCTCCTCCTCCTCCTTGTGCGTGGAGGGACTCAGGGTTGCTTTTAGGCTTTGTTCTTTCTGGACTCACTCAGGCTTTCTCTCTTTCCCTCTTTCTTGACTTCCCTCATTGGCCCTTTACTCCATATCTTCACTTTTTCCATTTCAGTCTCTGTCTCCCGTCCAGTTCAAGTTATTTTACGGCCATAAGAGAAGGGAGGCATACATTTGATGATGTTTTGCATTTTCTGACCTTAATTTAAATTAAGTTGCTTTTTTTTTTCCTGTTGTGGCCCTCACTGACTCAATCATTGAGAAAAAAAAAAATGTTCTCTTATTCTTTTCTATTTGTACAACTCATTAAAACAGAAGGTCCTAGCACCTACACACACACACACACACACACACACACACACACACACACACACACACTCCAGTCCACACCAAAGTCCCGAAGAGTCAAAAGGTGAAGGAGGGCCAGAGATTTAGCTCAGTGGTACTGAGCTGCCTCACCAGTGTGAGGTCCTGAATTCAATCCCTGGTACTGAAAAAAAATAAAAGGATGGAGGAGAACAGTGCTTTCAGCAGTCACTCCAAGCAGCTCAGGCTGACCTTGCCAGGTGGTGTGTCCCAGGTTTTGTCAGTGCACTCGGGGCCTCCAGGCAGCAGCAGAAGCAGTGGAGATTTGTGGTGGGAGGCTTGGGGCAGACCCTTGGGGAGAGCACCATGGCAGAGAAGCTGGGCTGTCGACAGTCACAGTAGAGGCTCAGCTGGCTCCCTGGGCACCACAGAGGCTGCGTGGCCCTGCGGGGATCCCCTCCAGGACTAGACACTGGCTGTAGGCCAGTAGGGTGACCCAGCAAGGCCACTCCATGGCCCTGGTCCTTTGCCCAAGGGCCACTCCACTGAGAGCCCTCCACTGCCCGTCCTGCAGGGGTCATGTGTGGCGCACCTTATCAGGTGGAGGATAGTGCTATTGTTGGGTTTCTTTTTTCCTGCGTCATGTCCGTCACAAGCAAATGTCATTTTGGACATCTACATCGAGCCAGTCCACAGTTGCACGGGTAGGGTGTCCTTTACCACCTGTTGTTTGGATGGTAGTTTGTTTCCCACTGCACCTGTAGAAAGAGAGCTGCAGAGAGCACATTGCACGTGACTCTCTTCTTTAGCACAATGTGCTCTTGTTTTTAGTGAGATGTCCCTGGGGAGGGGGCTTGCAGTAGGGCTAAGCTAAGCCAGCTTCTCAGAATCCACTTTCAAGTCTGTTAGCGGCCTTGCCCTCTGGTCCTCTGACCCTCAGGGCAACCTCAGGACTCTCAGGAGAGCCTGGTGGCTGGAAGGGCCTTCGGGGGCAGGACCCCAGCCCAAGGAAAATCTCTACAGCAAGGCCCGAGAACCATAACTGATTCAGAGATGTAAACTGGGCCTCAGTGAACATCAGTTCCCGGTGATGAAATTCAGGAAAATAAAATAGAGTGAATGGACAATTCGTGGAATTGGAAAATGCCAGGGACCTTAGTTCTCCCCCTTGGGTGACCCTCATGAGGCCTTGCCCTATGCCAGGTATGCCTAAGCTGCCCGTGCTCAGGATTCAGGGTCCACATAGGAGCCCAAGATAGTTGACACCCTGGTCACTGAGTGATGACCCCTCCTTGGGGGCTCTGAGGACCCCCTGGCCCCACCACACAGATCTGACCTCATCCTGTGGAGACTCTGACCGAGGCTCCTCTCTGCCTCCTGGCAGGCAACCTACCTCATGATGCAGCACAACTACTCGGGGGCCCTAGACGTGGTGAACCAGATCTCTGCAACCTCGGGGAGCTTCCTGCCAGCCTTGGTCCTGAAAATGCAGCTGTTCCTCGCTCAGCAGGACTGGGAGCAGACAATGGAAACAGCACACAGGTGAAGGGTGGCTTTCACTGGCCAAGTTGGGAGAATGTGGACCGGAAGGTGACTCTCACCTTTGGAGGTGTTGTGATAGTGACAGGATTACATTGGGAGACAGGATTGGCATATGCAGACGATTCCGCCATCACAACATGAGGCCAGGGGATGTGGCCTAAGATAAATGAATCAAGGGCCGAGGATTTAGCTCAGTGGTTACGCCACCTGCCTTACAAGTGCAAGGTCCTGAGTTCCATCCCTGGTACCAAAAAAGAAAGATAGAAATTTACATATCATTTAGAAGCAACGTGGAGGAGCCAGGCACAGTTGTAGGTACCTGTAGTCCGAGTCATTTGGGAGGCAGAAGCAGGAAGGTTGCAAGTTTGAGGCCAGCCTGGGCAACCTAATGAGAACCTGTCTCAAAATAAAAAAGGCTGGGAACGCAGCTCAGTGATAGGACACCTGCCTGGCCTGTGTGAAACCCTAGCTTTCATCCCCAGTGCCGTCAAAACAAACTTTGAGACAAAAGGTGACTCTGACTGAAGAGTTCTAGTAGCAGGCAGGGTACATGAGTGAGCCAAGCAACAGTGATCAGGGCTTCTGGGGCCTCATGGAAACCATACTCCAGTACCGGGCGGCCCTGAAGCCCTGGGAATGGAAATGGAGGCAGGGAGGAAAGTGTACTGGAGGGCATTCTGAAGACAGACTTTCCCGCACAACTGAAGGTGATCTCTTTAAATTCTAGCACCCTGTTTTGATCACAGATTTTAAAATGTACGATCCTGGGCCAGGGATTTAGCTCAGCAGTTCTGCCACCTGCCTTGCAAGCACAAGGACTGGAATTCGATCCCTGGTACAAAAATAAAATAGAATAAAGTGAAATGTGTGATCCTAATTTTCTTCCTGAAAAGCATTGTGGAACAGGACTCCTCATGATGAATTGTTACTGAGTTGTAACGTAATATACAACCCGGTTCTGAAGAAAAGTTAAAATGTGTACAACGCCCCTCCTTCCCTGTGGGGGGATGCAGATTGCTCTGCTGATAATGGCAGTGGGAATTACAGAGGTCCTGGCAGCAGGCTGCGAGCAATCTCGCCGCTCTTGCCCTCGGTGCTGCACGGGCAGTGTGCCCTCTCGCCCACTTAGTACACACCAGGTCGCCCTTGGCACCAGCTTTCTCTGGTTTGTGGGTGTGTGTATGTTGTTGTTGTTTCTGTACTAGAGAGTGATCCAAGGACCTTTGCCCTGAGCTACATTTCCAGTCTTTTAAAATTTTTATTTTGAAACAGGATCTCAGTCAGTCACTAATTTGCGCAGGGTGGGCTCTCACTTGCAGTCCTCTGGCTTCAGCTTCCCAGAGTGCTGGGATTACAGATGTGTAATCCAGCAAAATTTTCCTCTCCCCTCCCCGCAGGTGTCACACGCATCACTTCTATCCTGTTGGCCAGAACTTGGCTGCATGGCTACAGCTCCCCTGCACAGGGAGGCTGGGAAGGGTCGTCTGTGTGCCTGGCTAACGCGAGAGCTCTAGCATTAAAAGAAGAATGGAGAATGAATATTAGGAGACAGTCTAAAGTTGCCAGTACCCCATTCTAGACTTGCCTAGCAATATTCATGTGGCTTCTCTTCCTGTTTCAGAATCCTTGAAAAAGATGAAAGCAATATTGATGCCTGCCAAATACTAACTGTCCACGAGCTTGCGAGAGAAGGAAACATAACCACGGTAAGTTGTTTCAAGACTCAGAAGCTGAGCACCCCCTACCCAAGCCTCCTGCCCCAGGGACTTAGAAGATGCCCCTGGGTCTCAGTTTCCTTTTCCCCGTGCTATTCCCGCCAAGGGTCTCTGTTCTAGTGTGGCCCTTTGGGCAGAACTGAAGAGAGAGATGGGCAGCCTCCAGGAGCAAGACTGACGCTCGTCCTGCCGCCTGCTACCTGTGGGCGCCTGTGTAATACAGATGTTATTTGCGGGCTGTGAGGGAGATAGAAGGACCAAGTGGGACGAGAAATGGGACAGTTTGGGACTGTTGTCAGTATACTACAGTATTCCAGTCTGTGTTAACTGCTAGTAGAAGCCGTGGTGGTATGGCCGGGGATTTAGCTCAGTGGTGCCACCACCTGCCTTGTAAGCACAAGTTCCTGAGTTTGATCCCCGGTACAAAAAAAAAAAAAAAAGTCATGATAGTGTTTCAGAATTGAGCCCATTTCTTTTTGTTTGTTTGTTTTACTTTTTGGTTTTGGTGCCAGGGATCGAACTTGGGACCTTGCACTTGCAAGGCAGGTGGCGGAACCACTGAGCTAAATCCCCAGCCCAAAACCATTTGTTTTTTGAGACAGGGTGTTGCTATGCAGGCCACACTGGCCTTGAACTGCCTCATTCTCCCAAATGCTTGGATTATAGGCTCTTGCCATCATGCCCCACTGTAGGAAGTGCTACTTTTTTAGGGAATGATTGGACTTGCTCAGCCCCTGACCAGGTAAATGTGGCTCCAGACTTGTTTCTAAGCCTTGTGTGATTTTCCAAAGAAACCTAAGATTGCCTTCAGATGCAGTAAACAACCTTGAATTCTTAATAAAGTGTCAGTACTTGGACAGGGTCTTCTTTTCAAAAAGAGTGTGCTGTTGCCTAAACATTGCCTTTTGAATAAAGAGAACACATTGCCTTATAGAGGGTGTGGCAAAGCAAGTCTCCATGGGTCTTGGTGGGGAGAGGAAGCCTCCGGCTCTGCCTGCGTGGTTCTGAGATTGTGGGTTCTGTGGCAGAGAGTGAGATGGAGGCTACCATATAGATTTGGGAGGAACAAGAGACCAGGCCTGTCCTCAGCTCCTAGTCCAGGCTTCCTGGGTCCTGGCCTGAGGCTTAATCCCAAGGCAGAGTTATTGGTGAATGCCATCCTTTCCCAGCACCTCAAGCCCTTGGCCTCATGCCAGCCCCACCATGTCACCCTGGGTTCCTCTCTTGGCACATGTGTGCAGCTAGAACTCAGGACTCCCTGCTCCTGGGTAGAGAGTTGGGGAAAGGAGTCCATGAGCTTTCGTGTCTGTCAGTCCCTGACTGGTCGGGTGACCTCAGACCAATTGCCCAGACTTTCTGACCCTTCCTCTGCTATCCTGGAAAGTTTGGGCTATGAATCTGATTTATAGGCTGTTGGGAGTATCACTGGAAGGACAGAGGAACCACTGTGTTGATTTAGGTCGGTGTGGAAGAAAGGTCTGGCCAGTCCAGGTGGTTTGCTGCTGGCCTGGTGGGCTGCAGTGTGGGCACAGCACAACTTACCCCTACCACTGCCCCTTCCCCAGTGGGTCTGACAGGACAGCTTTTCTTCACATACTCAGGGCCAACTCTCAGGGAAATGATGCTCCCTAAAGCTCCACACCAGGTAGCATGGGTAGTTTTTATAAAGTCTCCCAGCTGTTACAAATGTGCAGCTAGGGTCGAGAGCCACTGCCTGATTAGTTTTACACACTGCCTTTGACAATTTCTGTTTTGTTCCTGCAGGCTACTGATCATGTTAGGAATCTGATTAAGGCACTAGAGATGAGAGAGCCCCAAAATCCGAGCCTCCAACTTAAAAAAATTCTTGTGGTCAGCAGACTGGTAAGAAGGTTTTTCCCAGTCCGTGTTTCTCTGCACTTTCCTTATCAGACATCTCAGCTTCTGCTCTGGGCAACTTGCCTGGTCCCTCTTCTCAAATGGGTCTGTTGGGCTGGAGCCCCAAGCTCTGATCCCTGCCAGCCTGTGGCTGATACTGGTGATGTGTGGGCTCCAAATCCTTAGCCCCTTGGGGTTGCTATGAAAACCAGAGAGATGGGTCTGTTGATGTTTCAGAGTGGTGCCACCATGCTGGGGAGCATTGCAGCTGACCCAGCCCTCTCCCAGCACCCTTGTTCCTGGGAAGGTTGGCCTCACCAGCCTCTCTGACATCAGGAAAAGGCCAAACAGACCACGTTGCAAAGAATCTGTGTCTTGGTCAGACCGTTCAGCTCCAAATCAAGACTTAGCAGAAGGAACTATAACGGGCAGCTCTGGGCCTCAGGAGCCAGCAATGAATTGTGAATGCCACCAGCTTACCATCTCTCCCTCCACATGTACTCTGAGTCCCTCAGCCTCGTTCCCTGCATAGAACAAGGACTGTGACTGACTGTACCCTTTGGGGCTCCTGGAAACAAAGAGCTTCTCTCACCCAGGTTCAATTTTTTAAAAACCCATTGGTAAAAAAGAAAGAAAAAAAAACTCATTGGTGACTTCTTGGAGCAGTTACTGTAAACACACAATAATGAGTCCCCCAGAGGACCCCATGGCTGGAGGCAGTTTCCACAGATGTGGCCCACGGCAGGTTCTTCAGGAGATAGACAGTTCCACAGACACAGCTCTCGTGGTCCTCCCTAGGCCTTCCAGAGTGTCCCCATTCTTTTTTTTTTTTTTTTTTTTTTTTTCTTTTTTGGTACTGGGGATCGAACTCAGGACCTTGTGCCTACGAGGCAAGAGGTGGAACCACTGAGCTAAATTCCCCGCCCAGAGTGTCCCCATTCTGATGTGGCCTTGCTTAGCCCGGCTGGGCTCACTCCCCCTTTCCCACTCCCTCCCATGTGCTCTCTGTAGTGTGGAAGGCACCCGGCGATTCTACGGCTGCTGAGCAGCTTCATGGAGCGCATCTTCCTGGCCATGCCCTCCTGTGCCCAGGTGGCCACGGAGCTGGGCTACCTCTTCATCCTTCAGAACCAAGAGAAGGACGCAGCTCTGTGGTACTCTGAGGCCACGAAACTGGGAGAGAACAGTATGGCTGCCCTGACAGGTCTGTGCAGGGCAGGGTGGGAGGTGGGTGTGGGCTGGCAGGCAGGCTCTCTGCCGTGGGCATCCTCCCGGAGTGTGTGGGCGTGCGCCGGGGGCATGGTGTGCAAGGCTGTCTTCCCATGAATCTGCACCTATGCACTGAAGAGGCACGTGAGTACTTCCTCGGGCTGTGACCAGACCCTCCTGCCCCACCTGACTGCCCTCCCCTGAAGACCAAGCTTCTATTCAGAGGGCCCCCCCCCCGTCCCTCCTCAGGCCCCAGGGTGTGCCAGATCTGTTCTCCTAACCCTGCAGCGCCCCTGGACTCCCCTCAGCAAACTTCTCTCAGCGGGTCCCTGAGCTGCTAGGCCTCCAGCAAGAGGAATTGAAGTAGCTTTACTTCCCTATCTGTCCAGATACTTTTGTCCTTTGTGCAAATGTCAGATGGAAGAGGGAAGGACTCAGCCTGGTGGAAAAACATGAGCCCTGTTTTCTTTTTCCTCTTTTATTTTGTTCTTTACCTGTTTTCATTTTACATTGTTTAAAGCCTCTGTTCCATGGTTTCTGTGAATTCTGGACCAGCAGTGTTGGGGTTGAAGAGCCGTGTGGTCCAGTGTTCGGGGCAGCAGGTTCATGGCCTGGCTCCAGGGTCCTGTGTTTAGGGGCAGTCGCTTCCCACTAAACACCAGACTTCTCCTGGGTATGATGCAGTGTTTTTGACTTTTGGTTCAACACATCAGGCTGATCCCTTAGAACCTTGACTCTCCTCCATCCGTAAATCCCATGAAAATGATGAAAGACATTTTAAAGAGATCATGAGTCTATTGCAGCCCTCGAATCAGAAAGTTACCTTCCTTGGACAGGTAAGGCAAATGGTATCAGATACATGGAAATGTTGAGCAGGTCTGGTAACCTGTAAACCAGGAGAAGCAGAGAAAGAAGTAGGCCAGCATTCCCCAAAGAGCTTGGGGAAAACAAGAATAAAGCTCAGAGTTACTAGAAGCTGGGCGGAAAAGCACCCCAGGAAACACTTAACAGGTGATGGCAGGATTATGGGAACTGCCCCCAGTTTAGAGCCTAGAATTAAGGAGGATTTTCTCTGGTACTGGGGCAGGAGGGAGAAGAGCAGTGCCCCAGATGACTTCCCACCATCAGCAGGACCGTGAAGAACAAAAACATTGGGTGCTCAGCACAAAGGCAAAAGCCCCTAGTGTGCTGGGCTGAGCCCTTCTCCACTTCCTCATTCTGGGAGAGCCCCATTGGCCATCGAGGGAAGTGCACAGGTCAGAAGGTCTGCCCTACTCATGGTCCTGGAGTCGCCTTCATTCGTATGTGTCCTACTTGGAAAAAATCAGTGACCTTAGCAGTTGGGAAATCTTCCCAGCTACTAACAATCAACCATCCAGTCCTGATTTATAAATCTCACAGTCTGAGGAGCAAAGAGAAGTCCCCATGTATAAAGACTTTTCCCCCTGAAGTACCTGCAGTGTTTAAGGGACTGTTGTCAGTAAGAACATGTTGCTCTGAAAAAGGTACAGAGAACAAAAAAGAGTTGTGAGAAATTACAAACATTATGGCAAAGTGAAAAACTCCTCAGTCAGGCTAAATGTTGGGATGGCTAGAATTGAAAACCAAGACATTGGTTAGGGAAACAGGGAGAAGTGCACCAGAATGGTCAGCAAATATTCCCCTCCCTACATCAAAACATAGCACAAAACCACAGTAATTAAGTCAGCTGGAAGCCATTGCTGGCTGGAATACACAGATGAACGGGGCTTAAGAAGCCTGATGTCAAATTGCTAGGTTGTCCAGTAACTCCTGGTCGGACCACTGGCTTTCCGTTATGAAAGCCATGGAGGTGAGTACCCATCTCATACCACATTCCAGTGGATGTAAGTATTTATGATTTTGTTTTGTTTTGCCTTGGTTTTTCTTCAGTGTATGCTCTCCTCTACCCCTGAGCTCCCTTAGTTTATTTTTAAACATAAAAATTAACTGAAATGTGGGATTCCTTAGGGATTCTAAACCCAACTGGAAACTCAGAAGCTACACAAAAAAAATATTTCACCTTTTACTCTAAAAATTTTAATCTACTAGATGACAAAAAAAATTGAAAAACTATTTAAAATAAAAGTGACAAACTTCAGTGGGGCTGTACCTGCCTGGCAAGTGCCAGGTCCCAAGTTTGATCCCTGGTACCAAATAAATAAATAAATAAATAAATAATAGAATGGGGTAGCTCTGTATGAAACAGTGGGAAAGTATGTTTATAAGATGGAAACAAGAACTTGTACGATGTTATATATGTAATTAGATTTCCTTTGGGCTTAAGCACAAACTGGTACGCTCATATGTGTACGTAAAAATGTGTATTTTGTTTGCTGTGGTGCTGGGGATACAGGGACCTCAGTCATTCAAGGCAAGACCACTACCACTGACTACATTCCCTGAGCTATGTTTGTCTACATTAATATCATGAATATTTAGGTCAGTGTTTAGAGGAACAGACCCAAATTGTTAATAGTTGTGGCCACTAGGAGGCTGTGAAAGCCAGAGCAAGAACCAGGGATGTTTTCTCATATTGCCGTTGGACTTCGGGTCACACTGTTCAATTTGTAAAGGTGTCGGGACAGATCCCCTGCCCAGGGCCCCTCCTGCCCATCTCGTGTGGCCCTCGACTCCTGGGTGCTGGCTCTGCTTCCGCGCTGGCTGCTCACCTCCACTGTCCTCTGAACAGGGACCATCTGGTGCCACATCTTGAAAGATGAGCTGGAGGAGGCTGAGCACCAGCTGGAGTTCCTGAAGGAGGTGCAGCAGTCCCTCGGAAGGTCTGAGGTCAGAGCTCCCGGGAGAATAGGCTCCTTGGGACCAGTCACTGCCCTCCCGGCCCCAAGTTACAGGCTGTGCAGCCAGGACCTCCCCTTGCCCCACCGACTCTGCCCCAGCTGATGTTGACTCTGAGACTCGGGCCTCTGTTCTGCAGGTGCTGGTTTTCCTCGAAGCCCTTCTGGCATCCAAGAAGCACAAGGGGGAGCAGGAGGTCACAGCACTCCTGAGGGAGGCAGCGGAGCTCCATTTCTCTCACACGCAGGGCCTGCCCCTGGGCCCTGAGTACCTGGAAAAGCTGGACCCCCCCTTCCTGGTTTGCATTGCCAAGGAGTATTTGCAATTCTGCCCCAAGCAGGTTAGAGGAAGGTCTACTTTCACCTGGGGGTGGGGGGGCCTGGAATGCCAGTGTAAATGGTGGCCTGCCTGGAGGACAGAGGCGAGGACGTTCCCCGTCCCGTGTCACCAGGCTGGTCTGTGTGTCGAGCGGCCAGGGAGCCCAGTGCTTTCCACACTTGAGCGTACAGCACACGGATCCCCCAGGGCTGGTTCCGGTGCAGACTCTCACATCATGGCGAGGCCTGGAGTCCTGTCTCTAACAGGGCACTAGCCCTGCTCCCTTCCTGTTCCTCAGCAAGAACACGGTTCCCTTTTCCAGAAGGCTTCTAAGAACTGTGTTAGTCTCCACTCGTCTGTCCTGCTTTCCCAGTCAGTCAGGATTCCTTGTGGGCAAGGATCATATTTTTACAAGTCTTAATACCCCCCTAATGCCTTGTAATGAGTGAGTCAGTCAACAAATACTGATTGAGGGTATTACTGGGTGCCAGACACCATGCTATAGGTGCTGGAGACAGTGGACAGAACAAAGTCCCCATTCTCTGGGCTCACGCTCTGGTGCTGGATGGTACAGAGGGGAGAGAGAGCATAAGCGTGGCAGAAAGGAAAATCCCTGCACTGAGAATGTTTTCTGAGGGCTGTGGGCGCCTGTCGCAGAATGGGGCAAAGCACCCAGCCAGTCCCTCATGTTCCCGCAGCCTCGGGCACCAGGCCAGCTCATGTCCCCACTCCTTAAACAAGCCGCTGTGATCTTGAGTCCGGTGGTAAGAACAGCGCCTGCCCTGGTGGACCCCCTGTATGTGATGGGTCAGGTCAAGTATCTCTCAGGTAGGTGCTCAGGTGGGGCTCAGTCCACCTGCATGGTGGTTGTCCACAGCCTCCCTCCGGTGGTGGACAGAAGTGCCCTGCTGTACCTGCACACTCTTTCCAGCCTCCAGTCCCCAGGGAGCCTTCCAGTGTCCCTGGCCAGCAGGGGTCTCTGCCACCCAGGCCTCTTATGCTTACTTCCTTGATCTGTGCAGGTAGGAGTCACTGAAAAAAAAAGTCACTGAGCTTCCGGGATGCACAGCTGGCATCCAAGTAAGAGGAAATAGTTAAGCACACAGTATTGTTATAAGGTAGTCAGGCTGCAGGGGTGGAGGTTTCCATGTTAAAAGGGTTGTGAGAGCCAGGCATAGTGGTAATACTTTCATCACAGCATTCTATCCCCATACCATCCCCCCCAAAAAATCTCAGCATTCTGGAGGCTGAGGCAGGAGGATTGCAAATTCAAGGCCAGCCAGGGCAATGTAGCAATTCAGTGAGTCCCTGTCTCAAATTTTTAAAAAAGTTAGAGTACTACAGATGTAGCTCATGTGAAAGTGCTCCTGTGAAGGCCCTGAGTTCAATCCCCAGTACTGCAAAAAGAAAAGTGAAAGGTTGTCAGAGACAGCCTCGTGGGGCGGCCAGGCCCGCATTGTGAGGATTTCAGAGCCTCCAGGGGCCCCCGAGGAAGCCTCCTTGACCTTTCCTCGTTGACCAGCCCTCCCCTGAAAGGTCTCCCGCTGCAGCCTTTCACTTCCCTCGCTCTGGTGTCCTGGGTGTGTCCACAGGTCCAGAACCCAGCACTGTGGCTGTGTTTCGGTCCTCTGGCACCTCATCTTGTACAGTTCAGTCCACTGAGAACTCTGCTTCACCCTCAGTCCCCGCCCCACGTGCCCCTGAGCGCCAAGGTTACCCACATTGTCCAGGTGTTCTGGGTTTGAGGACGGGTAGGGAGGGCTCCCCACAGAGTGATAGCAGTTGCCCGCAGGGCAGGTTTGGGGCCAAAGCAAAGTCGCCAGGTGCTCAGTTTGCTGTAGTGATCTTTCCACCTTTCCACCGGATGCAGGGAGGGATCAGGGAGTTTGGGACCCAGAAGCGGGAGCACCCTAACCCACCAAGTTATGATCCCAAGCTGGAGTGTTGCAGGACCTGAAGGCAGAGGGAGGAGTCCCTACTCCCACCATACCCCTGGCCACAGAAGGCCCCCAGCTCTCCAGGTCAGGAGCTGAGCGGGATTGGACTTAAACACAGAATGTGTCCCTTGGAGTTGAGCAATTTGTGTCACTAGAGCCCTGGGACCCACAACTGAAAGACAAAGATCAGGGCTGTGGGCATGGCTTATCGGTAGAATTACCATGCTTGAGGCCCAGGGTTCAACCCCCAGCACTGTCAAAAAAGAATAATAATTAAAAGTGAGCTGGGTGTGATGGCCACAGGTCTGTAATCTCAGCACTTGAGAGGCTCAAGCAGGAGGATTTCCAAATTCATGGTTAGCCTGGGCTACATAGTGAGCCTGAATTACAGAGTGAAACCCTTTCTCAGAATAACCAATAAATAATTAAATAAAAGAAAGAAAAATGACAAGGATCCTTAAACCAACCTCACAGGGCTGTGCAGATACTAAATCAGACTTTCTAAAGTGTTTTGCATATGTTGAACACAGAGCAGGTGTTTTGTAAATTGTGACTATTAGAGTTGGAGATGTTTTTAGGTTTTGTTCTAGGCCTAGACGTGGGAATTGAGATTTAGGTATTCCCTGGAGCTTCGAGAAGGAGCAGCAGCAAAGTGAGTTTGCCAGCTCCCTGAGGGTTACAGAGACAAGACGGTGTCACACCCAGATCTGAGGGTACTGACTTCTGTCTGGGTCGAGGCAACAGTGTGTAGTTTCCATGTCAGGGAAAGAGGTCTGCCTCTGCCCCCTGGGGCCTGGTGGTCTCTGAGGAGCTGGGCTGAGGTTTGTCTGTGATCCCCAGGAGAGCTGGAGAACGCACAGAGCACTGTGCAGCGCTGCCTGGAACTGGACCCCACCTCTGCAGATGCCCACCTCCTCCTGGCACAGATCTACCTGGCACAGGGCAACTTTGCCATGTGTTCCCACTGCTTAGAACTGGGCGTCAGCCACAACTTCCAGGTGGGGAGCCTCTCTGCCTGGTGGCCCATTCAGCATCCCAAAGCCCAGGGGACTGCAGCCTCCACCTCCCCTACCATTCCTCTGACTTGGGCACAGGCAGGGCCAGCGCCAGCTTCCCTGGCTCTCCTCAGGGGCCGCTGTGAGCCAGCCCCCACGCCCTGCTGTGCTCTCCCCCAGGTCAGAGACCATCCACTCTACCACTTCATCAAGGCCAGGGCCCTCAACAAGTCCGGGGACTATCAGGAGGCCATAAAGACGCTGAAAATGATCATGAAACTGCCTACTCTGAAGACGGAAGAAAGCAGAAAGACCCGAGGGCCCTCCATGCAGCCCAGTGAGCGGGCGTCCATCCTTCTGGAGCTGGTGGACGCCCTCCAGCTGAACGGGGAGCTGGTAAGAGGTGCTGTGCTCCCTTCCTGGGGGCCTGGGGCAGGTTGGCCCAGAAACGAGGCTCTCAGATTCTGTCAGTGCTTTAACTTGAGCTGTTTCTTACTCATTTAGGAGCCTCTCTCTCCTCTCCCCTACCTGAAAGACTGCAGTGGCCCCCATAGCCCTCCAGATGAGTCTGTGGGTTCTCCATGATCTGGCTTCTGCCTGTTTCTCTGTCTCCATGAATATCTCAGGGAGGCGGAGCCTACAGGTCCACAAGGGCCACCACCACTGGCTGTGTAGACTGAGCGTCGTGCAAGTCTAGTGGGTGCCAATCACAGCCTTTATGAATTGTGTCCCATTGAGTTTTGTAGTGTACAGCCCACTCAACTGTCTTAGGTAGTCCCAAGGCCTTGGAAGATCTCGGTGGCACAGGCAAGAAGCACCGGGGTTTACTCAGCTAGAACTTGGGGATAAGCCCCACAGAAGCTACGCTCTGCACACTGCTTGGCCTCGCCAGCCTCTGGTCTCTTTGTCTTGTGGTGTCAAGAAGCAGTAGGACAACACTAAAAAATAAGTGTGGGGCCAGGGATTTAGCCACCTGACTCGAAAGCACAAGGTCCCGAAGTCGGTCCCTGGTACCAAAAAAAAAGTGCAAAAGGTCCTTTGGGATAGCCTTCATAGATAAAAGCAGTGAAGGGCACTAAAAATGGATTAACTCAAAAGTGATACAGTTAACACTTCCGAAAAACCTACTTGTAGATAAAATCCAGCCAACCAAAACATGAAATAAAACTGGAGGTATAGTAGGGTAAGAATTAAATCCTATTAAACACAGAACCAATCTAAATAAATCCAATTACATCTAAATAACTGGTAATTTTTACTTTAAGCCAGTATAATTGCTAAATTCTGGAAATAAGACCCATCAAATTTAAAATAGCAATGATTTCACTATAATACCTCATGCAAAAATTCAAGAGAAGAGAGAGCAAGGAAGGAAGGCAGGAAACGATGTACACTAATTTCCCTCTCTCTAGAAGGGAGGGTCTGAAATAAGTACTTAAAGTATTTCATGGGAGAAAGATGACTGTTAAGAGAATTGAAAGGAGACCATCAAATTAATCAAGAGTTAGCGAAGAAGAAAAAGGAAACAAAGATATAGGTTCAAGGCCAAAATAAAGCAAACCACAAAGAGCATATAAAAGCGGAATCACAGTAAGTTGACAAAAGTCCAAGAACATAAATCTATGATAGTAAGATGAAGCAAATACACCTATTAAATAAAAGGACTTTCTGTAATGGCTTAAACAAATGAGCGGAAGCAAAGGGCCCAGAAAAGAGCAAGAAGGTAGGACCAGGATTTAGCTCAGTGGTTCCACCGCCTGCCTCATAAGCACTAAGACCTGAGTTCGATCCCCAGTGCCATTAAAAAAAAAAAAAAAAAAAAAAAGGTACCAACACACCAGGCAAACAAAGCATAGTTGGCCGCCTCAGTTTCTGGTAAGGTTGAACTCAGGGCAGAAAAGCACCAAAGCGGGCAGAGAGTAACCAAATTGACCTGTACGTGCCAGTTACTAGAACGTTAAAATATCTTTGGCCCGAAGTGGAAAATACCAGGAGGTGGGCCCATAGTTCTTATGCAGGAGGGAACTGTAAAGATTCTGAGGTGCTGAAGAACGGGCATGTTTCAGAGGGGCCCTGTGTCCCTGAGCTCCCTGGGCATCTTTCCCCGCCATCCAGGATCATTGACCAGGTCTTTGACTGGTCTTTCTCCTTCCTGCCTCCACAGCTGCTCCAAAGGCTGACTGAGCCACCTGCTGTACCTTTACCAGAGGAGATTGTTCTGGTTTGGGTTTTTGTTGTCGTTTCTGAGGTACTGAGGATGAAACTCGGGGCCTTCACACAGAGCTACATCCTCAGACCTTTTTTATTATTTCAAGATAGTCTTGTTAAACCACTAAGTTTCTTGGGCTTGATTTAAACTTGGGATCCTCTTGCCTCAGCCTCCCGGAGTGAGTGCTGGGATTACGAGGCGTGTGCCACTATGCCTGGCTCCCAGAAGAGGGGTTAAATGCTGTCCACCTGTCGTGGATGATGCCTAATGAAAGCTCTGTTTCATTCCCATGTTTTAGCATGAGGCCACCAAGGTCATGCAGGATGCCATCAACGAGTTCAGCGGCACAGCAGAGGAAATCCGCATCACTATCGCCAATGTGGACCTGGCCCTGAGCAAGGGAAACGTGGACCTGGCCCTGAGTATGCTGAAGGACATCACCCCCAAGCAGCCCTGCTACACAGAAGCCAAGGAGAAGATGGCCAGCATCTACCTGCAGACCCGCAAAGATACCTGCCTCTACATCGCCTGCTACCGGTAAGCTCCGGGGCAGCCCAGGGGCACCGTCTTCACCAGTGGTGTCTCAGCCTGTGTTTCTTCAACCTGGGTCTCCAGAATGTGTCCCCAGAATGCATCTGGCCAAAAGAAGAAAGTTTCCATCAGTCCGTGTGCCTGCCGGTGGATGAGTTCTGAGGGTACCGAACTGAGTCAGCCCCTAGCCCTGATTGCCTCCCCGTCCCCTGCCCCCACACGTTCTGGTGGGAGCCCATGGGCCTGGCTCCTGGGGAGATGCTAAAGGAACTGTGGAGCACACTTCTACCCCGAGCCCACACTCTGCCCCTCCTTGAGGCGCTAGCTGTCCACTGACTTGGTCATTGAGGATGGACAGCCTCAAGGTGTTGTCTCTGTATGATTTGGTTGTGAGACCTAAAGGACACCTTCTCAATCTCTTTCTTCAGGGAAAAGTCCCTGTTAGGCACCCTCAGGTGGGGATCAGGGAGTAGGGAGGCTCTCTAGCTGTGGGAAACCAACAAGCAGTAGGGTGGTATGGCCAGATTGGAGTTTTAGGAAGAGCAATGTAGGGCTGGGGATGTAGCTTAGAGGTAGAACACTTGCCTAGCGTGCAGGAGATCTGCATTCCGTTCCCAGTACCGCAGGAAAAGAGAGACAGAGCAGCATGGCTGCCTCTGGGGCAGGGCTCTGGACAAGTTGAGGTGAAGGCTCCTGCCGCCGTCCAGACAAATGAGGAGATCCTGGAGTGGACACAATACATCACACACGCTAGGCTGTCCAGCTACTAAATGGTGAAGGAATGCCAGGCAGAATCAGCAGGAAAGAAAAAAAGGGTGGATTCAGGAATGTGACGGGCACACAGGCCTGAGGTAAGATTCTGATGTCTCCTGCAGTGAGCTCTGTGAACATCTGCCCGGTCCCCACACCAGCCTGCTCCTGGGCGATGCTTTTATGAACATTCAGGAGGTGAGTGTGGGGCCTCACAGCCCTGCCAACGTGGGCTCTGCCACGGTGAAGTCCAGCCTCGCTTCTCCAGTAGGAGGTGAGAGAGACGCTCTTTCCCCACCAGCCTGAGAAAGCTCTAGAGGTCTATGACGAGGCCTGCAGAAAGAACCCACATGACGCCTCCCTGGTCAGCAGGATTGGGCAAGCGTATGTGAAGACGCACCAGTACTCCAAGGTCAGGCTGGACTGGAGGCAGAGGTGGGCAGGGCTGGCCCATCAGGGGAGGTGGAGGAGGATGGACACACGAGTGGGGCTGTGGGTAGGAGGAGGGCAGCTGAATTTGCACCCCAATTTCCTGCCAGGTGGGGTGCCAAGGGCACTCAGCAACTGCCCACCACTATTGTGCTTGCTCAGGCACAGGCTCGAACCCTGTGCCAGCTTGGAGGACCCTCTCAATTGAGGCCTCTGAGGGGCGGGTGCGGGGGAAACATGGTGTCAAGCACTCGAGGCCAATGTTTCCTGTTCATGCTAAGGCAATTAATTATTATGAAGCTGCTCAGAAGATTAGCGGGCAGGACTTTCTGTGCTGCGATCTAGCCGAACTGCTTCTGAAGTTAAAGAAGTTCAACAAAGCAGAAAAGGTTTTGAAGCAGGCGCTGGGACATGATTTCGGTGAGGCAGCACTCCAGATCGCTTCTGGCATCCAGGGCAGGCATGCCGCCCCCACCCCACGTGTCTCCCAAGTAAGCTGGGGTCCTGCTTTCCAGGAGCCCAGAGCATTAATCTGAGTTTCCTTTTGGCAGTCAAAGACATCCCTTCCATGATGAATGATGTCAAGTGCTTGCTTTTGCTGGCAAAGGTTTACAAGAGCTACAAAAAAGAAGAGGTGCTAGAGACTTTGAACAAGGTACTTGACTTATTCTGCCATTTCCTGATGGAGGCTGAAGATAGGGGAGGATAAGGCTGCAGGTCTGAATGGCCCCAGCCATCTTCCTCAAGAGAGGACCCAGGTTGCAACTCTGAACTTCACCTTCCATTTATTCCCAGTGTTTGTTCTTCCATTAAGGTGCCCCTGAGGCGCTTTGAGCTGGGTGACAGAAGTAATACACCTCAGGGGTGATGGTGGTAACAGTGACGCTGGTGATAGGAGTCCCCAGGTGCTGAGAGCTCAGTGCCAGGCTCTGCGCTAGGCTTTTCTCTTTCTTCTTTAATTTTCAGGGGTCCCTTGGGATACACACTCTGATATTCCTAACAGATAAGATGCACAGAAGTTACAATACATGCCCAAAGGGCACACACACACACAAACCTGTAATCCCAGCACTTGGGAGGCTGAGGCAGGAGGATCCCTGTGAGTTCGAGACCAGCCTGGGCTACATAGTGAGTTCCAGGACAGTCTCAACTATATAGTGAGACCCTGTCTCAACCAAAAAAAAAAAAGATACATGCCCAAAGTCAAGTGCAGGTGTCCATGACTCAGGATTTTATAACTTTGTAATGATAAAAAGTGATATGCGTTCAGTAGAAATTGTACTTCCCATTTTGGAGTGTGATCTTGTCCTGAACTGTCAGCATGTGGCCCTGTAGCCAGCCACACTTCCAGTAAGCTGCTTTACCTCAAGTGGAAACAGCTGGTGCTGCTTAGCAGTGATGGTGAACCTTTTAGCACGTTCAGGGATACAGACAGCCTGCTGCAGCACGCGTGCCACCGTTCACCATGCCGCCCCACACACTAGGCTGGGTGTATTAAATACTTCTTTGACTTACAATATCTTCAGCTTATGATGGGCGCTACTCCATCTTAAGTCAAAGAGCATCTATACCAGCCAAGGGCCTTTTGGTCAAGATCGAGCGTGTACCAGCCAAGATGTATGTGAAATGTGAACCAGGCCAGCCTGCCCCAACCCAAGCTTTCTCCATACGGGGCTACTCCTGGCTCTGGGCCATTCCTGGCATGATTGCCTCACTTTTCCACCCAGAAGCAGTTTCTCACTTGTTCTTGGGGTACATCCTGGGGTTTGGGAGGAAAGCCCAGCCTCTGCTAGCTCGAGCTGCTTTATTCCCTTGTTGCCCACTGAATTCCCATTCCTCTTTTTAATCTCTGGGAAGCTGAGAGGCACTCATGTCCTGGAGTGTGGCCCTGCTTTGCACTTGCGGCTCTTCACCTGCCGTTTTGTGTCAGGGATATTAGCTGGGGCTGCCTCAAACTCCCGACAGGGCAGCGTACCCAGAACAGGTGCGTTCACCAAAACACAGCCCACTTTGGACACCTGCCGCGTGCTCGATCCATCTGGTAGGGCTGCTGTCCCGGACCTCGAGCGTGATGGAGGCTGGTACGCAACTAAGGACAATTGTGCTTCGTCTGAGTGCCTTTGCTTCTGCTGTGGCCCCGGGACAGTGCCAACTCGCCTACTGTGTACTCAGCAAGTGGCTTTCCTTGTCCAGAGTGACCCAGTTTTGCTCAAGGTCACTTAAGATGGCCTTTCTAACATTGCCGGCTCTGAAATAAGAGTGTGGGACTCTGTGAATTGGCACATCGGGTCCCTCGGTTTCTAATCCTCACTTTATTGGTTTCCCAAGGCCTTGAACCTCCAGACTCGGATACTGAAGCGGGTTCCACTGGAGCAGCCAGAAATGCTTCCCTCCCAGAAGCAACTGGCAACCTCCATCTGCATGCTGTTCGGGGAATTCTACTCGGCAGAGAAGGACTATGCCAAGGGAGTGCAATCTTACAGGGACGCCCTCTCCTACTCACCCACCGACAATAAGGTGGGTCGTCCCGGACCCAGCACCCGCGGGCCCAGAGCTTCGCTGAGCTCCCTGACCAGGCGAGGAGACCGGGTTCTTCTCCACCAGACTGACCTTGGAGCTGCCTCCCCCCACCACATGCCTTGGAGCAAAGCTGGGAAGGCTCGCTCTGGGTGGTGTGGGGAAGAAATTGCTGAAAGTCGTGTCCATCTGGTATTTTCAGGTCCTCCTTTGGAGGTGGGGAGGTGGTGAGGGTTGCAGCTGCCAGGGTTGCTTGGGCTTGAAGCCCAGGCTAAGCCTCCGAGACGGCACAGAGTCACAAGTGAAGTATATTTCCAGCTGAAGGCATAGTCGCTGGAGTCCATGCGGAGTGGAGAGCTCAGCCACAGACCCATTCACTCACTTCATAGTCACTCATTTAAAGGCACTCAGTGGGGGTCGGATACTGTTCTGGCCAAGGAGACACAGTGGGCAAAGACATGGTTACTGTTCGCAGGTTTCCCAAGGGCAGGGGAGGACAGGCAGGAGCATAGGTCGTTCTGATGCCATGCCATCTGAGCGGCCTGTGGGTACAGGGTCAGATTCGGGGGCCTCCCCAGGGATGAGTCTGGAGCTCAGGCTGAAGGACCAGTGTGTGTCAGCCAGGTCAGCATGCAGAGGGCAGTTAGGAGAGCCCGTGCTGTGGCTGGAGCACTGGAGAGTAGAGGGGCCAAGGTGGCACCCGGGGCAGTCGAGACCTCTGCTGAAGGCAGAGCTGACAGCGGTGGATCTGGGGGGACACTATAAAAGGGGTCTCAGGGTCCTTCCACAGTGTTACCAGTGAGTTCATGCTGCCTTACGTCTCTGCAGGTGGTGCTGGAGCTGGCACGCCTCTCCCTGCTCCAGGGGTACCTGGACTTGTGTGAGCAGCACTGTGCTGTTCTCCTGCAAACGGATCAGACCCACGAGACTGCCTCTTTGGTAAGAGGCCCCAAGACATCCGCCCTGCCCTCCCCAGGGGCCCTGTGACCAGATGCAGGCTGCTTCCTGCCTCCCAAATCCTGTCCGTAACCACTGCTGCCTTGTGATCCACTTCCTAAGGGCTTTCTGGCAGAGAAGCCTTACTGAGAGTACACATCCCCGGCACTGCCCCAAATTGGGCAAGTGGGCTGGCCAGCAGGGGGCGGCAGCAATCTCCTGGCCAGTCCCAGGCCAGAGGTGAGGTTGATTTGCTCCAGGGGAAGCCACACCCACTGTAGGTGAATAGCCTGCCCCAGTCCCCACCCCCCAGCCTCTTCCAAGGTCACTCCAAGGGCAGAGGTAAAGTTCTTGCTGAGAGGACTAAAGAACCCTCTGTAATCCTCTCCTTCTGGTGGGGCCTGGGGGTCCTCAGGCTTTTCCTGGCAGCTTTCCGCATGGCCTAGGGAGGCCACCTTGGAAGACACCTTTTCCTACTTCCTTGCTTGCCACCCCAACCTCTCCCAACACCCACCAAGCTGCTTCAAGAATTCTGGCCCTCTTGTGCTCTCTGACAGATGATGGCTGACTTTATGTTTAGAAAGCAGAACTATGAAGCAGCCATCAACCTCTACCACCAAGTTCTGGAGAAAGCACCAGGTAATTCAGCTCACTGGTACTGCCTGCCTGGGTTCCCACCCAGCAAAGGCTGCTCTCCTGGAGCAGGGTGGGCCCTCTCCCCTCCTTCCTGACTGGGCAGAGGAAGCCCCTTCCTCTCTGATTGTTCCCAGAGTGGCAGGAAACTGATAAAGACCCAGTGGAACATGCTGGCCGTTCCCGAGTTGAAGGGGCCAGTTCCCGGTCCTAGGCACTTGGCACTGGACCCAGGACAGCCTGTCTGTCCTCAGATCCCAGCCACCGAGGCGCTGCACAATCCTCTTCTGAGGTCATGGTCATCTACAGTGGCCTGGAAATTCTCCCCTGCAGTGTAGCTCCTTTCCCACTCAGTGCAGCAGAAGATCACCCCTTCTCACTGGGGCACATGCCACACCACAGGCCCTCAGCAGAGTCTGCCCTGATCTAACAAATCCCTAGACTAGGAGTCCTGGTCCTGGAGCCAGTGGGGCCCTGGAACTGCCTGGCTGTGAATCCTCGTAAACAGTGTAACCTTTTACGAATTATTTAACTGACCTGTGTTCAGAGTTGTCATCTGTAAAACACGAATAATAAAGAATACCTATTTTATCCTGTAGCTAATACAGAGGAAAGTACCTAGTACCAGGAAGACTACATGGGGCGTGAGTAGTTGACTGCTAGCATTACTATTTTCAGCATTATTAGTATTCACTCAACATTGCAGAGCAACACTGGAGCAGGAATGTTCCTGCTTGGCCCAGATGGGCAGTGCCTCTTGGTTCTTCTGAAGGGCCCGACACCCCAGCTTTCTCTCCCTGCGAGGCCACACTATACCACCCCTGCCTGATACAACTCTTGGCCTTCACAGCCTGGAGTTCTCTGCTCTTATTGTAGACAATTTTTCGGTATTGGACAAATTAATTGATCTGCTGCGAAGAAGTGGCAAACTTGACGAGGCTCCTGCTTTCTTTCAACTGGCCAAGAAGAGGTCCAGCCGGGTGCCTATGGAGCCAGGGTTCAACTACTGCAGAGGTATCTATTGCTGGTGAGTGGGAATGCATGTGCTGAGGGCAGCCGCAGGCAAGAGGCCCTCCCTAGTAGATGTGGAAAGATCTCCAGGCCGAGGGAAGCAGAAAGATGGAGCCAGGAGAGGGACCAGGTGGCCCCAGTTCTATGCACTCACACACAGCCCCTGTGTCTCCCTGTACTCTCGGACTGCTTCCCTGATTCTCGGTGTGCTGCACTGCAGGCACACAGGACAGCCCAACCAGGCCTTGAAGTTCCTAAACAAAGCCCGCAAGGACACCACTTGGGGTCAGAGGGCCAACTACTACATGGTGCACATCTGTCTGAACCCAGATAATGAGATTGTGGGTGGAGAGGCTTTTGAGAACCAACTGACTAAGAGCAAGTAAGGATGGGGGCAGGGGCAGTAGCCTGGGTGGGGGCTGCAGCCTCAGGGGGGGCCGGCTGGGGGCTGCCTCTGAAGCCCAGAGCTCCACTGCTAGGAAGGAATCCGAGCAGCAGGGCGTGCGCACTGCGGAGAAGCTGCTGCGGGACTTCTACCCGCTCTCGGCCTTCGGGCAGACCCAGCAGCGGCTGCTGCAGAGCCTGTGCCTGTTGGCCACCCGGGAGAAGACCAACGTGGAAGCCGCTCTGGAAACCTTCCTGGAGATAGCACAGTCTGAGGTATGCCGGCTCGGTCTGGGGGACCAGCGGGCAGTGCGGCGGATGACAGCAGGCAGGACACCGACCCCCCCTCCCGCCCCTCTGCAGAAGGACAGTGTCCCGGCCTTGCTGGGCATGGCACAGGCCTGCATGCTGCTGAAGCAGGTGCCCAAGGCGCGCACGCAGCTGAAGCGCCTTGCCAAGGCTCCGTGGACCCTGGCCGAGGCTGAGGACCTGGAGAGGAGCTGGCTCCTGCTGGCTGACATCTATAGCTCAGGCGGCAAGTTCGACCTCGCCTCAGAGCTGCTGCGCCGCTGCATCCAGTACAACAAGGCAGGTGGCACCCTGCGTCCAGATGGCAGTGGGGAAGCAGGCGTCCGGAGTCTTGAGACAAGTCAGGAGAGTGCACTGGTTTTGGGGACGGAGGAGATGCAGAGCAGAAATTGGACAGGAAGAAGTGGGATGAGAGGGTGCGGGCAAGGACTGGAACTGCGGACACAGGAGACGGCAAGGCAGGAGGGGGAACGCAGAACAGAGGGACAGTCACACTTCATTGGGTCAAGGGGAGTCCCATGGCTCAGTCTGGGCAGAGGGACATTTGCCGGATTGGAGCGTGTCACTAATAGGCTTCACACAAAGGTGCTGTGCCAGCCAGTGTTGGGCTAGCAGGGCATGGGGTATACAGATGTGTCCCCAGGTCCCTGTGTGGCTTGGGTTGATGTGGCTCACAGCAGTCCCTTGACCCTATCCACTTCCCCTCTGGCTCTGGATGGCGGTGGCTTCCCCTAGGCAGGGTCACTGACTGGCTTTCCCTACAGTCCTGCTACAAGGCCTATGAGTACATGGGCTTCATCATGGAGAAGGAGCAGTCCTACAAGGACGCAGCTACCAACTACGAGCTGGCCTGGAAGTACAGCCATCAGGCCAGCCCTGCCATCGGTAAGGCAGCCAGAAAGGTGCCCAGGAGTGGGTGTGGGAGGGAGGCAGGCACAGGACCCCATCCTGATCCCCGAACTCAAGGTCTATACCCAGGCTCTGGGGGGAACCAAAGGGTTCTCACCTCCTCAGGGTGCCACCCTCTGTCATCTGCTTGTTCCCTGGTCAGGTTTCAAACTTGCTTTCAACTACTTGAAGGACAAGAAATTTGTGGAAGCCATTGAAGTCTGCCACAATGTAAGCCACCAGCAATGGCAGGGAGGTGTGGTGGCTGGACCCCTGCCTGATGCTGCAGGCCCATTCTCTCTTTGTACCAGGTCCTCAGGGAGCACCCCAGCTACCCCAAGATCAGAGAAGAAATTTTGGAAAAGGCCAGAAGGTCCCTGAGGCCCTAGCTGTGGCCAGAGGGGCTCTTGGCTGGTGGAAGCCATTAACCTACAGCAGTTTCATGGAGGGGCAGGAAGTGGGTTCGTGAAGAAGGAATTTAGTAAATGACATTCTTCTCTATTTCTATATTGTATGTGGTTTATTTGGAATTGTGCCTCATCTGGGCTGAGGGTATCCTAGAGCTTTACATTTTCAAGGCACAAGAAGTAATTTTGCTCTGGGGAAGATATCAACTGTCTTGGCTTCTCCTGGGCTGCTTGTATAATTTTAAAAAAAATTTTTTAGACAAGATGGCCTTGAACTCACTGTAAAGCCCAGGTCGGCCTCAAACTCTCTGCAGTCCTCCTGCCTCGGCCTCCCAAGTGCTTGCTGGATTACAGGTGTGTGCTGCCACACCCAGCTCCTTGGCTACTTCTTACTAGGCCCCACTTTGGGGTAGACTCTTAAGGGAATAGAGAGGAACAAAGGGTAGTGCAATCTTTAAATGCCTCCCTCTCCTTTCTAGTCCCATCAGCCTGCTCCTTCTTGCTGAGCTACCTGTTGTGTCTCCTCCCACAGTGGGCCCAGGATGCTCTGGGCTGTGGGCCAAGACAGCAGGGCCAGCTGCAGAGGGTCCGCAGAGCTACAGCCCCATGTGAGGGAGGGCCACTGCCACTTGTATATATATTGTCTGCACCCCATCCTCCAAGTCTTCACCTGGTCCTCACCAGTATGGGACAAACTTAATTACGCTTTCCTGAAACGGAAATACATTCCCCCGCCCCCCAAAAAATACTCCTCACTTTAGTTTTTGTAAAAGTCATGAGCCAACTAATTCATCCTCCAGGAAACCCTTTTAAGGCTCAAGGAAGCAGATGCAGTTCTTATTCAGACAAATGTGTTCTTTGTACCTGGCAAGAGTGATAGAGGTCACTTTTGTGCGCTCCCAGTACCACTCTTGCTGTTTTTCAGAATGGTAGTCATGGGCCACTCCACACTCAGAACTCTGAAGTGAGAGTCAGGGGACTTAGGGTCTTCCCCAGGTGACCTTGCCAAGTCCCCTCCCCTCTGCAGGTCCCAGTGTTCACATCTGGAGCAGGAAATTAGCCTAGATCTATTTCCAAATCATGAGACCACTCTGCCAGGGATAGCCAATTTGTAAGGGTTTTTGTTTGTGTGTGATGTGGAATCAAACCCAACTATAAGTTTAGTGTGTTTTACATCATATTTATATCAGAGAAGAGTCACAAGCACAACAAACTCCTGAATTCATAGATTATTGTTGCATAGGGCCCAACTATTAAGCATATTGATGTGACTGATTGGAAAAAAAATACTTAGGGTGGGTAGAATGCAAATATTTTAGAGCTTTTGAGTTGTCCAGTGACTAAGGTTTGGAACAATGAACAGATGTCCCTTTCAGAAGAGCGTTGAGTTGCTAAGCCCTGTTTTTGTTACATACTACTGATCACATGCATGCCTCTTGGTATGAGCTGGTGATCTGGAATGCTTTCCCCAGGTTACTGCCATCTTCCCAGTCTTTTTCTATGATCTGCATTACAACCCCATTTTGTTGAGATCAGTTGAGAAACGGTGTGTAAAAAGATTGTGCATTTATGCTTTTGTTGCTGTAAAACCCAAGTTATCTTCATCTATCTAAAAAACAAACAGTAACAACCCCAAGAATTGACCCTGTGGCCCTAGCAGCTGAGGAGACCAACAATCAGGAAGCAAGCAGGCTTCAGTTTTGTCTTGGCTGAGTCTGGGCAGTAGGAGCCCCGAGGGGTTTCTAGCCAGGGACCCAGGCTGCTGAGGGCTGCCCTGAGGACAGTCAGAGCAGACTCTGGCCCCTGGATCACGCCTGCAGAGCAGTCTCTGCAAAGGGATCTCCAGGCACCAGAAAGGGGGAAGAGATGAACAACTGAACAGCCCTGGACTCCACTAGCAGAAGCAAGGCCAGGCTGTCTCTAGGGACAGCTGCCCTACCACAGGCCAGATGCCAAGACACAAGTCCTCTAATGACCACTGCTGTGCTCACAGGGTCCTGCTCACGCTTGTGAAGAGACAAATACCTAAAGGGTGACAGGACTGGTGGTTAAATGAGAAAGGAGGGCCAGGGATTTAGCTCAGTGGTGCCCGCCACCTGCCTCACAAGTGTAAGGTCCCAAGTTCCAAAAAAAAGAGACAGGATTAAACCTAGAGGCAGAAACACAAACACAAGTCACACACACGGACATAGGGCCTACACGTTCCACTCTCCTAAGTGCTTTGTATATGTGAACTGAGCAAGTTTAGGGTGTCCGTGTCATTTGCACAGTACAGAGGGAACTCGGGTACAAAGAGGTAATGTGCATGGGTCACCTCCTAAGGTCGTAGAAGAGCTAGGATTTGAGTGTGTCATTCAGGGTCATGAATGCACCCAGGACAAACTATCAGACGTGGAGGATCAGAGCATGAAAGGGTCTCCTTTGCTGGTCCCCGCTCAGCACCTTCACAAATTATCACTCCTGAAGAGCAAGGTAGGACTGCCTCCTTAGGGGCAGGCTGCAGCCTGCTGTGGGACCACAGCCTACTTGTGCTACCAGGGACAGGTCAGACAGGTCTGGCTGGTGCAGATGATGAGGTTCTGTGGCTTCCTGTGTTGTCCCCAGGGACCACAGCTGGGGAGCCACATCCCCATCTTCCTGTACCATCTTCCCATCTTCCTACCCTGCCCTGGTGGGTGACTTTACGTTCTGGGCCAGGGCCCTCTGGGCTGTTTACAGAAAGGAGGGTGCCCTTGCCCTTCCCCCCAGCAGAGCCCCTTCTCAGAGCACCCCACTGCTCCTCCCTACTGCTTCCCATGATGATGACCACTGGATAGGAATGGGTTAATCAGAGAAAACTGCTCCATCTGCCTGGCCAGCCTCAGCCAGCTCCCTGCCTCCAAACTGACTGCCCTGCCTGGAAGGAGGCCCAATCTGCTGTGTGCCCCTCCCACCCCACAGCACAGCCTGTGTCCACACAGTCTGTAGGCCGTCCTCCCCACCCAGCCACCCCCAGGGATGTGCCCTGCTCCCCATCCCACTCATGCAGACCACACTGTTAAAAATAGAGCCTCTTTATTGGTACCTGTCAGGTCAGGTACAATGTGTTCCCACAAACACACAGGCTGGCAAGGTGGCAGGCCCAGAGCCTGGGTTTCTTGGCACAGACATACAGAGAAATGAATAAGTTATAGTTCTGACACTTAGGGACAATATAAAAATTGATGCAAAATTCAGTATCAGCAAACAAAGGGCATGAAAGCCGTGAGAAGCAACCCTTGCCAACTGGCCTGTGGTACCCAGAAAGCCTGAGATGGCAGTCCAGGGCATGCTTCAACCCTGAGGCAAGCCTCTACTCTCTTGGGGCCCCTGGCTTCCACCTCCTACATCCTGGACTGGGAATAAAGGCTGTGGCCCTTGGAGAGGGGAGATGGACCGGAGGGCAGGAAGCAGAGGGGCCAAATAGAGTAGAGGAGGTTTTGGTCACAGCTGGTCAGACCAGCCCCGCCTGCTCAGCCATCCAGGAGCCAGGCAGCTGACAGAGGAGACCACAGGACTCAAGTCCACCCCTGGTCTACATCAAAGCCCAGGCAGAGCGAGGCAGGGTGCTGGACACAAGGGACCTCACCCCCCAGTACTTCCTACCAGCCAGAGAAGTGAAGCCAAAGCTGCTTCAGCCTCCAAATAAATTACGGAAATAAATTACAGTCTTCACAGTCCAGAGGCTCAGCCACCCATGGCTCTAGCGCTCAGAGCAAAACAAGACGCCACCAGTGGCAGACTTCAGCTCTGTCTCACTGTCTCTGGGTCAGGAACACCATAGAGACCCAGAAGGGGTTTGCAAAGCCCCAGCAGGAGCCACACCTTCTTTCCTGGCACGATCGGGCCACATGGCTGAGTGGTGAAACCCCCTTCCCCACCCTCTTCAACACAGAAGAGTCAATAAAAATAAATAAATTAATTCAGTGCTGCGGGAAACCAGGAGTTCCTGCAGCTGGGCCAGCCAATGGGAGACTTTTACATACAGACCTTGGGGACCCCAAAATCACAAGCAGCACTGGGGCTCCTGGGGCAGAGAAATGGCACCCTAGTCCTCACACCAGCACGGGCTCCAGAGATGCTGGGCCAGTGTCATCGAGCTGGCTGTCCACAAAGGGAGCCAGGACCTCAGCCGCTGGCTCAGACAAGCCCATGAGGGCCTCCAGGAAGCATGTGCTGGCATCTGCAGGTGGTGAGAGCCCAGGCACGGGGCAGTGCGGGGCCTCGATGCTGTCCAGACTGCCAGACACTTTCTGGGAAGTGTAGTGAGGCCCCAGACTATAATCCGGCAAAGACTGGAGCAGCTCAAAGGAGTCACAGGAAGACCAGCTGAGGTCCACTGAGCTGCTCTGGCCAGCAGCCATGCTGGGTGGCACTGAGGTGCCAGGAAGGCTGCCTTCTTTGAACCCTTCAAGGCCACTGTTTAGGAAGCAGCTGGCATCAAGGTTGGCATTTTCATCCAGGATGCCAGACACAAGGTTCGAGCCAGAGTAGCCATGGGTCCAACTGGCCAACCCAACAGGGTCTCCAGTACCAAAGATGTCAGCTGGGTGGAAGCAGCTGAGGCTGTCCAGGCTGCCCATACCTGCTTCACCTTCCTCCTCCTCTTCCTCCTCCCCCCCGCCAAGGTCAGAGTCACTGAAACTCAGGATCCGCACCAGGTCGTCGTCATCCATGCCGGGTTGGAAGCTGGGGCTGGGCAGGCCTGAGTGAGTGGGGTGGTCCGGGGCCTCACGGGGGCCTGACAAGGATGACGCGGTGGAGGAGTCGGTCATGTCGCTGCTGCAGCTGCTGTCTCCTGGCTTGCTGCTCACAGGAGGCGTGGCCAGCAGGAAGGTAGAGGCCAGGGCGGGCTCGCCAGGGCTTGGGGGGCTGCCCTGAGCAGGGGCCTCCAGCTCCCCGAGGCTCCCCGCACCCTGTTCCAGCTGGAGGCGGGTGAGTGTGTGGATGAAATGAGTCTGCACACGAGCCTGATTGAATTCCACACGGCCCTGTGGGTTCTCACAGCCCTCCTTGCAGCAGCCACAGGGGAAGGCAGTGTGGTCCATCTGCAGAGAGAGTACAGGTCAAAGTGAGCACTCTGTGCAGCACAGCAACCCCGCAGACTCAGGCTCCCATCCCAGCCCATCCAGCCCCTGCACCTGGCACTTGATGCCCGCCAGGCTGCAGCTGCAGGTCGCAGGGTCACAGACCCTGTCGCAGTGACAACCACAGTCCTCCCGGGACTGCCGCAGTGCCTGCAGCTCCCGCTTCTCCTCACGGTCAATCCTTCGCACACCCGAATCCCGAAGCAGAGCCCGCCGTTGCCGAGCCGGGTAGGGCTGTAGGGAGTTCACTTCCTCCAGCCTGCCACTTGCTACAGCCACCGCCAAGTCCTCCTCCACTGAAGCATCGTCGATGGTGTCCACTGTGAGAGGCTGGCCAGCTTCTGCCTCGGGCAGCCCAGCTGCAGAAAGCTGCATCCACGGGAAAGAGATGTGAGAAGCACAGACACGGAACGGACCCTGCCCAGCGTTCACTCTGTGCTGGCACTGCAGTAATCAGCGAGCATGGCCAGAACACTGTCCTCATGGCACCTGCAAAGACGGGTCCTCCTGCACCACATCCAGAAGGACAAGCCCTCCCCTAACCTGACAGGTCCACGCCCCTCCCTCAGGTCAGAGGGATTCAGGCTGCAGGCCCCAGTCAGACCTGAGGTGCTGCCGGGCAAAGAGCTCGCCCTACCTTCCTGCGCAGCGTCTCCAGCTTCTCCTCCTTCAAGCGCTGGCGGAGCTTCTCTTGCTGCACCCGGGCTTGCTCCTGGCTAAACTCAGCCAAGGAGAAGCGGCGGCAGGCACTGTGGCGAGGAGCCATGCCCAGAGTACAGCCGCCACGGCTGGGCACACTGGTGAAGCCCTGGCACCTCGGGAAGTAGAAGACAGTGATGCCATCGAAGGCTACACGGCGCGGGTGCTCCCGAGAAGCCCGCTTCAGGATGGGCAGTGCTAGAAGCAGGGAAGGGATGCGTCAGCCAGGGTCCAGGAAGACCATAAAGGCTCCCCCGTCGCCTCCTCTCCACCTGCCTCAGAAAAGGTCAGATCTGCCTGGTGGGGGTCAGACCTGGCAAACTGAAAGTTGCACCGTGTCAACCATGCTTGCTGCCATTTCCCCATCCAGATAACAGGATTCGTGAGATTAAACATCTTCCCATCACCACCAGCCAGTCCCCTGTACAGCCTTCTGTATTATCTTTGTATATGACATAGAGGCAATAATCACCTGTTTAAACTATGTGTGTACAATTAATTTTTGTCTTTCACCTTTGTTAGGACATTTCACAAATTTATTTTAGTGAGCCTGGTGCTGGGAACTGAACCCAGGAGCAACATTCCCAACCCACACAATTGGGGTAGAGGGCAGTACTGGGGACTGAACCCAGGGCCTTAGCAATGAGCAACAAACGTCCCTAGCCCTTTTTAAAAAAATTTTTTTGAGACAAGGTCTCACTGAGTCACTGAAGCTGGGCTCAAACTTGGAATCCTTCTGCCTCAGCTTCCCCGAATGCTGGGGTTACAATTTTTAAGGATCGCATAATCAAAAATATGTATTTATCTTTTCCTTTATAGCTTCTGTGTTTTACAACAGGCCCACAAGGCCTTCTCTTTATAAGTCACTGAATATATTTTGATTGCTAAGCTCTCTACATATTGATACATTTCATACATATCAGTGCATTTTTATAAACTGGTCAAATATTGGCAATTTTCTATTTCTTCCTCTTTTTGCTTTGTGAGGCAGGGCATTATTATATAGTCCAGGCTAGCCTTTCATTCACTATATAGCCCAGCCTGGCCTCAGGCTTACGATCCTCTTGCCTCTTCCTGAGTTCTGGGATCATGGACCATATATTTCAACTTCATATCACTGTCTCCAGCTACCTAAGCTTCTCTTCTAAAATGTTTTCAATTTATATGTTGAGAGTCTACATACGAAACCATTTTTTAAGCCAGGCATGGTGACATACACATGTGATTCCAGCACACTGGGAGCTTGAGGCAGGGGAATCACCAAGTTCAAATCCTGCCTGGGCAACGTATGGCCCTGTCTGAAAATAAAAACCGAAGGACTGGGGATGCAGCTCAGTGCCAAGGCCCTGGGTTCAACCACCAGCACTGAAAAAAATGAAAGTATTTTTAAAGGTATATTGCACACATGTATGTACATACACACTACATATAAAAACAGTAAACAGCAGGGCCAGGGATTTAGCTCAGTGGTGCTGCTGCCTGCCTCACATCACAAGCCCAAGGTCCCAAGTTTAATCCCCAGTACCCCACCCTCAAAAAAAACAAAAAACAAAAAACAAAAACAGTGAATAGCCAGGTGTGGTGGCACATGCCTATAATCTCAGCTGAGGCTTGAGGATCCCCATGAGTTCAAGGCCAGCCTGGGCTACATAGTGAGTTAGAGGCCTGTCTACACTGCATAGCAAGACACTGTCTCGAAGAAAAAAAAAAGATAAAAAGATTATACAAGTTTGAGAATTAAATGGGAAAAAATCCTTTCTCAGTACATGTAGGCAAAAGAGGGTTAGGCCTGGCAGGGATTGTGGGGCGTGGCTTTCACAGCTCAGTTTGGAGGTGGACAGGGTACACACTGGAGAAACGAAACTACAACAGAAGGGAAGGGCAGAGTGAGAAGGCTTTAGGGCCACTCCGAGGAGCAGCATCCAGACAGGGCCCCAGTGTCCCTAAACAGGAGGCCTAGAGCACCCACTCTATCATGACAGCGAGGCAGACCTGTAGGGAGCTACACTCAAGAATCTGGCCTCCAGAGGCTGAAATAGCTTTGACCAGGGCCTCATGATTTCTTTTCAGAAGGGAAGACAGAGTGGTGGGGCTACCAGGGGAGAGGACTCACGGGTGAAACTTTGGGGTCCACAGAAGTCCTGGTCAGGCAAGGACGTCTGACTCCAAGGGCTGCCCTCATCAGACTCCCACGCAGGGGAGATGGAAGAGCTTGATGAGCAGGAGCGAGAAAGGCAGTCAGAGGAATTAGAGCAGGAGAACGAAGAAGAGTCCTCTTCCAGCTGGTCAAATTTCCTCTTCAGTGGCCCAGTCATGGTGAGGTCCTGAGAGCCAGGGACAGACAACCTGGAATGGGATCGAGGAAGTTCTCAGTAGAGTCAAGCAGCAAGAGCAAGCTGACAGAGGCCAGGAGGCAGGCTCTCACCATGACCATCATTTTTCCCAAGTGTCCCAGGCCCTCACCAGGGCCCTCCAGCCCCAGCCAGGAGCTCTAGGTGCAGAGACACAAGACAGCACCTCCCTCTCTCCTGACCATGTGCAAATCCATACCCAGGTGCCTTCACCTCCTAAAACCTCTGCCCAGAGACTTCCAGGAAACCACCAGGCCCGTTCCTCACTACCTCCTACAGCCCACCTACACACACACACTCATGCCGGCAAGTGCTGGAGGCAGACAGACTGACAGATGGGCTCACAGACCCCAGCCTGGACCTGCTCCTTCCATGACAGGAATCCTGGGAGCTGACTCACTGGGAGAGTGATTCACACAGCTCGCCTCTGTGTACCTTGTGTGTGTGTGCTGTCTGCCCGCCTGCATAGCCCTCATGTGATGGGTCTGCTTCCTCCCCACCCCCAGCACACCCACACAGACCCACCACCCTGCACTGACAGCAGTGGCCCTCACCCAGGCCAGCCTGACGGGCCATCCACTCTGGGAACAGGCTGGCTTTGACTCTGGCCTCATTCCCAGGGAGGGCTTTCCTGAGCTCCTCCCTCCCTGTGGTGGAGCTTCTCAGACTTTCCCTCAGAAAGCCCCACATGCACAGGGACAAAAGTCCCCTGCCTCCAGGCCTCACTATGACCAGAGCCCTTTATCTGATCTTAAAATTCACCTCTGTCTGGCCTTCTACCAGAAATCTAGTATCTATCCCTGTCTGCATTAACCTCACATATGTGGAAATTATTTTTCACCCTAAAAAATAAATAAAACTTCAAGCTTGATGTGGCATTCTACTGTAATTCCAGAACTCTAAGGCAGGAGGATCCTAAGTTCTAACCCAGCCTGGGCAACTTAGTAAGCCAGTCTTAAAAAAAAAAAAAAAGCACACACAAAATCTCTAATAAAGCAACTAACTACCTAAGATGATGCCCCATCTCTCTCTGGTCTGTAGCTTCTGACGTAGCATTCTAGGACAAGCCTCAGGATCAGCCCTCAGGACCGACCTCAGGATCAAGCCTGAGGATCTCAGCCCTCAGCAGAATGCAGCCAACAGCTCCACAACCAGGCTGGTCTCATCTGAGTACAGGGGCTCAGGGATCCCTCCCCTGAATGCTTCAGCAAGTAAGTCCCTTCTGGACCCTGGGAACCCCCAGAGGATTTAGTCCTGAAGGCCGAGAAGAGCTATTCCGGCTCTGTTGCTGGGTAGCTTCCCTCAGTGCTGGACCTCCACGAGGTAGGTGGCCAGGAGAAAGGGGACAAGAGAGGCCCCAGAGCTGGGGACCCCCCATCATGGAAACAGACAACAGGAAAAACCAACCAGAAAGCTGTCTCCACTGTGGTGTCCTTTCCAAACATCCCATCCCACAGAGTCCCTGAATCCCGGGGGATGTGCTGTTAACAGATTATCTGAATAAAATTCATCCTAGGGACAGCCTTCCCCAAGCAGGCGGGAGAGAAAGATGAGCATCTCCCATCTCAGCCACCCCTCCACCCCCACCCAGCCGAGGGCCTGGGGGAAGAGGCTGCACAGGTGTTTCCGGGGGTACTTTCTCAGGCTTAGCACCCCCTTCCCAGGGTCAAACCACAAACAAAAACAACTCAGCTCCCAGCTGACCTACAGGCTCTCCTAGGAGATGGGGGATTCACAATCCAGAGCCAGGCGTGCACCCACATACACAGGGATACTGAGGCATAGGAAACACACTCACGGACAAACAACACACACATCCTGTCCTCACCACAGTCCCATGGGGGGGCCCATGGGTCCCCTAATTCCAATGCCATCTATTGGGTGCTGAATCCCTCCCTACGTATACCCAGTCGGAGACCCCCAGGATCAACTGCCCACTCTGCATGTCTGCTGGGCTTCCCCTGGAAACATACAATCCCACAGGCCCCAAACTGAACCCCTGGTCTGTGCCCCACCCCCCATGCCATCTGTTCCTCTTCCTGTGTTTCCTATCTTAGTAACAGCACTGCCACCCACCCAGTTGCTCAAGCCAGAAACCTGCAGCCATCCTCAACTCCTTTCTTCCTCTCCCTCCATCTAAATCCAGGCCCTCAGTCCTGGGTGTTCACATACAATCATTTAATCCACACAAGGCCACGCACAGACTCCGGTATCCTGGAGGCCACCAAGTGTAGTATTAGACCTCAGCTTGGCTGCTAACCAGCTGGGTGACCCTGAACAAGTTCCTTAACACCTGTGTCTCCAATTCTTTATTTTAAAACCTCAGAGGGTTGAGAGGTTTACATGCATACCTGTCACATTTTCTGAGAGCGATGTGTTCTGTGATGCGTAGAAAAAGAATGAGCTCCTGGATACACACAACACAGATGAATCTCACAGGCTTAGTTCTGGGTGAAAGAAAGCCAGAAACAAAATATATGTCCATGGGGGCAACCCACCTTCCCGACCCTCTTCTGTCTCTCTTAGACAGAACCTTGCTTTCCCTCAATAAATGTTTCCTACTCTTTAAAAAGAAAGTCCATGAATTTCAAGAAAAGGCAAAACCAAGGAATGATGATACAGTCTGAATGGTGGTTCTGAATGGTGGAAGGGGCATACAATGGGGAGAATCATGCAGGAATTTTCTGGGGTCAGGAAATGGTCTGTGTTGGGTGATGTTTCCTCGAGTGTCTAAAACTAAAAATTCATCTAGCTGTACATGTAAGATTCATATACTTTCTGCTGTCTACACAGGTTGCCATTGACCTGGGGGTATAGCTCCATGGTACAGCACTTGCCTAGTAGTAGACACGAAGGTGTGGATTGAGCCCTCTCACCATGTAAAAAGTTTATTATCCTGATCACGCTTCTGTCCCCACTGGGGATGAGCCCTGTGCTATACTGCTTGCCCAGCATGTGCCAAGGCTCTGGATTCAATCTCCAGGACTGCCAAAAAAACCCCCAAAACCCTCTAGTCAATGGATCTAAACATTGGCTCTAATCTAGTCACTGATCATTTAAAAACTGTTATACCACGTTTCTGCCCCACCATTGCCACTCATATTCCCTGCCTCTCTCTGCTCCTGCCCTCTCCCTCTGCAGTCAGAATGACCAGATTAAACCAAGGATCTACCTGCCCTTCCCATGCTTAGAGCACTCTCTACAGCCCTTAGGCTGCAGAATTCTGAGGCTGACACAGGCCTCACAATGCTTCCCCTCCAAACTCATCTTGCAAGACTCTCATACACCCCTCTCCATACCTCAGCTCAACTTGCAGTTTTCCTAATCGCCCTGTCCCTGCCCTCCTTCTGGCCTTTGCACAAACTGGAACAATCTGGCTTTATTCCCTTTCTGAAGTCACCTCCAAAGAGATCTGAGTCCTCCATTCCATTCCCCTGCTTCTCAGAGCTTCTAAAATTCCCACATTGAATCCTAATCCCCAGTGTCATGGTGGTTAGAGTTAGGGCCTCTGGGAGGTGATAAGATCATGAATAGGAGTGGGGCCTCTTTCTCTACCATGTGAGGACACAAACAAGTGTCCATCTGCACACTAGGAAGAGACCCCTACCAGATTAGCACCTCACACACAAGTCTGGAAACATGGAGAAATACGCTTCTTTTGTTTAAGCCACCCACCCTATGGTGTTTCTGTTACAGGAGCTCAAAGTAAGAAAGACAGCTCCCAAAGACCCTGAAATTTCTCCATCACAACCTTATCTGACCACAGTGTAACGGGCCTCTTTGCTCGTCAACTTCACGACTAGGTTAGGGCGGCTGTGCCTGGCCACATGTGCCTGTACCGAGAACAGGGCCTGGCAGAGAGGGTGCCTGACAAGGTCAGATGCAGGCAGGCCAGCCTGCATCTCAAGTATCCATGGAGAGGCATTCTTTATGCACACAAGTCTCAATGTGACCTTCTCCCCATCCAGCAGTTAAATGGGGGGTGGCACATGCCCACCCGCTCCCAGCCTGTGCCAAAGGGTTCCAGCAGGAATAATCTCAAAAAGATGGCTCTGAGGGTAGGACAAGGAAGTTCAAGGTGTCAAGGCTGCAGGCAGCCCAGGTGCAAGTATCTCAGGAGAGTCTCCACCCCCCAAGAGCAAAGGGACTGAGAGATGTCAAAGGAGCAGGCCTAGGTCAGGGATGTCCACAGGAAAAGGTTATAACCTCCAAAGCTGTACAAAGGGGAGAGTCACAGAGACTACATTCCTGCGGCAGGGTTAGGTGATTAATCTCTCTCAGGATCTACGGATCTGGAATCAAATGAGAGTTTTTACCTCCCTGATGCTCCTTTGGGCTAAGAAAAGGGAGGAGAGTCCCTGGATCTCATGATCCTCTGTCCTGTCTGGGGACCCATCCGGTGACTAACAGAGGCAGGAGATGAGACAGAAGGGCTGAGCCAGAGACAAGGAGAGGGCAAGCAGAAAAAGGAATGAAAGATAGTCGAGAAAGAGCCCAAGAAAAGTGTCAGACAGTGAGTCAGAGGGTGGGGGAGGGGCCCTCAGCAGCTCCCCAGGAATCAAGATCTTGACTGTGGCAGTGTTCCCAGGGTAAGTACAGCCCCTTCCTAGGGTCCTGGAAGAAGGAAAAGCAATTCCCAGGAGCTGGCTCCAAAAGAAATACCACACCCCCAGGAGCCCCAGAGACCAGCACTGAATCAAAGAAAACCAGGATTCTTCTGGGATCTGACTGGGCCTTTCAGCCACCACACACAAGCTGACAGCCCATGGGGACACCTCCCCAGCCTACTTGCCACAACTGGCTACACATCAGGTTGCACTGTGTGAGTCCAGGGAAGACACCTCACTTCAGGCACTAAGTAACTAACACCTATCTGTATGGGGGAGAGGGAGGCCATCTCTGGAAAAGTCACATCAACTTCTCAGCCCACTTCAACAGTCTGACCACCTCCCAGCCAGAGCTGATATTAGGGAGTGGGCACCTTCCAGTGCCTCCACCCCCCTCCAGGAATCCGAAGAATGTGTCCTTTAACCTCAAAACCCCAGGCCTTGGCCAGTCCCTCCCTCCAACACCTGGGGTCACATGATCCCAGGACCTCCAAAATTACTTCCTGGGATGTGGGAAAAGCACCTCCAAGCAAAGTGGTCCCACAGAAACAAGCTGCCTCAGCAGCCCAGAGAGCAGACCGGAAGCGCTGGCACACCCTTCCCCCACCCGGCCCTCAGAAAGTGATCTACGGGAGGGGACAGTTCCTCGGCCTAGCCTCTAGGGCCTGGCACTGGGTAGCTGCCAAATGTTTGCAAGAGGCACTGCTCCTGAAGAAGGGAAACTGAACGTTAACAATTACTGCTCCTACTTTAACCGGGGCCCTTTCATTCACTCGCTCATTCATTCATTCATTCACTCACTCAAAAATATAGTAGTTACACTGGGCCTGGTGGCACACGCCTGTAATCCCAGCAATCGGGAGGCTGAGGCAGGAGGATCGCTGTGAGTTCCAGACCAGCCTGGACTACACAGTGAGTTCCAGGTCAGTCTCAACTACATAGTGAGACCCTGTCTCAAGAAACCAAAAATAAATAAATAAATAAACAAAAACAAAAATGTAGTAGCTACTGAACTCCAGTTATGTGCCAAAATCTGTGGCAGACACTTGGGCAGACAGGGAGAAACACCTGAAGTGAGCTGGAAGGCGCTGTACAGTGGGGGGGGTGGGATGGAGGGACGGGCAGGAGGGTACAGCTGGAAGGGGGAGGCAGGTCTGAGGAAGGGGGGTAGACTCCCCGTCAGGGCACAGCACTAGTGAGAGGGCTGCCAGTCAAGGGTGAAGGAAGGGAAGCTAGGAGGGGGCAGGGCAGGGGCAACAGGGCAGACTTTAGCCTGAGGGCACAGGAAGCCACGGGAGGATTTAAGTAGGGAGCGACAACAGATTTGCATTTTTAAAAGATGGCTCAGCACCAGGACTGGACCGGGTGTGACCTGTTGGCCAGTGATGCCAGAGCCAGAGATGACAGGACAAGGGCACAGAAGAAAGGGGGGTGGACTTGGCGACTTGGGTGCGGAGCGGTGAGAAAGCAGGGCTGTCAAGGACTCGGGGGCGGGGAGTGACAAGCTCCTTACTCTCCCGAGGGCCGTGGGACTCGCATGGAGGTGTCGGCGGGCAGGGTCGGGAGCGGGGGCTTGGCTGCGTGTGACTGCACCGGGAGCAGCAGTGACTAAGTGTGCGGCTGTGGCGTTGGTGTGGGCATCGCAGCACTGCGAGACTGAGAAAGGGCCCGCGGGGAGGGTAAACTGAGGACCCGGAGGAAGTACGTGCGAAGGAGGGGTCACAGTGCGTGGGAGAGGGCCTCCGCGTACGTGTGCCCGCGGGTGGCTGGTGCAGCTGCTCGCCGTGACTCACGGCGGTGGCCTCGGCTGTGACGGCGACTGACAAACAGGTGAGCGCGCGACACACCCCTCCCGACCCTCCCGCTCCAGATCCGTGCCGGGTCGAGACC
>NW_022900936.1:69216918-69227767 GCF_012274545.1 Fukomys damarensis | reverse complement strand
AGATCGGTAGACTGAGGCCGGGCTAGGCGCGGAGCTCCGAGGGGCGGGAGTGGCTGAGCCAGGCGCTGACACGCCCTCTGCCCATCCCCGGGGCTGCCCGTTAGGATCCAGTCCACTCCGGCGCCCACCCCCAGGTCCTCCAGAAAGTCCACTGGGGCTGGATGCGAACCTGGGGACGCAGAGGAGAGAAGGTCACCCGGGTGCCTAATCTTCAGGGGCACCCAGGGCGGAGCCTCTTGGGACTCGGGCCACCTCACCCAGAGCTGCTGCTCAGGGCAGGTGTGCAGGCCCCAAGCCCCCTTCCTCTCGAAGGTCCCACCACACCTAGGCCGGAGTGACTCCCCTCGCACGTGCCCCGACGCCAGCCATCCTGGGTTCAGCCTGTAGTGCCTCCTCCAGGGATCCTGCCCCAGCAACCCCCTGCTCCTGCTGCGTTCTGGGTCCTTCCGAGATCCTAGATGACTACCAGCGCCAGCCCAGCCCGCAGGGCTCCGTTCGGTCTCCCCGGTGGAGCTGGGGTGATCTGTCCTCCCTGGTGACATCTGGGGTGGAGGCGATGGATACCAAGGGCCCCTCTGCAGCCCGTAGGTAACTGTAGAGAGGGCCAGGCCCATCCCTTTACCTTGGTAGTGGTGGAGGGGACAGGAGGAAAGCAGGCTGGGAAGATACAGGCCCTGTCCTCGCGGAACTTGTGTGTGCCTACCTCAGGGGGTGTAGGCCAAGTATGGGGTGGGCTGGATCCAAGCTATAATCCCAGCACCCTGGGAAGCTGAGGCTGGAGGACCTCAAGTTCAAACCTAGCCCTGGGCAATTTAGTGACATCCCGAGAATGTCTCAAAAAAAGAATAAGGATGTGGATGTGACTCCATGTGAAGGCCCTGGGTTCAACTCCCAGTATCATCAAAAAGGAAAAAAGTCTGCAAGTCTATAGAGCTGGGTGAGAGTCATGGTCTCCTGGTGGCTGCAGGCTACAGACCCTGCTGATTCTAAGGAACCTTTTCCACCGCCTGCCTTTGAGCTTGCCTCCCATCCCCAGCAGAAAAGGGCTTCTGTGACCTAGAAATGGCATTCTATTTGGTTTTCTCTCTCTTTCCATCTCTAAAATGGGAATAATGGACCAGAAAACCCCACCTGCTGACCTTTCTTTGGGTTTCAGGAAGATGCTGCTTGCTCAGGAGCTGGACAGCCTGTCCACTGCAGGTATGGAAGGTCAGTCCCAGGCTACTTAGGTTTGCATCTTGCTGGGCTGTGGATTAGAAAAACCAGACAAGGTGAAGAAACCAGGGCAGGGACTTGACAAGGACTGGAGTCCAGGCTTACAGCAGGGAGCCTGCCGGTGATGGGTTTGGGGGAGACTAGGAGGATAGGAGCTTAAGGGAAAATATAAGCAAATAAGTGATACATTTTCTCCAGCAAAGCATCTGCCAGTCCTGGGATGCTGGGATGGGCTCACCAGATGTTCCCCAGATGTCGCTGGTGATGGGAAACATTTCCCCGTGGGAGCCCAACTAAACCCTTCCTGTTCCTGGGGAAATGAAGGGTCTGTTCCAAGACCAGGAGGGTGGGGCGTCGGCAGCATCCATGTGTGACTGTGGCACAGACCCAGGCCAACACACCCACACAGTGGGGAATTTCTGGCAACTTGGAAGAGGCCCACAGATTTCTCAAGCATTCAGCATCCATGGACCACCCTTTTGAGGTAAATAAAAATTATGACAAGTCTTAAATAAAAATTTTAAGAAATTAAAAATTAGAGCTGGGCATGGTGGTGCATACCTGTAAACCCAGCACTCGGGAGGCTGAAGCAGGAAGATCACTGTGAGTTCAAGGCCATCCTGGGCTACATGGAGAGTTCACAGTGAATCGACTACATAGCAAGACCCTGTCTCAGAAAAGCCAAAATAAACAATGATGTGTTCCCATCAGTAAAGCTGAAATGAAAAGACTAACAATAGCAAATATGTCAAGATTGAGAATAAAGCCGGGTGTGGTGGCACATGCCTGTAATCCCAGCACTCGGGAGAGACCAGCCTGGGCTCCATAGTGAGTTCCAGGGCAGTCTCCACTACATAGTGAGACCCTGTCTCAAATGAAACAGAAAAAAAAAAAAAAATTGAGAATTAACTGGATCTGTCAGACCTTGTTAACAGAGGAGTGAACTGGCACAACAGCTTGGAAAATAATTTGTCAGGACCAACTAAGGCACAAAGCTAAGTTCTATAACCTTGGCGTTGCGCTCCGTACATGGCACAGAGGAGAGAAAATGCTGGTAACCGCCCAAAGACCTATACCAGAACATTAGGGCAGTTTTATGTGTGTGGAAAGAGCCAAAAACAAAATAAACTCACATGTTCACTAGTAGGTGAGTGGAAACAGATTGTGATTTCTCATATAATATAACACGGCAATAGAAAAGAATAGAGCAGGGCCGGGGATTTAGCTCAGTGGTTCTGCCACCTGCCTCATAAGCTGAAGGACCCGAGTTCTATCCCCAGTACCAAAAAAAGAAGAGAACAAAGCATTGCCTCCAGCGATGACATGGATAAACCTTAAAAATACTGTGTTTAGGTTCCAGGGATTTAGCCGCACCTGCCAAGGCAAGTTCAGGGTCCTAAATTCTATTCTCATTGCCAAAAAAACAAAAAAAAATGTGTCTAGAAGTAGCCAGGCACGCCTATACTGCCAGCACTCAGGGGGCCAAGGCAGAAGGACTGCTGAAGGTTCAGGGCCAGCCTGGACTACATATCAGAACACTGTCTCAAAAAAAAAAAACAAGATTTCACTTATTTATATAAAGTTTAAAAGCAGGCAAATTAAAGTTTGAAGAGGTTTAAAAACTGGGAAGGGACCCAAGGGAACCTGTGGGGTCTAAGAGATGTTCTGTATATTGACCTGTATAGTGAATGGCCAGGTAATACATATGTAAAACTTCAAAAAATGTTTTGTTGTTGTTGTTTGTTTTGTGTTTTGTTTTTGTTTCTGCTCTTTCACAGTACTGGGGATTGAGCCCAGGATTTCATTCATGCCAAGCAAGTGCTGTACCACTTGGCTACATTCCCAGTGAAATTCAAGGCCTTTAAAACTTGTTCACTCTACTGTCTTTACCTTGACAAAGCAATTTTAAAAAGCAAAAGGCAGCTGGGTGTGGTGGTGCACGCCTGTAATCCCAGCACTCAGGAGGCTGAGGCAGGAGGGTCACTGTGAGTTTGAGACCAGCCTGAGCTACATAGTGAGTTCCAGGTCAGTCTCAACTACACAGTGGGACCCTGTCTCAAAAATCAAAAAAAAAGAAAAGCAAAAGGCAGGCAGGCAGACGGGTGAATGGCAGTCCTAGTGCCACGGTTGTGGACCGGAAGCCAGTATTCGGCCTCCATCTGTGGGTCCATGTCCAAATCCGCAGAGCCCACCCGCTCCATCTACGGATTAGCGCGATGTTCCAGTGAGGCTTCTGCTGCTAACAACAGCTGTCTCTCCGGCCCTCCACTGAGCATTCAGCGATTCAGCTCTGACACTCAGCACGTGGAGTCCATGCAGCCTGAGCCCACATTTTAGTCCCAAGTTCCTGGCCTCCTCTGCTGGTGACAGACGAGCTGTGGGTCCAGTCTTCCCTCGGCCCTCCCTCAGGTTGGGTAATCCGCTAGACTGGCTCACAGAACTCAAGGAAACGCTTGACTTACTGGTTTATCATAAATGACACAGTGAACGGCCGGCCAGAGGCAGAGGTGCCGCAGGTGCGGGAGCTCCTGTCCCATGGGGCTGGGGTGTGCTCCTTGCCGAGTGCCCAAGGATGCGTTGCACCCAGAGGCTCATCAGAGCCGCTCTTCAGGGCTTTTGCGAAGCTCTTCTCCAGCCAGGACTGAAGTGCCACTTGGTCTTCCTGGGGACCGGCTCTGACCAGGAGGCCAACCCCAAGCCATCCAATTCGCCTTAACTCAGGTGTACCCCAAAGGGGCTGTTTAAAAACAGCAAGATATTCCGTCACTCAGGAAATTCCAAGGTTTTCAGGAGCTCTGCCAGGAATAAGGGACAAAGACCAAATATTTTTCTTAAGTTTGCCACAGATGGGTAAGAATTTATTCTACCATGGCTCTCAGGACCAAGGGACTTTGTTATTTTTTATCTAAGAGTTTTAGCTCTTATGTTTAGGTTTATTTGTGTGTGTGTGTGTGTGTGTGTGTGTGTGTGTGTGTGTGTGTGTGTGTAAAATAGTGGTTGTTGTACCCAGGGCCTTCACATTAAGCTACATCCCAACTCTTTTTTGTATTTTTTTACTTTGATATTTAAAACATTTTCATTTTGAGACAGGGTCTTGCTAAGTCACTAAACTTCCCAGGCTGGGCTCAAATTTATAACCCTCCTTCCTCAGCTTCCCAAAATGTGGGAATTACAGGCATGTGCCCCCATGTCCAGCTTGATCTATTTATAATTCAGTTTTGTGCGGTCTGAGATAAGGATCTAACTTCATTCCTTGCAAGTGGATATTCAGCAGGACGGTGTCCTCTGTGCCACCTCAGCCCCACCTCTATGGCTGAGCAGCAGAGGCCGGGCCCTGCCTATGACGCCTGGCTCTCTGAAGTTTAGTCTGTGCGTCTGCTCCTGGTTAGCATGCCCCTATCCAAGCCAGTGGATCCACTGAGAGTAGCTGACGGCCCCTCTGTCTGGGCCACGCTCGGCTGTGGGAGGGGAGGGAGGGCTCTTTGGTGAGGGTAGGAACAAGGACTGTGGTCCAGACAACCCCACCAAACTACTTCCTCATGGCCCAGGATTTAGCTCAGGGGTGCCTCCACCTGCCTGGCAAGCGCAAGGTCCTGAGTTCGAAACCCAGGTACCAAAGTTTGGTCCCCAGGTACCAAAAAACAAACTACTTCCTCCCAGGTGACTATGCTTCTCCCCCTGTCTTCCCCATCTTCCCTAAAGGAGTTGACCTTTCTTGACTCCCATCCCTATCTACCTAGTCCTCCTAATGGGCTGAGTTGCTGGGTCTCAGGTTGTGAGTCCTGCTCCTTTAGCATCACCTGCGACACTGTAGGAAATGCAGGTTCTTGGGTCCTCCTGGACCTACCAAATCAGAACTTTGGAGAGTGGGGCCCAGCAACCTATGTTTTACAAGCCTTTCTTCAGTTGGTTCTGGTGCACATCGATTTTGGGACCCACTGAGCTAAGGTACTAGAAAACAAAAATCAGGAAGGAGGCTGTTCAAGATTCTCGGACATTCATGTTTATCCAGGCAGGAAGCTTTTTGAGTGTTGAATAGCACCCCCCACACTCCTGTTTCACCCTAGTCTTGCATTCCTGGGCTCCAATATCCTCCCACCTCAGCCTCCTGAGTAGCCAGGAGTACAGGCACGAGCCACCATGTTGTTTTATTTTATTTTTATTTTTTGTTTGTTTGTTTGTTTGTTTTTGAGACAGGGTCTCACTATGTAGTTGACACTGACCTGGAACTCACTATGTAGCCCAGGCTGCTCTCAAACTCACAGCGATCCTCCTGCCTGTGCCTCCCGAGTGCTGGGATTACAGGCGTGTGCCACCATGCCCGGCAACCACCATGTTGTTTTAAATTGAAAGACTTTTGCCAGGTATAGTGTGGCACATGCCTGTACTTCAGGACTTGGGAAGCTGAGGCAGAAGGATCACTGTGAATTCAAGGCCAGCCTCAGCTATATAGTGAGTTCAAGGTACATAGCAATAAAAAAAAAAAAAAAAAAAAAATGAAAGACTTTTGAGTGTAGATGTGTGGATTAAAAATCCAAGCAGTGGAGTTCTGGGTCAAAGGATTTTGACAGATATTGCCAAATCACCCTCCCCAAAATTGCAACAATTTCACTTTCAACCAGTAGTCTCTGGAGGTGACTGTTTCCCAATATCCTTGCTGGCACTGAGTGTCATCAAACTTACTGATCTCTGCCAATCTGATAAGAGAAAAAGCAATCTGAGTGTTTTAATTGGCATTTCTCTTATGAATGAAGTCAAGAGTTTGAAAACCATATTTCTCTCCAAATTGTTGGTTTATATTCTTTTGTTTGTTTGAGACAGGGTCTCACTATGTACTTGAGACTGACCTGGAACTCACTATGTAGTCCAGGCTGGTCGTGAACTCACAGCAATCCTCCTGCCTCAGCCTCCCAAGTGCTGGGACTACAGGCATGTGCTACCATGCCCAACACTGTTGATTTATATTCTTGGCTCAGTTTTTGGTTTTTTTTTTTTTTTTTTGTTTTTTTGAGACAAGTTCTCCCTATTAGTCCAGCCTAGCTTTGAATTTACAGTGATCCTCCTGCCTCAGCCTCCTGAGTGCTGGGATTACAGGTGTGCCCCACCACGCCTGGCTCTTGACTCAGTTTGTATCAAGTATTTTGGGATTTTCAGAATGAAGGTGAGTTTTTACCTGTCCTAATTGGTCTTTTTTTGTTTGTTTGTTTGTTTGTTTGGTTTTTCTAGACAGGGTCTCACTATGTAGTTGAGACTGACCTGGAACTCACTATGTAGCCCAGGCTGGTTTTGAACTCACAGCGATCCTCCTGCCTCAGCCTCCCCAGTGCTGGGATCACAGGCATGTGCCACCACGCCTGGATGTCTTTCATCTTATAGTATGTTTTGCCACACAGAAATCTGAAGATTTTATATATTCAAGTTTATATTGACTTTAGAGATCTTGGGTTAACCCTTTATTCATCTGGAATTTATTTTGATTTAGAGAATAGAGTAGGGTTCCCACATTATTTTCCCCCAAATGGCTTGTCAGTTTTACTCTCACCTTTCTCTGCTAATTTAAATGTCACTTTAATAGAAGAAAAGTAGATTTTTAAAACTTTTTTCCTTTAGTTTTTGAGACCAGGCCTCACTCTGTAGTCCAGGCTGGTGCCACCACGCCCAGAAAAGTAACATTTAAAAATTGTTGTTTAAACCAGGTGTGGGAGCACACACCTATAATCCCAGCACTTGAGAGCCTGTGAGAGGATCTGTGAGTTTGAGGCCAGTCAGCTGCATAGTGAGCTGAACGCCAGCCTGAACTACATGGTGAGTCCATCTCAAAAATAAAGAAATAAAGAAAGAAAGAAAGAAAGAAAGTAAGATGTCACCTTAAATAAAATCTGAATTGTCATTTGCATTGGGGTCTTTTCCTGATATTCTGTTCTTTTTTAATATAAATTTTATTTTATTTTATCCTATTCTCTCCCCACCTGCCCAGATACAAAAGCTTTGTTTTTGCCAGATGTGGTGGCACACGCCTATAATCCCAGCACTCGGGAGGCTGAGGCAGGAAGATCGCTGTGAGTTCGAGACCAGCCTGGGCTACATAGTGAGTTTCAGGTCAGTCTCAACTAAATGGTGAGACCCTGTTTCAAAAAAACCAAAACCAAAACAAAACCAAAGCTTGTTTTCATTTTTGCCTTCTTTTTTTCTTGTCCTTTCCTTTCTCTCTCCTCTCTTATTTCCCTTCCCATTTGAACACTTCCTTCCCATTTCCCAACGTCCATTATACATTTCAGTCCTTATTTCCACTTTCATGGTACTCTGTTTCTTGGCCACCGAATTTTCTATTTCATCTTTGGGTTCCAAAATGTTTTTCAAATTATGATTTCATAAAGCACTTTATTGTCTGACAGCTTTAGCCTTACTGCTTTTCTTTTATAGTATTTTTCTGATTCAATGTTTTCCTATTTCTCCATTTGATTCTCATGTTACTTTTTTAACAAGTTCTATATCTGAAAAATGAACAAAAAGCCTATGGGTAGTTCATCCAGAATTAATATATTAATTGAGAAACACTAACATTTTTATAATATCAAGTCTGTCTATTCAAAGGCACGTTTGAAAATGTTTAATATTATCTTTGTAAATGCCCCTTATATATCTTTTAAATATTTTTCTAACCAGGTGAGGTGGCACACGCCTGTAATCCCAGCACTTGGGAGGCTGAGGCAGGAGGATCGTTGTGAATTCGAGACCAGCCTGGGCTCCATAGTGAGTTCCAGGTCAGTCTGAACTACATAGTGAGGTCCTGTCTCAAAGAAACCAAACCAAAATGAAACAAAACAGAAACCCCCAAAAATGTTTCTTGATATATTTTATCTTTTTGGTTGCTAAAGTTGTATTATTTAATGGAAAGGAGGGCTACTGAGGCTGTGGGTTGTTTTCACGGTGCAGGGGATTGAACTGGGGACCTCACCTGTGCTGGGCAGGCGCTGTGCGGCAGAGCCACCCCTGCTGCCCACCTTTTCTCCTTTAAACCCCTGGTGCTGCCAGCACCCGGAGTTCACTCAGCGCCCCTGAGGGTGACACACTGTGGAGTCACATCACCTGACCTACCGGCACCGTCCTTTTGCTTTCCAGTGCTGGCGTCTCTTGTTCCTTTCTCTTGTGTCCAAAGCCTAGGTCTGGTGGCCAGAGCCTTGGAGCGACGGGGTGCGGCTGCTCTCAGCCATTCCTCACCGAGGTGCCGCGAACCTCCCGCTTCACTCGCACAGAGGACCGACCAGGCGTGGGTTTCCTGTGTTGCTGCTTTTTGTATTTGAGATGTACACACACATAGGTGTGTATGAAGCGACGGTGAGGAAATGCCAGTGCTGTACACGGCTGTTTGGGTTTTGTTTGTTGTGGAGTTTTGTCCAGTTTATTTTTGGCATTCGGTGGCGGTGGCAGTATGTAATCAGTTGTATTAGATTTCCTAACACCACTGAAACCTCTGCATTACTAAGATGAACTAACGAGTATGAATAATGAGTCTTTTGAGATAGCATTAATTTATGTTTGCCTATAGTTTGAGATTTGGGGAAGGCTAACACGTGTGTAGGGCACGTGCTTGTAATCCTAGCAGTCATAGTAAACTTAGCAATTTTGATTCTGTCTCAAAATTAAAAAAAAAAAAGTTTTTTCAAGGGCTAGAAGGGGACGGCGATTTAGCTCAGTGGTGTTGTGCTAGGGCCAGGTCCCAGCACTTGGGAGGCTGAGACAGGAAGGTCGCAGTGAGTTCAAGACCAGCCTGCACTGTATAATAAGACGCTGTCTCAAAAGAACAACAACAAAAAGGGATGGGGATTTAGATCAAGTGTGAAGGCCCTGGGTTCAAACCCCAGTACCATAAAAATAAAAAATAGTTGAGATTTTTTTTTTTTTTTTTTTTTTTGAGATAGGGTCTTGCTATGTAGTTCAGGCTGGTCTTGAACTCACACTCACTTTGTAGCCAAGGCTGGCCTTGAACTCACAGTGATTTGGTGATTTCTCCTGCCTTAGTGTCCTGAGTGCTGACTTCAGCTACTACCTCCAGTTTAAAACCAGATTCTTAAGGTGAATAATGCTCTCTTTTCCTTAACTTCCTTTTTCTCATATAACATTTTACTTTTTAATTTTTTTTTTTTAGTTACTGAGGATTAAACTCAGGGTCTCAGGTACTCCAGGCAAGCACTCTAACACTAAGCTACATCCCCAGCTCTTTCCAAGTTTATTTTGAGGCAAGTTCCCAGAATTGTGCAGGCTGACCTTGAACTTGTGGTCCTTTTGACAGCCTTCTCAGATGTGGACCACTATACCCAGCAATAACATTATTTTAATATAAGCTTGGTTGAAGATTACACTACTGCTTCAACTTGGTATTTTCTGGTGTACTTTGGTTTATTTTTTTATTTTTAAACCTTTCTGTTATTTTGGTAAAGGTGTGTGTCTTTTGCTTACTTTTTTTTTTTTTTTTTTTTGGTATCAGGGATTGAATTTGGGACCTTACGCTTGCAAGGTGGGTAGCAGAACCACTGAGCTAAATCCCTGGCAGGTGTCTACTTTTATATGCAACCTACAAAAAGAACACTTTTTGTTTGTTTGTTTTATTTTGCTTTTTCTTCAAACAGGGTCTCACTATGCAGTTCAGGCTGGCCTCAAACTCACAGAGATCCTCTTGCCTCAGCCTCTGGAGTGCTGGGATCACAGGTGCCTGCCACACCTAGCATAGGACATTGTTTTATCATGTGATATAGGAATCTTTTTTCTGTCATAGGACAGGCTTATCCCATTTACATTTGTTGATATCACCAGTATATTAGCCCTAACACTGTCATCTTTTGTTTCTGTTTCAACATTTCCTGTCTTCTGTGTTTCACTACATGCATTTTTTTTTCTTTTCTTTTTTGGTACCGGCGATCGAACTCCAGACCTTGCACTTGAAAGGCAGGCACAGTGTTACTGAGCTAAATCCCTGGCTGTTTTCTTTGATATGCATTTGTGTGCACATATGTTTGCATTTTTGTCTGGTGGTTTGAGGATTTATAGCCTGTTTTAAATTTTTCTCAAGGTTGCTTTTACATAGATTTATTTCTTTGCCAAGAGCAGAAAACCTTCAAATGTAGAGAAAGGCCTTTATTCTCAACAGCTAAGCTTTGGTCCCACAGTTCTGTATTCAAAGTCTTGATGTATTTTCCTTAACATGAAAAATGGTGATAGCCTCCCCCTGAAGCCTAAGGTTCAGGGTAATCGAGATCCTGAAGGTAGCCAGGGGTGGAGTGCACACCTGTAGTCCCAGCACTTGGGAAGCTAAGGCCAGAAGATCGCTACAAGTTGGAGGCCACTGTGGATTGTGTAGTGAGTTCAAGGATAGCCTGAACTGCATAGCAAGACTGTCTCAAAAAAATAAAAAATGGCCGGGCGTGGTGGCGCACACCTGTGATCCCAGCACTCGGGACGCAGGAACACCAGGGAGGGTGTGAGAACCACCAGCGAGAAGAGGCCAGAGTCATTGTCAGCAGGGAGAGCACCAATGGGGAGGCCTGCTTGGGTGGGGAAAGGGGATTTGGGTCCTGATTACACTCTCTTCTCCATTTTTTTCTTTCTTTTTTTTTTTTTTTTTTTTTTTTTTTTT
>NW_022900936.1:69203254-69216434 GCF_012274545.1 Fukomys damarensis | reverse complement strand
GATTACACTCTCTTCTCCTTTTTTTTTTTTTTTTTTTTTTTTTTTTTTTTTTTTTTGGTAAGGGGATAAAACTGAGGACCTTGCACTTGCAAGGCAGGCGGCTGCACCACTGAGCTGAATCCCTGGCCCTCTTCATTTCTTGCTGGGGCTCCTTGTGGCTGAGGTTAACTAGAAGCCAGCACTCAACTCTAATCTCGCAAAGGAATTCAGTGAGAAACAGAATAAAAAAGTCACCAAGCACATTTCCTCCACATGCTCTGTGAAGCCATACAGAAAACAGCTCCTATTCCATACCCCAGTGTGACACCCATTAACTGCTTTCAACCACTACTGATAAGCTGGGTGTGGTGGCACATGCCTATGATTCCAGCCCTCAGGAGGCTGAGGCAGGAGGATCACTGCAAGTTCAAGGCCAGCCTGGGCTACCTAGTGAGTTCAAGGCCAGTTTGAACTACAAAGAGAGACCCTGTCTCCAAAAAACAAAACAAAACAAACAAATAATCACTAGTGATAACACGAAGCCAGGCTTGGTAGAGGGAGCCTGAATTCCAGCACTTGGAAAGCAGAGGCAGGAGGATCAACCTGGGCAATTTATCAGGACCTTGTCTCGAAATAAAAATAAATAGCTGGGCATGGTGGCTCACGCCTGTAATCCCAGCACTTGGGAGGCTGAGGCAGGAGTACTGCTCTGAGTTTGAGACCAGCCTGAACTACAGAGTGAGTTCTAGGTCAGTCTCAAGTACATAGTGAGACCCTGTGTCAAAAAAACAACAAACAAACACACAAAAAAAGAAATAAAAATATATAAAAAGGATTGGGAATGCAGTTCAGGGGTAAAACACCCCTGAGTTCGATCCCCAGAACCACAAAAGAAAGGAAGAGAGGGAGGGAGGGAAAGCAAAAGAGAGCCCAAGTTACAGTGGCTTGAAACATGGCGAGATTGGCCTGTTCTGTAACCAGGTCTGGACACACACGTAATAGCTAACAAATTCCGCCTCTGCCTGGGGCCAGCCATCCTATCTACAGCCACCAGACATCCTCAGCACAGTCACAGTGGGAGACATCGGGATGGGGTACCAGCATGCACACCCAATTTACTAAAGACCGAAAATGTCCCTGTGCTCCTAGAAAGGCCCTCGGCAGACATCCCATTGTATGCCACTGGCCACAGCGAGGTCTTGTGGTCTCCTAGAGGTAAGGGAGTCTGAGGAAGTGGAAGGAAACTGATCATGATTGATTTAGATCACCTATAATTGATCGCCTGAGGTTGGGGTATGGATTAAAATCAATAATCGGGGCTGAGTGTGGTGGCTCACGCCTGTGATCCCACCATTTGGGAGGCTGAGGCAGGAGGATCACTGCAGGTCTGAGGCCAGCCTGTCAAGAAAGAAGGGAAGGAGGGCTGGGGATTTAGCCATCCAAAGTCCTGAGTTCAATTCCCAGTGCAGGGCCGGGGGGCGGGGGCAGAGAAAGAAGGGAAGGTATGGATTCTGGATTGACAGCAAGCAAGACTTGTCATGAATGGCTTTATTCCCAATAAAGCCCATTTCCGTTAGCAGTCTCTGGGCAGCAGGCTGCTTCACACTGAGTGCCGCCGATTTTGTGTATCATCGAAAGTGTTGTGTCATCGGTAATTTTGCCAAGAGCTTGCTCTGCTTTTTTTCTGATTATAATATTTCTCAGAAGCGTATGACTCAATTTACAAGCCATGGTGCGAGTGATGTTGATTTCACTATAAGCTGGACAGTTTTTTGTTTGCTTTTTTCTCTTTTTTTTCTTGGTACCAGGGATAGAACTCGGGTCCTTGCGTTTGCGAGGCAGGCACCAGAACCACTGAGCTAAATCCCCGGCCCTAAACTGGACAATTTTCATGAGGACTGTAGTTCTCTTTCAGAGTTTTTGTTTTAGTTTTATTACACTGGATTTTATTTTACCCATATTCTATAAAATCCTGGTTTTCTCACTAGTTTACTGGGCCCAGTGCAAGGATGGTACGAAAGTGAGCTCCACACCACTACTGACAAGGTTTCATAGTGCAGAATATTTCGAAGACTAAAAGGACATGTCTTCCCATTTTCAGATATTCATTCCTGCACCTGTCTTAACTCGCAGTAGTCCTCCTGCTCAGCCTTCTAAGAGATGGGATCACAGGCATATGCCGCTACATCCAGCCATCCCATGCCTACCTTTCCATCTCACGTTTCTGTGGTTTGTGTGCAATCACTTGATTCCACATACTCATCAGCCCTAGCACAGCCAACCCCATTTTATAGTGCAATTTGGTTCTTTTTCTTTTTTTTTTTGGATCGAACTTAGGCCCTTGCACTTGTGAGGCAGGCGGTGGAATCACTGAGCCAAATCCCCGACCCTAGAGTGCAATTTGTGTAACTATTTTCATGCTGCCTTCATGCTCCGATGATCTATCTGTAGGAAGCTACATACTCCCATATAATAGTAGCAATAACTTGAAAATGGCGTGGAAATATTTTAGCCAGTTGAATTACAGTTAATGGTGTTCTCTCTGAAATATAATCTGAGCTTCACTGGCCAACTCAGTTCCGATGGCCCAGGTGCACTCCTGTAAGACCCATGATGATCACCACAAAGGGAATGGGATTTCTATAGCAATGATCATTGGTCTCATAGTTCTGCAAAGTATGTGAACAAAATACTTGTCTGTGTGGCAAGTATACTCTGTCTGTGCCCCCACCTGTAACTCATACCCGTTGATGTTGACAGCGTGTCCCTGTTGACAGCTGACTGTCAAACTCAGGGACCTTTCTGGCCGCAGGATCAAGCTCCACCAGCCCTCAGGGCAGGCCGGAAATCCCTAAGTGCAGCCCTTAACCTTCCAGGCTGGGGTGATCCTCAGAGGCCTGTCAGACAGTATCGGACAGGTACTGGGGAATAAACCGGAGCCGTTCACCGGTCACCTACTCATGAGCTCAAGGCAGGCTTTCCTCCTAAATATCCCTGCTAGCCAAGAGATAGATGAACTACACTTCCAGAAAAACTGCTCCAGACAAATCTGAATATCTCACCAATGAGCAGACTGGCCCACAGCAGGCCCCCAGTGGGCTCAGAGTTAAGTTCACAGCCAGAGGCAGGCACAGGCAGCCTTGGTGCTCACCATGATGGAACCAGCACAGGCCCAGGTCCCGATGCCTTCAGGAGCTGCTTTTGAAGGCCTGACCTGAATGCCTGACCCAGGCACAGACACAGAGGTCTCAGGCCTTCTTAGCACTTACCTGGAAGACTCACCAAGAGAGGACAGGAACATGCTGGGCAGGAGGGGGGTCTGAGCAGGGGCAGGTAAGGTGGAAGGGGTCTCTGCCCAGGCAAGGGGCCAGGCCAAGCTTGCTTTCCCGAGCCCTCCCAACTTGCACTACTGGCTCTTTCTGCACAAGTGAAATGAAGGCCTTTCTAGGACATTCCTACCTGGGGCTTTCTCAGGGAGACCCCACCCAAATATCCCTTCTGTACCTACAGGCTTCACTCTGGGATTAGACCCTAGCTCTGCGGATCCCAAAGCAACTATGAGATGGATTCATGTCCCATAGAAGAAAGCAAGAGATCTGGACTGCTTTGACCTCGTGGCCCCATCAAGCATTTCCAGAAGAAGAAATTGGCTTGGAATCCAGATTTCTAAATAATACGGTGATCTGTTCCAAATGGCGAATCCAAGAAATTTTTCCTGTCTTCATTGGACACACCAGAGAACCACAGGCCAAAGAAAGAAGTTATAGGCTGAACTCACAGTCTGATTCCCAGGCAGGGACCAGGCCCTCCCAACTTTCAGGGGAGGCTTTGGAAGGAGTTTGTTTAAGACGTGAACTCACCCTCCCAATCACCACTCCATGATGAGCAAGGTCTGTTGGATCCACAGCCCTGCTGTTAAACCACCCACCCTCCTGGCTGTGTCCTGCCCAGGACATCTCACCTATGTTTATGGTGGTCAACTGGGATGTCTTCCAACAGAAATAGAGTTTGAATACTCAAGGCCAGCTCTTGCAAGAACTCATCTCTGCTACATTTACTGAATGCTAGCCCAGTGTAGTGGCACACGCCTGTCATCCCAGCTCTCAGGAGGCTGAGGCAGGAGGATCACTATGAGTTTGAGACGAGCCTGGGATACATAGTGAGTTCCAGGTCAGTCTCGACTACATAGTGAGACCCTGTCTCAAAGAAAAAAAAAATTTTTTTTTACTGAATGCTGCAGTAGGCAGGGCCCTAGGTCCACTTGGAGAAGGAGAGGGATGGACCTAAATAAGTCTGATGGATCCCTGCCTTTCACAGGGAGCTCTGTGGGGTAACTCACTTACTAGAGGGTGCAGTATACAAACAGCAACAATACTATACCTGTGATGGTTTAGAAACACATCCACAATTTTTTTTCATGGTCTTCAGATCAGAAGGGCAAGTCTAATTCCAGTCTCCTTGATGACAGTCCAGCTGTGCAGTCTTGCTCTAAGAAACAGAAAGGGAAGCCAGCATGGTGGCACACACCTGTGATCCCAGCATTCGGGAGGCTGAGGCAGGAGGATCGCTGTGAGTTCGAGACCAGTCTGGGCTACATAGTGAGTTCCAGGTCAGTCTCAACTACATAGTGAGACCCTGTCTCAAATCAAAAAAGTGGGGGGGAAGAGGTGAAAAGAAAGTAGAAGAAGTCATGCAGTGACCCGGTGTGATTTCCAAGGCAAAGTTAAAAATGGTCTCTCACTACCGCCTAGCTTTTTCTTGGGAAACTCACCCCTCAAACCCAGCCATCCTATTGAGAGGAACTGGGGATAGCATGGAGGAGCCATGTAGGGATTCTGATTACAGCCCTAGCTGACAGCCAGCAGCAGTGGCTGGAGAGAGCACAATCTCTAGCTTTCTTACCTTTCCAGTTGTGTGGCATCTTCGTCCATTCTACCCAAGTTATACATTTGCAGGCAAGACAGACACACATATTAAGGCACTAAAATTTGAGGTTGGTCTGTTTTGCAGCGATAGATAACTGGAACCATGCTAAAGTGTCCTGATTAATTTCTGGGTGCCAAACACTGTGCTAACTATGTTACAGGATTTTAATCCTCTGAACAACCCAATTAACTGGATATCGTGGGGTCTTCCACCTTACAGAGAGCCAAAGCTCAGAGCAATCGAGTGACTTGACTGAGTTAGTTTGTGAGTGGCAGAAAAAAGGACTGGGGGGCAGTTGTGTGCTGGGAAACATCTAACGGCTCATTCTTGGTAGGGAAAAGGCCATGATTTATAGTGTTTGCCCATTTCCACGATATAAATTCTTCTACGACAGCTGATTTCAAACTACTGGCACTTAACGTGAAATTAGGAGGAGACACATTCAGCCTTCTCACCAAGGCTCCAGGACCTCCTGTGTGGAGACTGCCAACCCCAGGCCCAAAGCACACGGGCTTCTAAAACCGGATAGCTAGAAGCCTCTGAGAAGTTGAAGGAGCTGTGTGTGTGGCGAAGGATGGCTCGGAAAGTCTCCCTGGAAGTTTCATTTGAGATGTGGACAGGTTGATTGGGAGTCCTCATTCATTTACGCACTGAACCATGTACCTGATGCAGTCTCTGATCACCAGCAGCACATCACCCTGGCAAACTCCCTGCTCGCATGGAATTTCTTTTCACCAGGACTGAGGCAGGAAGACTCAGAGGCACAGGGTACAGTGAAAGGTTTGGAGTGGCTCTGGGACTGGAGGATGGAGACAGAAATGGGGCCCAGAACCTTTAGCATGTCAGGTTCCAAGACAGCAAGTAGGCTGGTGGCTCCCTTTCCTCTTCCTGCCCTTCGAAATGAATCAAATCTGTTAGATTAGGACTTCCCCCTCCCAACACACACCACCCAAGGAGGCCGCCCCAGGAGGGGATGTTTTCTGAAGCTACCACCTACCATCTAGAACTCTCTGCCACCTCCCTACCCTTCCATCTGTCGGTCAGGAGCCTCCCGAACGAAGGCCAATGGATCCTGAGAGGCTGCTTCCACTGGATGCCTTACTGGAGTCCCCATCTTTGGGACCTGCGAAGGAAGTGGAAATTTCTGCACATTCTCCAATTTCCACAAATCTGGAGCTGACTGTTAACTGAAAAACAAACACAAAAATTCCAAAGGATTCTGTACTCTGCAGGGAAGATACACTTTGTTGTTGTTGTTGGGGGAGGCTCCAAGGCAGGGTGGCGCATGGCAGAGGTGTAACAGACAGCAAAAGCAACAAGGGACTTTAACAGCGTCTTTCTGCCCCTTTTATCTTATCCAGACTATGGAGATTAGGGCAGTACCAAACCAAACAGCGGACTGGGTTAATAATCACACACCCTTAATCCCAGCATCACACGCCCTAGATCCAGCCTCCTCTGAAGAAGTCTTATGACCATATGAGGCTTTGGAGGGACATCTAGACCCAAACCATCACAGTCCCTTGGCACACTTTCCCCATCCCCTCCCGCTTCTCCACTGTGTCTCTGGGCCCAGGAACTTTGAGTCCAGTGGTCCTGTTGGGAAGATATACCTTGTCCAAGGTACAGCTTCCTCCGAAGGACAATTATGAGGACTCACTCTCTTCTAAGGAAACATCATCCAAATCCAAGGAGGTGGATTCAGTTTGTATATACAAGGCTATAATATTAAAAAGCATGACATGGGGGCTGGGGATTTAGCTCAGAGTTTCCGCCACCTGCCTTGCAAGTGCAAAGACCAGAGTTTGAATCCTGGTACTAAATAAATTAATAAATAAATGAAAAGCGTGACACGTACAATTATTTATTTATTTTCAACTTTTTTGTTTGTTTTATTTTTATTATTAGGGGTTGAACCTAGAGCATTTGCATTGAGCTACATCCCCAGCACTTAAATCACTATGCTTGCCCAGGTTGAACTCAAAGTTGAGATCTTCCTGCCTCAGCCTCCTAGTTGACCACAATTATTTATGCATGTATTTACTTATTTTTTGAAAGGCATGTGTTTCTAGGTTTACCTTAAGTACCACTGAATTGTTTTATTTTTTAGCCATAATTATTTAAAAGATATGACGGGCTAGGGATGTAGCTCAGTGGTTCTACTGCCTGCCTCGCAAGTGCAAGGACCCAAGTTGGATCCCCGGTACTGAAAGAAAAAAAAATACACAAAAGATGAAAATGTGAAGAATTAAGCTTTCCTGGACTTCTGGAAACATGGTGGAGTGGTGAACAGCAGAGAAATAGCTTCTCCAAGACCTGGTGTCCAGACGCTGGTGTATAGCAATGTGAGGAAGGGAAGAAGAAAAGAAGTGGGTCCTGAGGACCCAGCGAGGGTCTGAAATGAGAATTGAGGCTTCTTTCTTTTCACGGTTGTTAACTGCAATCCCGTCTTCTAGATGAGAAGTTCTGTTTTTGCCTTCATTCAATCATTGCTTATACTTTCATTGGAATTTCTAATCTCCTGGATAACTGTTTAAATTTGTTTCATGGATTCCATTTCTTTCCAATGTTGGGTATTCATGATTTCCATCATTTTCCTAAGGTCCTCTATTTTATTTTGTTTTTTGTTTTTTTGGAACTGGGGATCAAACTCAGAACCTTGTGCTTGTGAGGCAGGGTGGTGCCACTGAGCTAAATCCCAGGCCTGGTCCTCTATTTTTTTTTTTTTTTAATCTGTGTCTACTCTAGATTCACTGAGCATACCCTTCATTTTGATCATTTCTTTTTTTAACTGAGAGATTATTTTCTCTATAACCTTGTGAATCTGTTTTTTTACTTCTGGTGTTATGATTTCAGAAAATTCCGGTAGGTGACTTTTGATTTCCTCCATCTTGTTGTTCCCTGGACTTGTCCTAGTTGGGCTGGAAATCTAGCATTGCATTTTGCTTCTGCATCTTGTCATTTTTCTTTTCTTTCTTTTTTCTTTTTTGTACCAGGGATCAAACTTGGGACCTTGCACTTGTGAAGCAGGTGGTGGCCCCCGATGCTTGTGAATTTATTATGGTCAATAGCTTTGTCACTAGTAACAAGGCTTTCCTCAGAGATGTCTTCTGGGCGTAGGTGGTTCTTGGTCTCTGTGTCTGCCCCAAGATGCTACCTTTCCCAGGTTATTATGGATTGGAAGTTTCTACCCATTTAGCTCAGCATCCAGTCCTTTGGCTCTGGATTGTGCTGATGGTGATGACCCTGGACAATCCGTGTTGTAATACAAGGGAGAAAAACTGATGACAACAGGTGTGAGACCCTGGCTAAAACAGGATAATTAGTAATACAGTAGCATTAAGCACAGTCTAGAAACTGGCAAACTATGGTAACTATTAGTTTGGTACCTTTAACCACAGGAGCAAGGTCTAGTTATATAACACCGTCTAACGTAAACTAGGAACTTTTTTGCAAGGAGTTTCCCTTGAGAGGAGTGATTTTTACCCCAGTGGTGGTGGGGATTTAAGAGGGATAAGGGGCAAAACAGAGAAATAAGTGAAGGGAGATGTAGTAGAGGCAAGGCTGGTGAACAAAGGACAATCACCCAGGCTTTGGGAAACTGCAGAAGGGGGCAGGAGAAGTGGAGTGAAGGAGGAGAAAGCAAAAGAAAATCAGAGGGCACCAGAAAGATAAGAGACGATTTGCACTCACATGGAAATATCATAAACTCAAGAGAGACAGTTGAGGAAAAAGAAAAAAAAAAGATGAGTAGAACAGAATAAAAATGAAGATGTAAACTTAAACAATGAAGAAAAAACATACAGAAAAAGTAAACAAAGCTACTACTACTAATAATAAAATTCCTCTTTAGTTCACAGTTCTGTGGTATTATTGAAAGCATCCCAAAGCTATGTGTCCCAAAACTATGCTGTGTAGTCTGTGCTGTCTGCAGTAGGATTAGTGCTAGGCATGGGGTTGATCTTGTGGGAGCTGGAGGTGGTCTTCAACCAGCAGACCCCCTTTCTTTTATACTGGGGATGGAACTCGGGTCCTTGTGCTTTCAAGGCACCAGAACCACTGAGCTAAATCCCAGCCTGTGATTGTACTACTCTACAGTGAGTGACATAACCGTTCTAATCAGTTGTCTTCCTGGTAAGACAAGACGGAGACTGCCTAAGGGTCATACACCATAGTATAGGCCAGTGCCAGAGAAGCAGGGGCTGGGCCAAATAGGCAGCAGCTTCTCATCCCCACTACATTGAAGAGGTAGGATCTTGCAACAGATTCAAACCCAAACTCCAGTCACACCTGGAAGACATCGTTAAGAAATAGTCATTTACTAAGGGTTCTAAAAAATACTAGCAATAACGCTATTCATAAGTATCAACCCAGGAATTAAACTTAAAAAAGACACAAAATGAGCAGACACTTCACCAAGATGCAAACCCAAACATTCAGCTCACCAAAGGCAAACCCAATAAGGGTGGAGCAATTCAAACCCTACTCAACCTGGACTCTCCAAGGAGCTAAGAGTGGAAGCAACAAAGTAGATGAATGAGGCTCTAGAAAACATTGAACCAGAATTAGTTTCTCAGAAAACTACAGACATGGTGACCATGAGAAAACACATGGTTAGCGACTCTAGAGCAGACACAGATTAAAAAAAAAAAAATAGAGGAGCCTAGGAAAATGATGGAAACCATGAATGCCCAACATAGGAAAGAAATGGAATCCATGAAACAGATTCAAAGTGATTTCCAGGAGATCAGAAATTCCACTGAAAGTACATGTTGCAGAATGAACCAATGTGACTACAGAATATCATATAGAAGACAGGATCGCAGCTAGCAACCATGAAAAAAATTTATTTTTTTTCTCTCCAGTACCAGAATTTGAACTCAGGTCCTAGTGCTTGGGAGGCAGGCCGCAGAACCACTGAGCTAAATTCCCAGCCCTAAAAAAATTTTCTTGAAAATGGCAAGAGAAGCTGGGCATGGTGGTGCATACCTGTAATCCCAGTGCTCAGGAGGCTGAGGCAGGAAGATCACCATGAGTTCGAGACCAGCCTGGGCTACACATTGAGTTCAGGGCCAGCCTGAACTACAAAGGGAGATGCTGCCTCAAATAAAGCAAGAGATAGAGAAGGGTGAAAGGGGTGAAGAGAGGGCAGAGGATGGGGAAAAAACAAGAACAAAGACATACATAAAGGTACAAGATCCCAATGATAAATGTAACTGTATTATTTACTTTAAATGTATCAATAAACTTAATGGGGCAAAAAAATAGCAAGAGGCCAGGGCTGGGGATTTAGCTCAGTGGTTCCACTGCTTGCCTTGCAAGGGGAAGGTCCCAAATTGGACCCCCAGTACCAAAACAAAAACAAAAACCCAAAACCAAAACAAAACAAAACAGCAAGAGGCCATGAAAAAATCAATCCATCAGCCGCTAGGTGATGCAAAAAAGAATACCATAAGATTAATCAGTCAAGCCGGGCATGGTGGCACATGCCTGTAATCCCAGCACTCGGGAGGCTGAGGCAGGAGGATTACTGTGAGTTTGAGACCAGCCTGGGCTACATAGTGAGTTCCAGGTCAGTTTCAATGACATAGTGAGACCCTGTCTCAAACAAACAAACAAACAAAAAAAGATTGATCAGTTAATGAAAAAGCAGGACATAGTGCAAATGACATAAAAAAAATCTGTTCATGGAAGTAATGGCAGAAAACTTCCCAAACAAGGAAAAACAATTTGACATCCATGGGCTGGGGATTTAGCTCATTGGTTACGCTGCAGTTACACCAATAATAGTTAAGTTTCCAGAAATTCAACAGAAGAACATAATATTAAAAGCTTTTAGAGAAAAGAAACAGATTACCTATTAAGGAAAGCCCACCAGAATTGCAGCAGACTTCTCAACACAAACAGTCAAGGAAAGTTTGGAGTGAAGTATTTCAAGCCCTAAAAGCAAACAACATCCAATCCAGATTGATGTACCCCACAAAACTATCTTTCAAAATTGATGGAGAATAAGATACTTCCATGACAATGAACAATTGAAGAAATTCATGATCACCAAACATCACTCCAAAATGTTCTGAAGGATATTCTAGAAAGAGACAACAAATTTCTTGAAACTCAACACAATGAATCCATCAGGCAAGGCAAGCAATCAAACAGAGGGGAAGAAAAAGGGAACCAACAGCAGCAAAATAAGATGAGAGGCATGTCAAACATATCAGTTATAACCATCATTGTAAATGATCTCACTTCACATCTAATTAAAAAATAAATCCATAGACTGAAAGTTGGCAAACAATACTCCATCTGACAGGAATCCAGAAAAAAGCAAGCGTAGCATTTCTATTTGCAGGCAAAGTGGATTTCAAGCCAAAATTGATTAAAAGAGAACCCTCCAAGAGGAAGAGATAGCAATAATAAATATATGTATGTATCACTGTACCCAACTACATAAAACAAGCAATAAAAGACATGAAAAATCAAATAAACACTGATACATTTGTAATGGGGGACCTCAATACCCCACTCGCACAAATAGATCAACTAGAAAAAACTCAACAGAGAAATATCAGAATTGAAGCAAACTTTTGAACAAATGGGCTTAGAAAATATCTACAGATTGTTTGAGCCTACAGTATCAGAATACACATTCTTCTCAGCTGCACATGGGAAGTTTTCCAAAATAAACCACATACTAGCTCACAGAACATGCTTAAGTAAATGCAAAGGAACTGAAATTATCCCATGCATATCATCACATAATAGTCCAATGAAACTAGAAACCAATGGCAAAAACAACCACAAGAAATTGGTAAATACATGGAAATTAACACCTTCCTGAACAAACAATGGGTCACAGATGAAATTAAAGAAGTAATCAGTGGCCGGGGATTGAGCTTAGCGGTTCAGTGGCTTGCCTTGCAAGTGCAAGGACCCAAGTTCAATCCCCGGTACTAAAAAAACAAAAACAAAAACAAAAACAAAACAAAGAAGAAATCAGACATTTTCTACAATTAAATGATAATGCCAACAAAATATACTGAAATTTATGGGATACAATGAAAGCAGTTCTACAAGGAAAATTTATAGCAGTGAATTCCCATATCAGAAAAACAGAGCAAATTCACATAAACTACCTAATATTGAACCTTAAGCTTCTAGAAAAAAGAAGACCAAGTCAAGCCCAAAGCTCATACAAGGGAGGAAATTATAAAGATCAGGAGCCGGGTGCAGTGGCACACGCCTGTAATCTTAACCCTCAGGAGGCTGAGGCAGGAGGATAGCTGTGAGTTCGAGACCAGCCTGGGCTACATAGTGAGTTCCAGGTCAGTCTCAGCTACATAGTAAGACCCTGTCTCAAAAAAGAAAAAAAAACCAAACCAAGAAAAAACCACAAAAAACCCCAATAAATAAATAAATAAATAAATAAAAAGATCAGGGCAGAAATTAATGCAGTGGACACTAAGAAAAATGCAAAAAAAAATCAATGAATGGAAGAGTTGGTTCTTTGAAAGATTAAATAAAACTAACAAAGCCTATGTCAACTTATCAAAAAAAGGAGAGAAAAGACTCAAATTCATGCAATTAGGAATAAAACTGGTGAAATCACAAATCCTGAAGAAATCCAGATCATTAATACCTACTTTGAGAATATGTATTCCAATAAGATGGAAAACACAGAAAAATGGATAGATTCCTAGATATATATGAATTATCAAAGTTGAATCCCAAAGATACAAAAATTTTAAATAAACTAATATCAGTCAATGAAATTGAAGATGTAATTAAAACCTACCAACAAAGACAAACCCTGATGGTGTCTCCGCTGAATTCTACAAGAAATTTATCGGAGTCCTAATTCTGCTACAGCTCAAACTATTCAATGAAACTGAAAGGGAAGCAGTGCTCCCAAATTCATTCCTAGAAGCAAGCATTACCCTGATACCAAAACCAGAGAAGGATCCAACTAAAAAGAGAACTACAGACCAACCTCCTTAATGAACATAGATGCGAACATCTTCAATAAGATATTGACAGGGTCAGGGATTTAGCTCAGTGGTGTCACTGCCTGCCTTGCAAACGCAAGGTCCTGAGTTTGATCCCCAGTACCAAAATAAAATAAAATAAGATACTGGCAAACAGAATGCAGTAAATCATCAAAAAGGTTATGCACTGTGACCAAGTTGGATTCATCCAAGGGTTACTGGGATGGTTCAAAATACACACACACACACACACACACACACACACAAATAAATGAAATACACCATATTAA
>NW_022900936.1:69188370-69203220 GCF_012274545.1 Fukomys damarensis | reverse complement strand
AAAAATTTTTTTTTTTTTTTTTTTGGTTTTTTGAGACAGTACTGGGGACTGAACTCACGACCTTATGTTTGCCAAGCAGGTGTGGAGCTGCTGAGCTACATTCCTGACCCAGAAAGCCAGTTTTTCCAGCACCACTTATTAAAGAGGCTATCTTTCTTCCAGGGAAGGTGTTAGGCTCCTTTTTCAAAGATAAGGTGGCTGGGTATGTCCAGAGTTGTTTCTGTGTCTTCTAATCTATTCCATTTATCCTTAGGTCTGGTCCCCCCACCAAGTACTATGCTGGTTTTCTATCACAGTAGCTTTGTAGTATGATTTCAAGTCAGGGATTGTGATGCCCCCTGCCTTGCCTTTGTTGCCCAGAACTGCCTTTGCTATTCCAAGTCTCTTCTGGTTCCAAGTGAATTTTAGGATTGTTTTTTCTAATTCTGTGAGATACCCTGTTAGTATTTTGGGGGTGGATAATGGGGATTGAACGCAGGACCTTGCGCTTGCGAGGCGGGCACAGTGCCACTGAGCTAAATCCCTGGCCCACTCTATTAGTATTTTGACTGGGTCTGAATTAAATCTGTATGTTGTTTTCACTATGTTGGTTCTTCCTACCCAAGAACAAGGAATACCATTCTTTTCTCTGATATCCTCATTGATTTCCTTTTTCAGAGTACTGTAGTTTTCAATGTAGAGGTCTTTTACTTCCTTTGTTAGATTGATTCCTAGGTTTTTCTTTTTTTTTTTTTTTTTGATGCTATTGTGAAAGGTGTTGTTTCCCTAATTTCTTTCTCAGTGAATATGTTATTTGTTTACAGGGAGGCTACTGATTTTTGAGTGTCAACTTTGTATCCAGCTATGCCATTAAATCTAGAAGTCTTTCTGTGGAGCTTTTGGGGTCTTCTATGCAGAGTATCATGTCATCCCAAATACTGATAATTTAATTTCTTTCTTTCCCTATCTTTATTCCTTTTATTTCTTTTTCTTGTCCAATTGCTCTGGCTAGTGTTTCCAGAACTAGATTGAGTAAAAGTGGTGACAGTGGACATCCTTGTCTTATTCCTGATTTTAGAGCAAAAGCTTTCAGTTTCTGTCCATTTAGTGTGATGCTGGCTGTTGGTTTATCATAGATGGCTTTTTTCAGATTGAGATAAAGACCTTCTATACCAATTTTATGTAGGATTTTTTTTTTGTCATGAATTGGCATTGCCTCACAAGTGCAAGGTCAAGTTCAATCCCCAGTATGGGGTTGGAGACTCCATCTCCATATATGATAACATTAAGAGACCATAGGAAGATGCCAGAAAGAACTAGACCCAGGGCCGGGGATTTAGATCAGTGGTTCCACTGCCTGCCTCACAAGCACAAGGACCTCAGTTCGTAAAAAAAAAAAAAAAAAAAAAAAAGAAGAAGACCCATATCTTTCAGCATGTACTAAACTAAAATTCAAATGGATCAAAGATATAAATATTTTTTAAAAACACTTCAACTGCTGGAAGATATATAGGTAGAACACTGACAATGGAGTGGGCAAAGACTTTATGAACCAAACCTCAGTTGCCCAGGAATTGTCACAAAGATTCAAAAATTGGGTCTCACCTTATGAAAAAGCTTTTGCACAGCAAGAGAAACCACTAAGAGAGTGAAAAGAAAACCCACAGTGTGGGAAAAAATTTTTGCCAGCTGTTCCTCAAAGACCTACTATCCAGAATACATAAAGAATTTAAAAAAATTAAAGCCCCCAAATTTAAAGACTCAAGACAGAAATGGGCATCTGAAATGAATGTGTACTTCTCAGATGAAGAAGTAGAAAGAGCAAATAAATATATGGAACAATGTTCTCATCACTGATCATTTGAGAAATGCAAATTAAAACAATGCTAACACACACACACACACACACACATACACTGAAAACTAAAAACTAAAAGAATACTGAGGGCTCAGGATTTAGCTCAGGGGCACCATCTGCCTCACAAGAGCAAGGTCCTGAGTTTGATCCCTATTCCTGCAAAAATTAAAACAAAACAAAACAAAAAAACACTGAGAGTTCATCTCACTCCAGAAAGAATATCTGCTATCAAGAAATCAACCAATAGCTGGGAGTTGTGGCACATTCCTGTAATCCCAGCACTCAGGAGGTTGAGGCAGGAGGATTGCTGTGAGTTCGAGATCAGCCTGGGCTACATAGTGAGTTCCAGGTCAGTCTCAACTTCATAGTGAAACCCTGTCTCAAAAAAAAAAAAAAATAAAAAATCAACCAATAACAAATGCTGGTGAGGCTGTGGGGAAAAAAGAACCCTGTTCCACTGTTGGTGGGAATGCAGACTAGTGCAACCACTGTGGAAATCACTGCGGAGGTTCCCAAAAAAACTAAAACTAAAGGTTCCATTCAACTCATCTATTCCCCTTCTTGGTATCTTCTTGAAAATGAAAAGCATCATCATACCACAGTGATATATGTATACCCCGTGTATTGAGGCAGTTTGTAATATCTAAATCTTAGAAGCAGCCCAAATGCCCATCAACTGACAAATGGGTAAAGAAGATGTGGCTTATCTATGCAATGGAGTATTACTCTGCCATAAAGAATAAGTTGGGGGGGGAGAATAAATTGAAGTCTTTTTTAGCTAAATGGGTGTACATTGACAACACACTCTTAAATGAGATAAATGAGAGATACGTGTAAATACCACATTGTTTCCCTGATGTGAGAAAACAAAAATAGAAGGACCAAAATGTATCATAGATGTTAGAAATAGGAAGACAATGTTCAAATGAGAATGGGAACAGGGAGAGGGGAGGGGAAAAGGAAAGAAGGGACAAGAAAAAAAAGGATAGAAGGAAAAAGTGGAAACCAAGCTTTTGTAAATAAGGAGGGAGAGGAATAGAAAAAGCAAAGCAAGATGTATCCTGTGCAGGTACAAATTCCCAATGATGAATGTGATCATTATGTATGTCTAAAATGTACCAATAAATGTTTTGCTTAAAAAAAAAAGAACAAAGCTTTCCTAATGTTTGAAGTGGGTGGGGTGGGCTGGGGACTTGGTGGACGAGGATCACTTTGGCTGGCAGGACAGTTTAAACCCACTGGTGGCCTTCAGTGACCACACTCGAGGGACAGGGAGAGTCCTCGGTCCTCGCCCCACAGACTGTCAGCTCTTTCTCAGGTTGCAGGGAGCCCCAAGTCTGTCTTCCAGCAGCTTCGAGAAAGCTGTGGGTCTGCTCTAGCGGCCAAGGCTGAGACTCAGGGTTGAAGCACCAGCTCTGCATGCAAGAGGCCCGGGCTTCAATCAGCAGCACCAGAAAATGACCCCTCGCTTGTCCTGGCAGAACATTTTCTTTCAAGTTTTTTTTTTTTCTTTTTTGTGGTACTGGGATCAAACTCAGGACCTCAGGACCTCAGGACCTCACTTAAAAGGCAGGTGTGACACCCCTGAGCTAAATTCCTGGCCCCAACATTTTCTTTAAACTCTATTTTCTTCCCTTTGATAAAATTTTTCCATATGCATGATTACATACATCTGAAATGGAAGAAAACGAAGTTTGGTCTCCTTCCGTTTTCTCAGTCTCTCTGTGTTTACCCTTAAATCTCTCCACTAGAGACATTTTTTCTTTTCATTTCATTTCTTTCTTTCTTTCTTTTTTTTTTAGTACTGGGATTGAACCCAGGGCCCTTTTTCTGAACTACGCCCTCAAATCTTTTTTATTATTTTATTTATTTATTTATCTATTTATTTATTTATTTATTTTTTTTTTTGAGACAGGGTCTCACTTTGTAGTTGAGACTGACCTGGAACTCACTGTGTAGCCCAGGCTGGTCTTGAACTCACAGGGATCCTCCTGCCTCAGCCTCCCAGGTGCTAGGATTACAGGTGTGTGCCACCACGCCCAGGTGATCTTTTTAATTTTTATTTTGAAACAGAATCTTGCTAAATTGCCCAGTCTGGATTTGAACTGGTGATCCTCTTGCCTCCACAGCCCACATGGCTGAGATTATAGGTGTGCACTGCCATTTCTTGCTTAGAGGCACTATCAATTTTTTTGGTCACTTTTCAGATATAGCCTGTGAACATTACTCACACCCAGCACAGGTACACACATGCCCTTCAGACTCTCTGCACAGGTTATCGCAGTGCTCTATCCCTCCCCTCGCCCTTCCTTCCTTCTGTCCTACTGGACAGTTTGTCTGGTTGTAAGCATGATTCTGTCCTCCTGACTCACTGCTTCTTTCCAGGATTCTCTCTTGGTCTGTTTTTCCTCTCAATCTCTAAATACTGGAGTTCCCCAGGGCAGCGGCCTCTTTTTCCCTTCCTTTTCTCTTTTCTTTTTCTCCTCTTCTTTTTTCCAGTACTGGAGATTGAACCCAAGGACTTGGCGCTGAGCTGCATCTCCAGCCTACCCTTTTTCCTTTCTTTCTTTTCACTCTTTCCTTCATCAGAGACAGGGTCTCACTCAGTCATCAGGTTGCCCAGGCTGGGCTCAAACTTCCATCCTCCTGGGGCCAGGGATTTGGCTCAGTGGTTCCACCACCTGCCTCACAAGTGCAAGGGCCTGAGTTCAATCCACAGCACACCCCCCACCCGAAATTTCACTCTCCTGCCTCAGCCTCCTGCTACCATGCCTGCCTGACTTGCTCCCTTTCCTGCAAGAGTTCCTTTCTCCAGCCTATGGCTTTGGTCTCTCTTCACTGCTGGTCCTGCACACCAGTTATGATGCTCTGGACCCCTGGCCTCCCTCCTCCTGGCTCTGTGCTAGAGACACCTGATCAGGCTCCGTCAATGGGCTCCCCTGGCCTCCGGCTGGCCCAGGCCTCCTAGGGGAGGAAGGTGAGGTCAGTACCCTCACTCTCCCTGTGTGGCCATAGGCTGGCCATGCTCTTCACCAACAGCCTCAGGGCCTGTCAGTCGGCCCCAACCAAATTTGTATATCTGGAAACAGATTTCCTTTCTTGGATGGAATCACTTAAATTTGGATGTGGTTCTGTGCCCAGGTTCCAGCAATGCCTGCTTCCTGCTTCGGGCCGTTCTCCACAGTTACCAGCCCTGGGACCCACCCAGGCAGTCTGTGTTGCTTCTCTACACTCCCCCAAGCTCCCCACAGAACTCTCTTATCAAACTCTCCTCAGATTCCTTAGGTCCAGTGTGCCAGCTGTTCTGAGACCCTCTCAGCAACAAATTCCAAACCGCTCTGGTGTTTCCACCACCTCTGAACTCCTGACCCAAGGAGCTCGGAGCAGTCTTTCCCCGGTTGCTAAAGCCCGTGCCCCTCCCTTAGTCTTCCCCCTCCCGCCTCCCGGTACAGGACAGCTCCACACCCTTAGTGACAGTTCCTTGACCCCTCTTCCTACATCTGGTCTATCCATCAGCACATTCAGTTTTTTGGGGTTGGTTTGTTTTTGTTTTTTCAATAAGGGGAACAAATCCGGGGCCTAGTGTTTTCCACCCTCCCAGCCTCTATCAGCAAATTCTATCGGCTCTGCTGTTCCGGTGCACCCAGAAGCAGATCCGAGTGGCGCACCTCCTAACGCGGGGCAGCCACTGTCTGGCACAGGGAGGACTGCACTGCAGCAGCCTCCTGCTTGGGCTCCCTGATCACACCTTGCCTGCTGCAGTGGTCTCCACTCATCAGCCAGAGGGCTCTTTTTACAACCTAAGTCAGGTCCTGTGATTCCTTTCTTTAAGCCCTTCCCATCTGACTGTAACAGCCAACCCCCGCAGGGGCCTCCCAGGTCCCACCGGCCTCCATGACACCTCCTCAACCTCACACACCTCCGCCTGCCACGCTGCCCTTTGCTTGTTTGGTCTTTGCCCCCTGGCACTCTGGTCCCCACAGAAAAGTCGGTGGCACACCCGCGATGCTGCTTTTTTTATTTTTCTTAATAATAATACAGCTTTTTTTTTTTTAAGTTGAATTTATTGGTACATTCTAGGTAGACAGTGCAGTTACATTCATTATTGGGATCTTATACCTTTACATGCCAGGTCTTGTTTCTCATTTTTTCCCCTCGTCCCCAACCTCTTCACCCCCTCCTCCCCTCCCCACCTTCAAACACTTTAATTCCGTTTTTACATTTTCTCATATTTTTTCCCTTTCCCTTATTCCCCTACCCTTCTCACTGTCCCTACACCTTTAGTCCTTTTCTTCCTTTTTCACATTGCTAATTATCCCGTTAGGATCTTGAGTCTATTTTATTTTTTCACACCAGAGAAACTATTCAGTATTTACACATGTGTGACTTATTTATTTCACTTAGGAGCATATCCTCAAAATGTACCCATTTACCTATGAATGAGTCTACTTTCTCATTCTTCAATTCTTCCTTGACCTTTTTTTGGGGGGGGGTACTGGGGATCAAACTTAGGTCCTTGTGCTTGAGAGGCAGGCAGCAGAGCCATTGAGCTAAATTCCCAGCCCCTACTTTCTCATTCTTTATGGCTGAGTAGTATTCCATTTTATAGAAAAATCACATCTTCTTTATCCAGTTTCCAACTGATGGGCAAATGGGCTGTTTCCAAGTTTTAGCTATTACAAACTGTGCTGCTAATAATACAGCTTTTAATAACAAAATGGATCAACCTCACAAACTGTAAAAATGAAAAAAGAGACAAAATAATATACATAGCATAAGTCTGTTCATACAAATTTCAAAGCCAATGTTTTAAACAGTTCAGCACCTAGAATACTCATCTATAGGACCATAAAGAAAACAAGATAGGGCCGGGGGTTGAGCTCAGTGGCACCGCACCTTCCTCGTAAGCACAAGGTCCTGAGTTCGATCCCCGGTACCAAAAACTAAAATAAAATAAAAGAAAACATGATAAAATGCTCACAGCTGGGGATTGAGGTGAACAGCACGAAAAGGTTCATTTTGCTTCTTTCCCACTTTCCTTCAGGTTTGAGATTTTTCAAAATAAAAGAATAGGAAAGGGTTAAAAATCAGCCAAAGCTAACGTAGACTGTTGTGCAGTTTGGGAGCTAAATGATAAAGAAAGCAATCATCAAAATCTGGCACAGGGCAGAGGAGGGAAGAAGGATGAACCGGTGACGAGAACCTCGCTGGGAGCTCCTGGCGCTGGAGGTTTCCTCCTCTGTGTGTAAATGTTATGCATTTCCTTACAATTACTTATTAAATATATGTAGGACTGCTACGCATTTTCAGATGTATATTTAACAAGAGGAAAGACGTAAAACAGAAACATTTCTATACATTTGATCACCATTATTTTTTAAATTAATTATTTATTTTTGAGACAGGGTCTCACTACGTAGTTGAGACTGACCTGGAACTCACTATGCAGCCCAGGCTGGTCTCGAACTCACAGCGATCCTCCTGCCTCAGCCTCCTGAGTGCTGGGATTACAGGAGTGCACCACCATGCCCAGCTTTAACCATTATTTTCAAAGAATAAACTTTTTACTTTGTAACAAGTAAACATTAACAGGGCTTTAGCCAAGTGGATCCTTTTGTACTCAAGAATCAATCATTGAAAGATATTCTATGGGCTGGGGATTTAGCCCAGTGGTTCCGCTGCCTGGCTCACAAAGCACAAGGTCCTGAGTTCGACCCCTGGCACACAAAAAAGTACTTTCCATGGACTAATTCATGAAGGCTAATTAAAACCATATCTCTTAGTTTTACATTAGATTTTCTTTTCCTTTTTTTTTCTTTTTTTTTTTTTTTTTTTTTTTTTTTTGAGACAGGGTCTTGCTCTGTAGTTCAGGCCGGCCTTGAATTCACTATGTAAACCAGGTTGGCATTGAACTTGCAGCAATGCTCCTGCCTCAGCCTCCTGAGTGCTGAGATTACAAGTGTGCACTACTACACCTGGCCTATATAGTTCTTATACAAGCACAAATTCTGAATCTTATTAAATTTGATATTAAGTAATACATTCTCCTAAATAATTCCCATGAACTGCAGCATGACACCCCGATTTTATCTGCTTTTTGGCAGGTATCCTAGTATACGCAACTTAAGTTTGTCTTAAGACAACTCTAGATAAAAGTTTTACAGTTATGTACATATGATTATTCATGTGTGACTTTTGCCTACTTTCTATAGCTTTTTTGACTTTCTCATTGGAATTTAACAGTATTTTTTGTGTGACACTGTCAAAGGCAAAGAGTGGCCAGAATTTCACATTCCTAGACTGACTTTTGATGTACATTACATTGATCCACTTGATTATCACCTTCATCATCTAAGTCATTATCAAAATCTAAGTCATTGTCACTTTCTTCATCCGTTTCGCAGCTTCTTCTATGATTGGATCTTTGATTATTTTCAGTATTTTCTGGGTCTTTATTAAGTGGAATAACAATGTCTTCTTTCTTTCCACAGCTTGCACAAACTTCAAGTTCCTAGGCACATGGTTGGCACATCATGTGGTAGGAATCCTTCACGGTCTTCTGTAAACATTTAACGCATTTTTTTAGGTTTTGATAATGGTTTATGTTTGCTGTATTTTACCTGCCATCCAAGAACTTCTCTGCAAGGCTGACATACACCGTCAGGAAGCTTTGCATTAATTTTCCAGCCTCTCCGCTCTGCATCAGCACACATGACCTGGCTCTGGGTGTGGGATACTCCACAAGGCCCAGGTGCCGCCCAGCGATGCCCCATTCTGGTCTCAGACAAATGCCAGCTTGCCTCACAGCCCTCCGTTCTCCTCCATAGAACTAGGAACTCAGATGTGTTCATTTTATCCCACTCCACCCCTTCAAGTTGTGGGTATCTAGACCTCTGTTTTGTTCATGAACGTCTAATTGCAAAGTGCCAGGTATGCATTCATTGAACACATATGCATCTTTAAAAACTGTTGGAGAGAAACCGGGTGTGGTGGTGCACACTTGTAATCCCAACACTCCTGAGGCTGAGGCAGGAGGATGCTGTGAATTTGAGATCAGCCTGGACTACATAGTGAGTTCCAGGTCAGTCTCAACTACATAGTGAGATCCTGTCTCAAAAAAAACCAACAAAAAACCCCCAATGACAACAACCCCCCCAAAAAAAAATAGAGGGAGAGAGAGAGAGAGAGAGAGAGAGAGAGCGCTAGTCGTGGTGGCATAGGCCTGTAATCCCAGCACTTGGGAGGCAGAGGCCGAAGGAGCTCTGCGAGTTGGAGCTAGGCCTGGACTACCTATCTATACCCCATCTCCCAAACCAAAATAAAACACCTCCCTCCCCACAAGAAAAACCAAAACAAAACAAAAACAGGTTAAGAGATCAAGGTGGCAGAGGAGAAGCCAAGCAGATCACAGCATCCTAGGCTCTCGCAGTCTGGACACCTGGAGAAACTGCCTTCAGGAGTTGGGAGGCCGCTGTGGGTTTTGTCCCTACAGTGTACCGTGGCTGGGCCAGTGAGCAGCTGTCCCACACACATGGCCTCCCACAGTGCTGGCGCACCGGCTCATTTTTTAAGCTAGCTCCCTACAGACGGGCTGGAAGTGGGTTCCAGCCTTTGCTGTTTGAAACAGCGCTCCTCAAAGCCACCTGGTGCATTCACGCGTATATCCATGTCCCCTGAAAACATTCTCGGAGGGGTAGGTGTCAGGTCACAGGACGCAATCAAGCAAAGTTCTGATCGTATGTGTTCAACTCAAACCCAGCCGGCTCCGTCTTCCACGACAGTGGACATCACTCCTGAAGCCCATCTGTTTTTTGTTGTTGTTGTTTTTGTTTGTTTGTTTTTTGGTACCGGGGGTCGAACTCGGGTCCTTGCACTTGCAAGGCAGGTGGCGGAACCACTGAGCTAAGTTCCCGGCGCTGTTTGTTTTTTGAGACAAGATCTCACTATGTGGTTGAGAGACCTGGAACTAGCCCATCTGTTTTTTGTTGTTGTTGTTTTTGTTTGTTTGTTTTTTGGTACCGGGGGTCGAACTCGGGTCCTTGCACTTGCAAGGCAGGTGGCGGAACCACTGAGCTAAGTTCCCGGCGCTGTTTGTTTTTTGAGACAAGATCTCACTATGTAGTTGAGACTGACCTGGAACTCACTATGTAGCCCAGGCTGGTCTCGAACTCACAGCGATCCTCCTGCCTCAGCCTCCCGAGTGCTGGGATTACGCCCGCCTGGTGCCCATCCGCCTCAACCCCGAGGGGCATCGGACTTCATCAGTGTCTCTCAGGGGCGCTGCCTCTGTGTCGGCCCACACTTCTTCACCGTGGCAGAGCACTGCGTCTTCCCAGGAACTTCCTCGGTTTGACGGCCAAGGGCTGGGGCCCCGCTGCAACCCCGCCGCCCAGTCCCCGGGCTCCGCGCTCTCCTCCCTCCCCCGCAAGCCCAGGTTCCTGGAACCGGGTTCGATGACCTCACGCCAGTGACTTCACGTCCGGACCTTCTGGGAATTCTCAGTCTCGCTTTTTCGTCAGCAGCCTCGAGGGGAGGGCGACGGGGCGGGGCTTTTGGGGAAGGAGCGAGACGCCACACCCGCTTCCGCCCCGGAGTTAGGACCCGGAGCCCGGCCCCGCTTCTGGCGCTCCGGAGGTGGGAAGGGGCTCTGAGACCCAGGGCCCGACTGGGTAGCAGGAGAAGCACCAGACGCGGTGTTGTAGTTAGAAACAAAGCAGCCGAGTCGCTCCCTTCCCTGACTGTAAACGCCACAGCACCCGAAATATTATCCGGATTGAAGTTTGGGACCACCCCAAGTGATTATCCAGGCTTAATTTTAGGAGGCCCGGATGCTAGGCAGATTACTGCTGCGAAGGACAGTGGGAGGCCCCTCCGATCAGAAGTGTCTGGCCCTACAAATGCTGAAAGCCTTGGGTGGAGGCCCCCCTTTTATTCCTTTGCTATTTCCCCTCTTTTTCTTTTCCCTTTGCCCTTCTTCCTGTTCCTGCTACTGTCCTGTGAGCTTCAATAAAACACAGCTACTTACTACATACCACCGGATGTACTCTTGGCAATGGAACTTTGGCCCCGACTGTTTACAGTGACACTGGCCTTAATCCTACTACACAGGAGGCTGAGGCAGGAGGATTGCAGCCAGTTCCAGGCCAGCCTGGCCTACCCAGCAAGTTCAAGGCCAACGAGACGGAAACAAACAAACAAAAAACCTTAAAATAAGCTCACCACAAAGCAACCCTGCTTACAGTTGTGTAGGTGTGGGGAAGGGACAGAGCCAAATAAGGATACTCTGTCCTTGACAAGGCTACATCAGAGCTAAATCTTCAGGACCAAGTCACCAGAAATGGCATGATGTTAAAAAGGAGAGAATGGGGCTCAGCCTCAGCAAAGCCAGGCCCTCATTATGACTTTTTGACGGGCTCCTCTTCCACTGGAAAAACAATTTTTTTTTTTTTCAGACAGGGTCTTGCTATGTTGCCCTATATAACTCATGATTTCACCTGCCTCAGCCTCCTGAGTGGTGGTGGGATTACAGGCATGCACTACCATGCCTGGATAAAAATATTTTAATGTATCTTTTATGACTGTGATGCTATAAATGAGAGGGCATCAAGTAACCCAAAAAACGATATTCTATCCCTGGTACCGAAACAAAAACACAAAATGAGCTGGGCATGGTGGTGCATGCCTGTAATCCCAGCACTCTGAAGGCTGAGGCAGGAGGATCGCTGTGAGTACGCCTGGGCTACATAGTGAGTTCCAGGTCAGTCTCAACTAAACAGTGAGACCCTGTCTCAAAACAAACAAACAAACAAAAACCCACAAAATGATATAGAGCAAGTAATCCAAATATGCAAAAATAACCAAAGCAAGGGAACTACTATCGCTCCCAACCTGCGAGATATTGGAAACACAAGTTCGTGTGAATTCTAGGAACAAGGTTAAGAGTAGGAAAAATTTATTGAAAGATAGCTTGTGTCTAAATGAGACAGAGAGGTGGACTAAAAAGTAGATTGGCCAGAGACCCAGTTCCCAGGGGATTTTTATGGAGCAAAGACACAAAGTGAGGCGGGTACAAAAGTGAGCCAACCAATAAGATCCAATAGAAATTCACAAACTGAGCATGAGGTGGGAAAACCCATAATCAACCAATAAGGTTACAAGTGTAGTTGTCACCCAGGTAATATTGATTAAATGGGGATCAAATGGGAAAACAAGTCACATGGCAAGTGTACGTGGAAGGAACAAGGAATTTCCAGAAAGGAAATGGGCTAGGGAGATTGATGTCTATTTAGAATATCAATCACTCCTATTCATCTATAGGGGAAGTAGGTAAGTGTAGTGGCCGTTTCTCTTTCTCTCTCTCTCTCTCTTTTTTTTTTTTTTGGTACCGGGGATCGTACTCAGATCCTTGTGCTTGCAAGGCAGGTGGTGGAACCACTGAGCTAAATCCCCGGCCTGGCCTTTCTCTTTTTATAATGCTAACCAGTGAATGTGCCTCAATTGTGTTTTTTATGCTGAGGGTCCAGTTTTGTCTAACTGCCTTATAATAATTTCTAACAAGCTTAGCTCTCTGCAATATTAAAGATGAATATGTTAATATCACATATTAAACATTTTCTTCTTCCTAGAAGTCCCCCCCCAGATTAAAAAGAAGTTAAATTAAAACACTTTTATGGGCCCCTGAAAGTATTGTGGACCTTAGGGACCATGACTACTGCACCAAATTGGGAAACCGGCCTTGGGCAAAACCGGGGTGGACAGAACATGAAAGGTCCTGGAGGGAACGATTTGGAGAGGGATAATCAGAGCTGCGCAGGAAGGGCCTTGAATGGCTGCACGGGAAAGGTGGAGGAGGAGGAAAGCTGGACTGCAGGAGGGAGGGATGCACAGACTGGGCAGGAGGGGAACCTCAGCAGATCGGGGAGGGGCCGGTGTGAGGAGCAGAGCTCGTAGAGGCTTGGGCTGCCCTCTCTGGCTTGAGTGAACGGCTGAGGCCATGGTCCCTGGCTGCCCCTTGTGGAACCAGGGAGGAGAAAGTGTAGGTCCTCTAGGACAGAGGGAAGAGCAAAGGGAATGTCCTTCACGAATGACGGAGCAGGCGAATCTGAGGAATTCACCAGGTGTGTGGACGGCTTCAGGGCTACCTCTTGCCCAGGTCTCCCCGCAGTTGTCCCTAACTGGCATTCTGCACCTCACCAGGAACCTCTCCAAAGCTCCTTTCCCTCTGGGCCTGGAGGACAAAACGACCCCTCCTGGACCTTCCAGAGTTCAGAAAGGGAAAAAACAGACTGAGACTTGAACATCCCTTTTGGTAGAAAACTGACCTTGAATCTCGTTTGACCTTACATTTTTCAATCCCTAAGTAGGTGTGCCCCATCGTCATCAAACAAGCTAATTTTAGTCCCTCCTCGAAACACAAATGTGGGGCTTTTCTCCAACACAGATTAGCCTAAATCAAGGGCGGGGCAGGAAACACTTATTTGGAGAACAGCTGGGTTCAAAGAACTCCTTGAAAGACAAACCTTTAATTACAGTATTCACTCTAATCATGCATTAAACTGGGTGTGTTGATGCCAGTAATCCTAGCACCTGGGAGGCTGAGACAGGAGGATCAGCGCAAGTAAGAGGCCAGCCTGAACTATCTAGCAAGACCTTGTCTCCAAAAGACACCAAAATTTAAAATTAAAACAAACTAATCAAGCACCTACTATGTTGTTTGTGCCACCTAGACACAGGAGATGCTTTAAGCAACCAGACAGTTCTTCATGGGGATGATATTGCACGTGGGAAGTCTGTCTGCAGATGGCACTTTCCCAAGACCGCTGTGTGTTCTCCTTCCCCCATTTTGCCTCAAAAGGTTCAATGCCCTTTCCTTTCTTTTTTATATTTATTTTTTATTTTTTTGGTTTTTTGAGACAGGGTCTCACTTTGTATTTGAGACTGACCTGGAACTCACTATGTAGCCCAGGCTGGTCTTGAGTTCACAGCGATCCTCCTGCCTCAGCCTCCCGAGTGCTTGGACTACAGGCTACACCACCATGCCCGGCTGCCCTTTCCTTTCAATCTGGACAGACCTGCAGCTTACATGTAACCAACAGAATGGACTAATGTGATTTTGTGACTTTGTGGCTTCTGAGGCCAGGTCACAAAAGGCATACACCTTCTCCCTTGTGAGGTGGGGACACGTCTTGGGAGCCCCTGCCACAATAATGTAAGTCCAGCTGCCCTGGGATGGCCTTGCTGCAAGGAGGCCCAGGTCACAGAGGCCGCGTGAATACATCCCGGGGAGGTCCCTGCCGTGTTCTGTCTTCGTTCCTGGCCTCAAGAACTCATTAGCACCATCCCGTGTTGTTTTAACCACCGTGTGACTCGGTTTGCACAGATAATATCTACAACACGAACAACAAATGAGTAAGATCGAAACCTGGCGAAAGCTCGCAGGAAGGCCTCTTCAGATAGAAGGAAGGGGAGGATAGATCTGGTAAAGCTTTTCTGGAGGGCCATCTAAATTGAGATCTGCGGATCACGGTCACTAAAGACCTAAAAGGGGCTTCCAGGAAGAAAGAAAGCGAGCAAGAAAGCCAGTGTGATTAAGGTGAAGGACAGCGCCTCGAGGGGGGCGCTGAGCCACTGGGGGTTTAGGCGGCAGGCTGAGTGAACCGGAAGTCGCTGGAGTGCTGTGCAGGATGAGTTCTGGCCGCCTGGTGGAGGACCCATTATAGGGACAGACAGGAAAAAGGGAGAGGACCCCGGCGAGGACAAGGCAGTGCCTCAACCCCCGGAAAGGGGAGACAGATGGTGGTCCGAGGTAGGGTGATGGCAGAGAAGACGGGACAGAAGCACGAGTTCCAGGTGCAGAGGCAACGGCCGTATACCAAGGAGGGAGGAGGGCCCTGCTCAGCAGGTTGGTGCCGGGCGGAGCCGAGCCCAGCGCCAGGGGCGGGCAGGCCCACAGGAATCTGGAATCCAGGAGGGAGGCTCCGGGCAAGGGCGGCCGGGACTGCGTCTGAGCCCGG
>NW_022900936.1:69179163-69188211 GCF_012274545.1 Fukomys damarensis | reverse complement strand
CGCCGGCAGCCGCTGCCCGCTTCCCCCCATCTTCCTGCTGAGCCTCCACCCTCAGCCTGGCCTCCCAGCCGTTCGGGTCACCTCTGCAAGGCCGCGGCCCCCGACCTCCCGAGCTGAGGTGACTCCGGCGCACCCCTCGGGGACCGGCGCGTTTCATTCTCGGTACTCCTCTCCTGCAGACATGTCTAATCTGCTGACGTGCTGTCTTGCTCTTTAAAACGAAGTCCCATCTTCCTGCTGAGCCTCCACCCTCAGCCTGGCCTCCCAGCCGTTCGGGTCACCTCTGCAAGGCCGCGGCCCCCGACCTCCCGAGCTGAGGTGACTCCGGCGCACCCCTCGGGGACCGGCGCGTTTCATTCTCGGTACTCCTCTCCTGCAGACATGTCTAATCTGCTGACGTGCTGTCTTGCTCTTTAAAACGAAGTTGCACGAGGTCAAGGATACATTCTGCCTTGCTCATCTCTATTTTTAGCTCCCTGAAGGAAACCTGGCAAAAAGCGCTGATGAACGTCAGCAGGACGAATCGACTGATGCACTTATTCACTTCCTTCACGTAGGCAGTCATTTTTTTGTTGTTGTGTGTGGAGGCGCCCTGATAAGCACTAGGGTTACCAGGATGAACAAGACAGGAACCCCCCCTGCGGGTGAGAGCGGAGATCTATTAAAGACGAATTACAGCAACACTAAAAGCCAGTGCCTTTGAACTCCAGATGCCAGAGTTTCAAGTATTAACTCACTTGACTGACACAATTAAAGGTGCTATAATCGTGCCCGTTTGACAAAGGGGCACACGGAGGAGAACACGGTGTTTTAAGCTGCTGGGCCCTCTAAGGAACGGGATCCGGAGAAGGCAGGCTAGGGAGACTTCGGGTCAGCACCTTGGGAGTACAGGCGGTGTCAGGTAGGTTTGGCATCCTGATTGTTTCCTGTCCATCAGTCTCCCGAGGGACAGTAGGTGGGCGCTCCTGTTGCCAGGGGAACCCACCTCAATCAGCTGAGCAGGCAGCTGAGGAGCCATTGTGGATGGCGTGCCAGCTGAGACCTGCGCTGGGTTCTAGGGTGGGAGCCTGCCTGCCTATTCAAATGGAGCAAAGCATGTTCAAATTCCCACGGAAACTTGTGAGGGACACCCCACCTGCTGATGCCCCCTTTTCTGGAAGAGTCTCCAGGAAACCTAGGAGCTAAACTTACTCTATCCCTGGAAAAGTTTCATTCTCTCTGTCTGGCACCCATCCCAGCTTCTATGATCCAGATGCTTGCGTTGAGATTTCAGATGAGATGTTTTATCCTTAGGGAGGTTCTGCGCTAGCACCCTCTCCAAGGGAATCCCTTTGTCATTGCCCCATCATTGCATGTTAGAACCCCTTCCCAGAGTGGAAGGCAGCCCAGTCAGCTTCCTCACTTATTCCTGAGCAGATTTTTCTTGTCTCTCCATCTGCTCATGATAAAATGTCTCTCAGTTTCCTGAGAACAGGACCCTTGGAACCCAGAGCAGGCCCAGCTTTCAGAAGGGGCTCAGTAGTTTTAGAAAGAAAAGACTGAAGCTGGATGTGGTAGTGCTTGCCTCTAATTCCAGCCCTCCTGGAGGCTGAGGCAGGTGGATCACAAGTTTGAAGTCAGCCTTGGCTACACAGTGAGTTTCAGGCCAGCCTGAATTACATAGTGGAATCTGGGCGGTGGAGTGGAAGTTAAAAAAAAATCAAGAGCATGTTGTGATGCCATAGATCTGTAATCCTAGAACTCCACAGGCTGAGGCAGGAGAATCATTTGGCAATTTAATGAGACCCTGTGTCAAAAAAAAAGGGCTGGTGATATAGCTCTGGGAGAAGACCCTAGCTGTAACCCCTGGTACTAGAAAAAGAGAGGAGAGAGGAGAGAGAAGACAGAGGATGAAGGGAAGAGGAGAGAGACAGTCAGACACAGAGAAAAGAGCTGTTCACTAAATCAGTACAGTTTTCACAATCTGAGCACTTCCTTCCCAGGAATCCCTTTGTAACACACAGTGGCCCAGCCGTGTTGGGCATGTTGACCCTCCTGGGCCCCATGGGACTGCTCTCCTGCTTTGGGGCAGGATTCTAAGACAACCCTACCATGTTCAGGAAAATCCAGGGGGGAAGGCAAGACGTAGAAGGGGCAATAGTGTGTGTGTGTGTGTGTGTGTTTGTGGTGGAAAACAGGGTAGTGAGCCAGGCCTTCTGGCAGAGGGGTGGTACTTCAGAGCCTTACGACCCTGCTGTTGCTAGGAAAACTGGGTACCTAAAGGCTGTGGCTGTTTTTTCTACACTATGAACACAGACTCTGGAACAGATCCGCACACAGACACTGAGGAGGGAATCAAACTCAGGTTTATTCAGATTGTCTTTCCCATTTTGAGTTAAATGTGGAGGGGCACAGCCGATCCTGATCATACCAACCCTGTGGTCTTCTCCAGGGCTAAGGGAGAGGGTGGCTGACAACATTCAGGCTCAACTATAAAAGAAATCCAGGCTGAGGTTGGCGGGAGACGGCTCTGTGGGCCAGGCCTGTGTGAGTAGCATATGTGTCTGCACATGTTGTATCTCCTACAAGCAGCTGGGAAGCCCCTCTGCACCAGGCCAGCACACTCAGTGGGCTTCTTCTTTGGTCTTTCTTGCCCCTTTTGGTCCTTTCCTTGCATGTGCAAGGAGGTAGGCAACCACCTCAGTCCTGGGGTCCTGAGGGAGGCACTCTAATGAGGGGCTCCCTGGGCAGCTGTCTGGGAGTGACTGCAGGGCACCCATGCTGTCTCAGCTTCTGCTAGGCCACTGCTCAGCCCATCAGGCCTGTGTAGGAACTGCCTCAGCAAGGGGGAGGTATGGAGCTCGAGGTGGGGGCCTGGGCCCCTGGGTGGCTTTGCCTGCTCGGTGACCGTGGTGGAGGAACTGAGGACTGTGTTCCCAAACTGGTCCACCTCCTCGTACTGTTCAGTCACAGTTCTCATGGCTCCACAGCACTGGGAACCACCTGGCCTGGTCTGTAGCTCCAGGATGTTCTTTTGCCACCCTGTAGGCAGAGGGCTGGCCAGGGCAGGGGCAGGCTTGGGCTGCCCAGGGTACTTGGTGGCCATGTCCTTTCCCCCAGCTGTGTACTGAACACCTTCCCGGTGAAGCAGGGCCTGGCTCATGTTCTGAGCTAGGTGTGTGCTGTTCCCTGAGTCTTCAGGACTGTCCTTAGTGCTGGAATCCTCTGGAAGCTTTCTTGTGCCTGACTGGATGGAGATGAAAGTTGGGGAAGAGGGTGACTCTCTGCTGGAAAGCAGGACGCCAGGAAGACCTGAATCTTTCCTTGATGTCTCCTGCCCCCTGGTGGGAGGGGTAGTTGAGGCTGCCTGACCTCTGACCACTGTGTGATTTCTGATCTTTGCTTGACCCTGGTCTTCAGTATGGCATCCAACCTTGGCTTGGTTCTTGATAACTATTGGATCTTTGATCTCCTGGCCTGAGCAACTGGGTCTAGCTCTACTGCAGGCCGAGACTGTGACCTTGTGAGCACTGTGATCCTTTTGGGGTTCCTGGGAATGGCTCCTGGTGTTAGCCTCGGGCTGGAGGCTAGACATGGAGCTGAGGGCTTTGCGTATAGCCTCTTCAATGTCCAGCAGCCTAGCCATGGTTTGTTCCTTCAGCCGGGCAACCTCCGTACTGACTCGTGTCAGCTCCCCAAAAGCCTGCTCGACTGAGGCCTCGGGCTTGTGAGGGGCAGCAGGAGCCTGAAGGGCAGCCCCTCCTACCTGGGGCACAGTCTCAAAGAGCCTCCGCAGGGCCTGCACATCCACACTCCTTGCAGCTTCCTTCTCCAGGTCTTGCACCTGACTCAGGAGGCCCTGGAGCTCTTGATGGCTTCCCTGCAGAATCTGGGAGTTCTTGGGGAACCCCCGCTTGGGACATCCTATGGGCTGCTCTCCTGGTGGGCAGGGGCCCCACTGTGGTGAGGTGGAGTCACTGTCGAGAGTGCTGAGCTTGGTGGGCTCAGGGCTCTGAGCATTGCTGCCTGCAGCCTGACCCTTGGTGGGCTTGGTGGTTGCCGTGGTGAGGTCGTGTTGGGGTATGGGATGGCTCTGTCCACTGGCCCATCCAGCCAGAGGCATGCAGCCCTGGCCTCCTGCAGTGGGAACCTCAGCTGGCAAAGGGCTGGCTGCTGGTGTCTCACCTGGTTTGTGTTCTCCTCGTCCCAGCTCTGAGGAGAACTTGGGTGACCGAACTGAGGCCTTGGGGGGCCTCTGAAGAGGGAGCTGGCTTAGATGTGCAGGTTTAGGGGGCACTGGAGGCTTCTTCCTTGGAGGCATAGTGGGTCCTGGTTTTGGGGTCTTTGTCTGTGACCCCCCAGGGTTTCTCTGGCCAGCAGGGTTGCTCTGAAGGGTGTGAAGAAAGGGTTCCTGGAGGGGCTTGGAGGCCTGCTGGACGGAGTCTTCATCATGTTGGCCTTGGGCTGGGAGGTCAGGTCCTGTCACAGCAGCTGGGAGAGTAGGAGGGGGAGGAACAGAGGCATTATGGGAATGTAGGTTGGCATCTGCAGCCTGGGCCCCAGAGGACAGCGTGAGGTGGGCCAAAGGGGCAGTCTTCAGGGTGGTCTCTGCAGCTTGGAGGCCCCCTGGGCGGTCTTGGGCCATGATCTTCCCTGGAGGACCCCCGGCCCTCTGTGTGCAGCCGGCAGGCTCCTCCTGCCCTGGCCCCAGACTCTTAGCTGGGCCTCCTGGTAGTGGGCTGGGAGCCTGGGCTGAGTAGAGAGTCTCCCTGACCCTTGGCTGGGGGTCAGAAGGCTGGACACTCCTGGGTGGCTCAGAGGTTGTCACAGGGTGAGCAGTGTAGATGCCATCCTGAATTGTCACCCACCCCCCAAGCAGCCCTCTGGGTGGTGCTTTCTCTTCCCCACTGACCTTTCTGGGGGCTGCTGGGGTCCTGGAGTCTCCTCCAGCCATAGACCTCTGGGTAACTGCTACAGCAGGGGCTGGTGCTTGCAGGCCATCCTGGACGGGCACAGCTGTGGCTGCAGGAGTGGAGCCCTGCTTGTGCCTGCTCAGAACTTGCTGGTGCAGGCTTTGGGCTTCAGCTGTTGCCATCCGCAGACTCTGCAAGGCTGCCTGGAGGTCTGGGGCCCTGGACTCTGTAGGGGCCATGGCACCTTCGGACCTTCCCAAGGCTGCTGTCCTTTTCTGCCCAGTGTGACTGCTGTCCTCTTGCTCTTTTGTGTCCTGCAGTGGGACTGGGGCTGCAGCCTGCCCACACAGAGAGACTGCCTTTGCAATGGCCTGAGGTGGGCAGGAGGTGGCCCCTGGGCCTCTCAGATGTCCCATCCCCAAGCTGGGGTCCAGTGGGGGAACATGGATGATGCTCTCAGTTGGGAGAAGCCTCTGGGTCCCTTCATTCGCTGGCCCTGGACTGGGGTCATCTGGTGGCTCCCAGCGAAGACTGTGCAGGCCACTCAGGTCTCCTTTGTCTATGCAGCTGGCCAGTAGCTGCACACTGCTCCTTTCTGGGACCCTGCTGGTTAGCTGGGGCTGTAGGGAGTAGGCAGTCAGAGAGACTAGACCCTGTTCTGTCTCCTGCATCACCAGCCCAGTCCTCGCCACAGATGTCCCGAGACCACAAGCTAGCAGCTGCTGGAGCTCAGGATCCATGTCCTCAATACTCCCACTGTTGCCTGGAGCTGGCAGCCTCAGTGGGTGGAGCCGGAGCTGGCCAGTTGGCTCCTCCTGCACCAGCAGGCCCTGCTGGTCCACATCTGGCCGGCGCAGCACTTGGCGGACAATCCTGGGTAGCTCACCAGACACCAGCTCCTCTTTCTGTACGTAGGGACACCCCTGCCCTGGGCCTGGGAGCGCATACTTGGCAAGGCAGAGCTCCCCGGGCCCTCGGGCCTCCATGAGGATGCCTCCATGGTGCAGGATGCCAGGTGTGGCGTGCAGAGTCCGAAGTGTCCCCTCGGCTACAGTCTCCTGCTTTTCTGGTGTCCCATTGCCAGAAGGCTTCCTGGGCTGCTCCTCTTGGAGGTCACCCCCTCGGATGCTCTCAGCTGCCAGAGAGCCCATGGGGCAGTTCTCAAAGAGCCAGGTGAACTTGTGCACAGAGCCCGTGGGTATGGGCCCAGGGGCTATCCTGGAGTCCTGCTGTTCCCTCTTACTGGCCTCCAGGGCCTGGAAAACCTCCTTCTGCCGTGACACCTTCCCGGAAGGGATCTCCACCCGGCTGCAGTATCTCACAGGCCCTCTTCCACAGGCCCGGCCCGAGGCCTGCAGGGGCTCTGTCTCAAAGATATGCCCATCTGTCTGTCTTTCCCCTGCCTGCACCTGGCTGACCTGCAAGTGCTTCTCCCTGGAGTCATCTGCCTGGTCAAGAGGCTGCGGCTTGAACATCCAGGTGCAGGATCGCTCCTCGGCCTTGGCTGTGGGGTCTGTGACTTCTGAGTCCTGCTTCTCTGCCAGCTCGCTTATTGGGCATGTCTCAAACAACCACCGGATGGTCTGTACATCGCCTTTTGGGGGGCCCTCAGGCTGGGGACCTTCTCGACTCTTTCCCTCCTCTCCTCGTTCCTGCTGCTCCCGCTGGTGGATCACCTGCAGGGGCTGGGTCTCAAATAGCCACCGAGCAGTGCTAACATCTCCAGCCACCACTTCCTGCCGAGTGATGCCCTGTACCACATCGATGGTACTGCGGCTTCGACCCAGCCGGTCTAGGGGTTGAGTCTCAAACATCCACCTGTAGCCCTGCACGTCACCTCCCACCACCTGCTCTCTGCTGACCGAGGTCAGGGCGTGGAGCTGGCCCTTGCTGTCCTGCACAGCGTACACTGGGGAGCCTGCTGCCTGGGACTGCCCAGCAAAATCAGTGGTTCCTGCTGTGTTCACATTCTCAGGGACTGAAGCCTCCCCCTGCCCGATACTGTCCAGGGGAAGGGTCTCAAAAAGGTTCTTGAAGGTTTTCACATCCCCTTTCACCCGGTCCCTCTGTGGGGCCCCCAGAGAGATGGGTAGTGCTGATGAGCTGGCACACGTGAGCCCTTCACCTTCCTGGTGGCCCACCCGCTGCAAGTGACCCACTTGGACTTGGGCTCCAAGAGTGTCCAGGGGTTTGGTCTCAAACAGCCACAGGGTGGAGCGAACGTTGCCAGGGACCACCTCCTCCTTTGGCTGAGCCTCAGCTGCAGCCTCCTCCGCCCCCTTCAAAGTGTCCAGGGCACGGGTCTCAAACAGATGGCGCTGCTGTTGAACGTCTGGTCCAGGAGGGACGAGATCTGGGGATGGCTGGAAGTCCTTCTCATCCACCAGTATCTCCCGGATGGCGTCCAGGGGCTGCGTCTCAAAGATCCAACGCGTAGCGCTGACATCTGGCCGGGACCCCTCCTCCAAGGAGATCCCGCGGATCACCCGCACCTGACTGGGGTCCTGGTTGAACTCGTCCAGAGGGCGGGTCTCAAAGAGCCAGCGCGCAGACCTCACCGCATTGCTTTGGATCTCTTCCCGGCAGGCCGCCTTGACCTCGTGGATAGCGCCCTCTGCGTCCTGAATGGCGCACAGTGGTTGAGTCTGGAACAGCTTCACCGTCTTCTTCACATCGCCTTTCAGCTCCTGGATCTCTGAGCGCAGCTCCAGGGGGCTCTGCTCCTGCATGGAGGGGCGGGAGCCCAGGCGGTCCAGTGGCCGAGTCTCAAAGAGCATCCTGGTCCCTTGCACGTCTCCACTGGCTGCAGGCTCCCTCCCTGGGCCCTCGGTCGCCTCTGCCTCCATCTGGCCTGTCAGCTCATCCAGCGGCTTTGTCTCGAACAGCCAGCAGGCAGCACGAACGTCGCCTCCAGATGGCCGGGGTCCTGCTGGCTGGGGGTCGATGCTCTTGGCAAAGGAACCTTCCTCAAACTTGCGGGAGGTTGCCTGGACATCACTGCCTGGCACAGGTTCCTTGGCAGCTGGCTGCTCACGATCACCAATGGCATCCAGCCGCCAGTTCTCAAAGATCCAGCGCATGCACTGGACGTCACCCTCTGTGGGCTCCTCGGAGCCCAGGACCTCAGCCAGGTCCTCGGCCACAGCCTCGGCCAAGTTCTTGCGGAGCTCTGGATGGATGTGTCTGTAGAGGCGGCGGAGCTCACTCGCTTGGCGCTGCTGGTGGAACTTGGAGAAGGATTCCTTGGGTGGTGGCGGTGGCAGATGCCCCAGGGCTGAGGGTGGAGGCAGGGACAGGTCCTCTGCAGTTGCCATGGGCGTGGCTGGTGTGGGGGCCACCTGCGCCTGGGTTTCGGCCATCCTTCTGAGAGAAAGGGGCAGAGATGAGGATGGCATTGAGGTCCTCAGGTCAGGCGGAGCCATGTGCTAGGACAGGTGTCAGGGAGCAAAGCCCAGGGGTTGATTAGCTTTGGATGATGACTTATTTAGAGACCCCCTCCTCCATGTCAGCCTGGCCCACGGCTCACTTTGCCACCTGCGTGGCCGGTGTGTGACAAGTCTTGAACTTGGGACATGTGAACCCACCCACCTCAAGATGAGTTCCTGCTTCCCAGCTTGACCTTGGTTGCTAGGAAGTGGCAGGGGGGTGGGGAGGGGGTAGGCACACCACTGCCTTTGAGAGTCTTTCCTTCAGCCCCACAGGGATGCCCAGTTTCCAGTGGGAAACCAGGCATGTCTTGTCTTTGCCTTTCTTTGCCAAAATCAGTTTTCCCTGGTGAAAATCAGACCCCAGGTAAGTGGCCTGTGGAAATCCTGATTGATGCAGTCACGGACTTAGCGTGGAGGGGTCCCTAAACTGTGGAGTGTGAATTGGGCATGGAGATGCAGTTCCTCTGCAGAGGACCAGAGGGCGAACTTCCCTGCACTCAACTCACTCCAAACTTTCCCAGGCCCACAGAGAGGTGCCAGGGGTCAGCAGCCTATGCAAGTAACCAAGGATGGGGCTGGGGGAATTGCTCACCAAATATCTCAAGGCCAGGCAGAACCAAATTCTCATTTCTAGGTCTGAGTTTTCTATGCTGTACCCAAGACTCAGAAGGTCTGAGCAGGTGGATCTTTTGTTTTTGTTTTTTTTCAGATTTTTTTTTTTTTTTTTT
>NW_022900936.1:69175438-69179129 GCF_012274545.1 Fukomys damarensis | reverse complement strand
TTTTTTTTTTTTTTTTTTTTTTAGATTTTTTTTTTTTTTTTTTAATGGTACCAGGGATTGAACTCGGGCCCTTGCACTTGCAAGGCAGGCAGCAAAACCACTGAGCCAAATCCCTGGCCTGAGCAGGTGGCTCTTAAAAGTCTTTTGGCCCAAACTTTTATGATTAAATACAAGGACACTGAGATTCAGAATCAGATGTTGGTGAATGAGTGGCAGGTACTGCTGTCTTGGGGTCTCTAGACCCTGTTTTAAGGTCCCTGGCCTTAAGGGACAGGGGAGGTGAAGCTTTTGTGTTGGCCATGGTACCCTGTTTCTGTAGAAGGCATGCCTGGGAGAATATGAAGGTGAGAACTCCAGGGGCAGACTGGGGCACCAGGGTCCTCTCTGCACAGACAGCCCTGCCCCTTGCCTGTAGGGAATCCACCTCACCAGCATGAGGGCAAGCACAGCTTTGGGTGTTCTGGGCATAGGACCTCAGGCTGAGACCTGCCCCTGCAGCCCCAAGCTGGCTCCAGGCTCCTGTGCCCCCCCTCTTTATGTCCATCAGCTTCCGTGAGGCAGGCCTGTCCTCAGCTCTGCCCTCAGTGGCCTCCTGTGTCTCAATCTCTTCTCTGGCTTCTGTCTCATCCATGTCTTATCTGTCTTGTGACAGGTGTTGCGACAGTCCGCAGAGCCCAGCAGGGAAAGAATCAAAAGCACGCACTCCTCCTGCCACCCCTGACCCACAGCTCCTCACCACTCTTGGGGCTAAATATAGCTGAGATCCTGGCCTCAGAATAGCAGCCCAACACTCAGAGGGAGGTTCAGGCTCGGCCAGTGGAGATCCTGGTGGCTGTGTCCCATGCCATCTCCTTTTTTACCTGGGGCTCCCAGAGGACCTGGTCTCCCACTTCCTGTGTGGCCCCAGACCCATGATCTGCAGGCCACTTGGGCACTGGAGCCTGGAGCCCTCCCCTGGTCAAAGGGGTTAGTGGTTGTGGGTAGGTGCAGGGATACTGGCAGCAGGTGGGGGACAGGATTCCTTCTCAGAAGGAGGAGAGAGGAAACTGACCTGGGAGTGTCTGGCGTGTGTACTGTGGACCTCAGAGCCCTGAGCAGTGTGAGTACGGAAGGCTGCGGCTGGAGTCTCCTGGACTCTCTGGGAGGTTTCCCTTAATGCCTGAGCCCTGGTGGTAACCCAAGCAGATATCACGTTCAGGACACCAGCTCCACCCACGCCTGTTCCCAGGAAGCTCCAGAAACCCTGCCAGGGTCATAGGCGGTTAGAATCAGAGTCCAGAGACACCATACCAAGGACCTTTGGACCTTTGGCGGTCAAAGAACCCCACCCGCTTCTCGTTCAGAGGGGAAAACCGAAGAGCTGCTCAGGGAGGCCCAGCTAGAAAGGGCAAAGCTGGCAGTGTGTTTCCTAACTCCTGGCCCTCCCTCCTCCACCCTTGCCCGGCCTGAGATCTGGGGCAGAGTGGGGGTGAGGGCAGAATTCAGAACTGGAACCACACTGTCCCAGAGCTTGGCCTCTTGGGATGCTCCCCTTCATCCAGGGCTCCTCCTTAGCTTGGCCTCCTCTCCTGTTTTCATTCCTGGGTGCTCAGATATGGCCTGAGGGCTTCCCCGCAGGGTAAGAGGTGGCTGGACAGAGTCACCCCCAGGCTCTAGGCCGCCATAAGTGGGGAGCTGGGCTCAGGTCAGCACTGGGGAGCTATCCCTGGACAGGACATGCCAAGACTTTTTACCCACAACAGCAGGGCGAGGGGCCTGTCCTGGGGTGTGTCTCGGTCCACTGACTGTCTGCACCCCCCACTTCCTCCAGTCCCTGGGCCTGTGAAGCTTTCCCAGGAGGACGCCTTGAAGCCTGAGGCGCTTCACACCTAGATTTTAAAAATCAGATCCCCAGGCACCACCTGGAAACCTTCTGGATTATCCTGACTGGAAAAATCCCATCCCTTTGGCTGGCCTCGGCCTGTGGCAGCTTCTCCAGAAGTGCTCATTGAGTAACACAAATTCTTGAACCTTCCTCATGGACTCCAGCTCTCCCCCTTGCCCATGTTCCCCTCAGCCTTCTCCCTCCATGTCACCCAGATACACCCATTCCAGAGGGTGCCGAGGGCCCCCCACTTGAGAGCTGCCATGCCATGGGAGGTCAGGCAGGTTACTCACCGAGGGTCTCGCTGGCTGGCTGGGGTGCTTGGGTCTGAAGCAGGTGCAGTCAGGAGTCAGTTGTCCCACTGGACTTTCTCGTTCGGGGTTGGTTAGGTGCCTTCTCACTGCCCTGGCTCTGGGTCTGTGCTCTGCCGGCCCGGCAGCTGCCTTTATCTTGCTGGTTGGGGTGGGCCAGCGCGGGGGCGGGTAGGGTGGCTATGTGCAGAGTATTAAGTGGTTCTGTTATTTTTAGAGCTTGTGGAAGTCTCTCTTCCATCCTGAGGAGTCAGTCGTGTCCTCTGAGCATGGGAGGGGCTGGCAGCGGGAGCAGAGATTCATTCATGCTCTGAGGAGTGGGGTCAATGACTCAGCCGTGGCCTGGGGTGGGGGTGACCAGGTTATTTTGGGGGGATGAATAAGGAGGGGCATTGGACACCTGGATGGCCCTGCCCCTAGTCCTCTGAATCCCCTTTCTCTAGGCTGGGCTGGTTTCTGGGTTGTATACTGGGCCTCTGTTCCCAGCCAGGAGCCCTCTGAGAGGAGCCCAGCCCTCTTCCTCCCTCATTTTTCTCTCTTCATTCCAGAGAGAAGGAGGGTTAGGGATTTCTGAATGACCACCCCCAGCTCCGCACAAGGACCTGTACTTTCCACTATCCTCTGGGTCCTTGTCTACTTCTGGACTCTTCCCTGTGACTCAGGGCCCAGACTCTCTGGGAATGGACGGGAGGGGAATGTGGCATTCGGGAGCTGACTGTGGGGCTATTTCTGACCCTGGAGTCATCAGCTGCTCAGTCACAGACGACGGTGGTGGTGGGGCAGGGGTATCACATTTGCCTCCTCTTTTGCTGCCTGGAGAACCCTGAGGGACCTGGTGGGCCTCAGAGGTGCAGTCACTCGGGGCTGGCCCGGAGGGAAGCTGGGGGACACCCATAGCTGATAGGGAAGGGGCTTCTGTCCTGGGTCCAGGCTCCGTGTCTGAGGGCGTACAGGGGTGCCCTGTGACCTGGCAGACGCAGTCTCACTGATGCTGCCCCAGGTGCACCCTGGATTCAGGGGCTGATGTCAGGCATTGCTTAGTTTTTCCATGGAGTCAGGTGCTGTCAGCCCTGGGGTGATGGTGAGGGCATCCGGAGCCCCTCTCCTCTTCCCTCTTCCCTGCTCTTTTCTACCCCAGGCCAGCACCCTGGGCTCCAGCTGCACCTAGGAAGGGCAGGAGATATGCCCTCCTTTGGGCCAGGGAAGGGGCAGGTTTCTCTCAGGGTCAGGGAGGGGCCTTCTCCCTGGGGCTGCTGAAAGTGCCTACCTTGTAGAGTCACTCGGGGAACTGAGTGAATGAGCCAATGAGAAGGACTCTTGAGATACTTAGCATGTGGCACTGCTATAGAAGCCCTTGCTTTTATACATGGCACACACACACACACACACACAACTTGCAATGTTGGCCCTGGGAAGGGACCCTGATTGCTGTTGGGATAGCTGGGGCAGAGAAAGAGTCAGGAATGGGAGTGAGCATCGGTGCAGGTGATGGGAACAGAAAAGAGAAAGCGCAGAA
>NW_022900936.1:69149043-69174953 GCF_012274545.1 Fukomys damarensis | reverse complement strand
TATGATCAGCCTCGCAAGGGAAGGACCCGAGTTCTATCCCCAGTACAAGAAAAAGAAAAAAGAAAGGGTTTCTTCCTGAGCACCTTGTTGGTTTTTATCTAATGGAGCTGTGCTGTCCAATGCAGTTGCCATTAACGTGTTGGGGCTGTTTACATTTTTTTGTCTTTTTCTTGTCTTCCTCTTTCTCTTCCTCCCCCTTGTACCAGGGATCCAGCTTGCACTCGCCAGGCAAGCACAACACCACTGAGTTACATCCCCAGCCCTCTTCATTTATTTTTTTTGAGACAGAGTCTCACTGTGTAGTTAGGCTGGCCTTGAACTCGTTGTGTAGCCCAGGCTGGCCTCGAACTCACAGCAGGGGCTACTTAAATAATATTGAAGTAAAATGAAATAGTCTGTTCCTCAGATACGCTACCACATTTTAGGTGTTCTGTAGAGATACGTGGCTAGAAACTACTATTGGACAGTTCAGCTTTCCAACAGTTCAGACGTTTTTGCAGGATAATGCTATTACAGACACTAAAATTTTTATGTGCAGTGCTTTTCTTTTTGGCTTTGCTAACAGAAAGCTCCAAGCCAAATTTCTAGGTTCAGGAAAAAACAAAAAACAAAAAAACTTTATGGTTTGAGGTCTGTGTAACGAGAATGACCAGATCATTCCAGCTGTCTGTCTCTGAACAAGGGACTTTCAGTGCTTTTTGGTTTTTTCTTTTCTTCTTCTTCTTTTTTTTTTTTTTGGTACTGGGAATTGAACTCAGGGTTTCACATTTGCCAGGCAGGCACTGTACCACTAAGCTATAGCCCTAGCCCAGACTTTCAGTTTTATTTATTAAGTTTTGTTTATATGATTCTCTCTGAAGAAATAGTCCTACATGTCTCTTGTGTCTTCAGATATTGTTATATATTATTTAACTTCACTTAAAATTAGTTCAAAAACCAGGATTCTAAGGAAGAATGTCTCATGTTACACAGCATGTTCAGGCCACATTCTTTTGTTTTGCTCTTGTTTATTTTGTTTTGTTTTGTTTGGTGTGGTTTGGTTTTTTGAGACAGGGTCTCACTATGTAGCTGAGACTGACCTGGAACTCACAGTGATCCTCCTGCCTCAGCCTCCCAAGTGCTGGGATTACAGGCGTGTGCCACCACGCCTGGCTTGCTCTTGTTTTTTGAGACAGGGTCTATCAGACTTTCAGGTGTTTTTTTTCTTTTCATTTCAATTTTCTAGAAAAACCAGGATCAGTTGGTTGCCCTATATATGGTGATCTAACAGTGTCACATTATCAAGATGTCAGGTGTGAAGCTGCCGAGACAGCAGACAGGGCATTATTTATCAGAGTTCTTCAGTAATTTTAAAAAATAAGCCAAAAGATAAAAATTAAAAAGTAGGCCAAACTTGGGGCCAGGGATTTACTTCAGGGGCACTGCATCTGCCTCGCATGTACAAGGTCCTGCAAGTTTCCCCTGTAAAAAAAAAAAAAAAAAAAAAAAAAAAAAAAAAAAAAAGCCAAAGTACAATAAATGTATAAAGACTTTATTTACAGAGACAGCAACTGGCAAATCAGGCAGTTCCAAATCAGAAATGGAGCTCTAGAGGAAGGTTTTATAGGGTCAGCACAGAGGAAAGAGAAAACATCGGACTGGCTATGGTCAGTCACCTTATTCGCTCTCTAACCTGTCTTGAAGTCTCTTGTTATCAGCTGCTTCTGATTAGTGGAGTTTAAGTTTTGTTCCTGCTCTAATTCAGCCAGGGTTCCATTTATGTCTGCACCTCAGGCAAGGCGGTCTGGGAGACGGCGCTGGCTGTCTGCATGGGCATCTTCAGGCCCGGTGTCCGTTTCAGCTCACTTTAAGGGGGCAGGATCTGTGCATCTACCCTCCCGGGCCCTTGCAAGGAGTGAGGCTGGGAATAAGTTAGTACCCTGAGCTTGAACTGATTAATTGATCTTTGTGAAAAAGCAGAGAGAGGTGTTGAGGGAGTGGTAAAGGGGAAGGGAAATTGTTCCTTTAAAAACGGCCCACCGGGCTGGGGGTTTAGCTCAGTGGTTCTGCCACCTGCCTCACAAGCTCCAGGCCCAGAGTTCGATTGCCGGTACTTTAAAAAAAAAAAAAAAGTCTCACCAAACAAAAACATTCCTGGTCCTTCTTTTCTCTAACAACGAATTGGATGAGACAAGCTAAAAAGGGTGCCAACAGTTTATTTCAAAGGTGAGGAGTGAAGGAGTAAGAGAAGAACAAAAGAAGAGATAAGAGCAAAAATAAAAGTGCACCCTGAGTCTGGGAGACCCAGGGTGGGCCGCTGTGAGGAGTTGCCACAGTGGGCTCCTTGTGGATCTGGATGTGGATGCCACCCCCATTGCGTGGGTGCCTTCGAGAAGTTCTACACGTGGAGTCCGGAGGATCCCCTGGCTTGGCCCTGGGATCTTAAAAATGACAGGCCTCTCCTTCTGTTAGTTTTGCCATGCCCCACCTCCTCTATCAACACAAAGTAGAGCTGGGGATTTAGCTCAGTGGTTCTGCTGCCTGCCTCCCTCCCTCGAAAGCACCAGGAGTTCGATCCCTGGAACTCCCCCGCCCCCCAAAAAACCCCCAACAAAACAAAACCAAAAAAACCCTACCAGCGCCTCATCCTGACAGCTCCTCCCTCTGGGCAGAATCCCTGTCGTTGGGACTGGGTGGAGCTCCATGCTTGACCCCTCCCACCACTGCGTTTAGGGAGGAACTCAAAATCCGTGGCTGGAAACAAGACCCAGGAACGACTGGGAGCCGGGCTGCCTGAGTTTGAATTCTGCATGTGACACTCAGTCACTGTGTGAACCCTGGCCAGTTTCTTGGATACTTCACATTCATCCATACATACATGCATACGTGTTTGTATACATATGTGTGTGTGCGATGTGTATAGTGGTAGATGTAGATTTGGATGTAGATGTAAATAGAGTACAGATACAGATACACCGTATGTGTTTGAAACAGTGCCTGGAGAGCTCAGCAAATGGACCAGCTCAACACGTTTCCCCCGGATCCCAGCCCCTCCAAATCCCTGGTGCCAGTGTGACCCCTTGGTCCAAAGCTGAGTGTCCTCCAAGGCTCTGGCTGGCAGGCAGGCAGACACAGGTGGCAGGGGACAGCTTGGGCAGGCCACATTAGCTGTGTTGGGCCAGGTCTGTTTGGCTTCTTGACCCAGAGAAGGGATTTTCTGTCTGGGCTCACTCTGGGGTGGGCAGAGGAGAGGGCAGTGTGCCCACCTTCCTGCCACGGTGGCAAGCAGTGCTGTACGTCTTGCCCAACAGGCAGTGCGGTATGGCTTGGTGTCAGCTGGGGTCACATTGCTTGGCTGTTAGTATTTATTGATCTCCAAGAGTCTTTCAGCCCTCTGTACCTTAATGCATTAGTTTGTAATCTTGCAAGAGCAGAATCTGAGACTGACATTTGAATGCGAGTGACTTAAATGGGAGAAGATCCCAGGACCTGATGAGGGTTTGGGGAGAGAGCCAGGGGAAGGAGTTACTCTGAGCAGCTGGAGCACCAGCTCCTAATTTCCTTTTCAGACAGTTCAGGGTTAGCATGGAGAAACACAACCGATTTTTTTTTTTTATTGAGTTTATTGGTACATTTAGGGATACAGTACAGTTACATTCATTGTTGGGATCATGTACCTTTACATGGAAAGTCTTGATTCTCATTTTTTTCCCCTTACCTCTGCCCTCCCTTCACCCCCTCCTCCCCTCCCCATCTACAAACACTTTATTTTCATCTTTTCATTCTCTCACATTTTTTTCTTTTCCCTTTTTGTTCTTCCCCTACGTATCACACCTTCCCTACACCTTTAGCTCCTTTCCTCCCATTTCTAAATGTCAGTAATCTTATTAGAATCTTATGCATTGTTGCAGAATATTCACACCAGGGAAACTATTCGGTATTTACACATGTGGGACTTATTTATTTCACTTAGGAGTATATCTTCAATATGTATCCATTTTCCTATGAATGAATCTATTCTCTCGCTCTTTATGGCTGAGTAATATTCCATTTTATAGAAAAACCACAACTTCTTTATCCAGTTTCCAACGGATGGGCAAATAGGTTGTTTCCAAGATTTAGCTATTACAAACAGTGCCGCTATAAACATGGGTGCACATACTTCTCTGTGATATGATTCTTTCAGTTCTCTTGGAAAGATACCCAACAGAGGGATGGCTGGGTCAAATGGAACTTCCAGTCCAAGCTCTTTGAGGTATCTCCATATTGATTTCCATAGTGGTTGCACTAGTCTGCACTCCCACCAACAATGGAGGAGGGTTCCTTTCTCCCCACAACCCCGCCAACATTTGTTATTGTGTGATTTCTTGATAGCAGCCATTCTTTGTGGGGTGAGGTGGAATCTTAGTGCACAACCGATTTTTAAAACAGTATTTTTATTTTTAAGTGACCCATGGTAATTCACATCTGTTGTATGTTGATTTTACATTCTATACCTTTGCTGAATTATTAGTTATAACAGCTTTTTAAAAATGCACTAGTTAGGGTTTGGATTAAACTCAGTGGTTCTGCCACCTGCCTCACAAGTTCAAGGACCCAAGTTTGAGCCCCAGTACCAAAAAAAGAAGAAAAAAAAAAAAAAAGGACTATTTAGGGTTTCCTCTGTGTAAGAATCATACTTTTTGTTTTAAAGTTTTAAAATTTTTATTGAACTCAGGACCTTGTGCTTGCCAGGCAAACGGTGGCACCTGAGCTAAATAAATTCCAGGCCCTCTACCTCCTCTTTTTTGCCAGCATCAGATTCATTTATTTGTAAGTCCTTATAAAGTTAATTATCATACTACACATTAACAGCCAGACTAATATGGCAGAAAACTTGTACAGCATATAAGACAATTCGAGGCACACTTTTTTGGTTTTTTGAGACAGGGTCTCACTATGTAGTTGAGACAAGTGGCAGAACCACTGAGCTAAATCCCCAGCCCATCACTATGTAGTTGAGACTGCCCTGGAACTCAATATGTAGCCCAGGCTGGTCTCGAACTCAAAGCGATCCTCCTGTTGAGGCATACTTTTGATGAATCAAATTTTCTCTGTAAACAAGGACCATTGTACATCTATGACTTAGATGTCTTTCATTGTTTTCACTTCCTTTCCTTTTCTTTGGTACCGGGGACTGAACTCAGGCCCTTTCGCTTAGGAAGCAGGCACTGGAGCCACTGAGCTAAATCCCTGGCTCACCTCCTTTTCTTGCTAACTGCTCTGGATCCGACTTCAAGGTAGAAGTGGTGACCATGGGTATCTTTGCCTTGTTTCTGATTTCAGAGAGGTTTTCGGGTTTTTAAAACCCTATTAATATGGGGCTGGGATTTAGCTCAGTGGTTCTACCTCCTGCTTTGCAGGCACAAAGTCCCTAGTTGAATCCACAACACCAAAAACCAAACAAAAACCCCATTAATATGATAGGAGTGGGGGCTTCTTCATACATGGCCTTCATTATACAGCTCTACTCTCCTATTCCCAGGTCATCGAGGGTTTCCATCATGAATCAGTGTTGACTTTTGTTGTTGTTGTTGTTTTGAGACAGAGTCTCACTATGTAGTTGAGACTGACCTGGAGCTCACTATGTAGCCCAGGCTCATCTTGAACTTATAGCGATCCTCCTGCCTCAGCCCCCTGAGTGCTGGGATTACAGGTGTGCACCACCACACCTGGCTAATCAGTATTGACTTTTGCCAAACACATTTTCTGCATCTGCTGAGATGCTGATGTGGTTTTATCCCTTATATGTCACTGTGGTATGTTGATTGATTCCATCTTTGCATGCAGGATAAACCCCGCTTGGTGATGCACCTGGGATTTGCTTCCGCTGGGGCGCTGTCCACGGGGGAGCACTAACCCTCACCCCCCACTCCTGAGGAGTAGATGAAGCTCTTAGGGAGATGGGTGCACGCATTTGAGGGAGGAAGCCATCTTTTACCAGGACTGTCCGCTGAAACTACCGGTGACCCCAGGAGGAGGAAGGGACACTGGCAGCCTCGCTTCTGTTCCTCCCTCTGTGGGAGGAGGGCAGTAGTAACAGTCCTGCATCATGGAGGTGATTTGAAGGGCTAGAGGGGCGCTGTGCAGTGGAAAAATAATGTGAGCCATATAAATCATGAGAGCCGAATAATTTGGGTAGCAGTCGTTTGAGATAGTTCAGTAGTCACATTTTAAAAAGTCAAAAGAGGAGCCGGGGATTTAGCTCAGTGGTTCCGGCGCCTGCCTTACAAGCACAACGTCCTGAGTTTAATCCCTGGTACAAAAAAAAAAAAGAAAAAAAAAGTCAAAAGAAAGGGGTGAAATGAATTTTAATAAGATTTTATTTGGCCCTGTATTTTTCAGCTTTCTAAACTGTAATAAATACCTAGATAATTGTTTGTAATGGTTTATGGTGACATAGTAGTGAGTTTCTAGGCCAGAGTCAGTTGACCCATTGTTTGGAGTCTGTGATGAAAGGCGAGTGTGAGCCATGATAAACCTTTTCTCTTTGTAAACAACCACCCCAGGTGTTTTGCATATCACTATGGTAGCTCGTGGGCCAGCGAAGCAATTATATCATGAGTCAGGAGGCACAGAAGGAGGGGGCTGCTGTCCCTCCTGGGGGGCCCCAGGAGAGGCACCACCTCGAGAGTGAAGCCTTTGGGGAGATTTAAGGCCCAAGCCATCGCAGACTCAAATTTCCAAACTCTTGTCATTTGTCCACGAATCAATATCAAAATTATGAGATACTTTGAATTGAATTTCCAAAATCTTGGAAATATTTTACACTCACCGTATGTCTCCAGATAGCACCTTTTCATCAGAAACTCTCAATTTCTTTTAACTTTAATAAAGATTGCAGTGGAAGAAGGAGATAAGTGGCCCAAGTATATTTTACTACTTTTCCAATAACAGCATGAGGTTTTGAGAGATTGATGCTAAATAAGACTAGAAAAGCAGTTCTCAAATTTTTTATATTTTACACGTGTCACATTTCAAGGGCCCAGTAGCCACACAGTGGTGACTGTTGGAGAGCACAGATTTATAGGGTGAATTCAGGGAAGGTGTGTGGGACGGGCAGGTGGCTCATACAGCTGGGGCCAGGTGCTGGGGCCAGGTGCAAAGGATCCTAGGTCCTGGTCCAGCTCTCCCCTGACTTCTCCACTTGCTGTGCTTCATTTTCCCAATCTCTGAAATTTGTAAAAGTAACAGTTAATGGCATTTGAAGGCCTTTCTGGGTGTAAAATTCTTTGTTTGTTTTTGGTAGTACCAGGGATCGAACTCACGACCTTACACTTGCAAGGCAATTGTGGTGCCACTGAGCTAAAGCCCCAGCCCTGGGTCTAAAATTCTTAATTACAGTTGAAGAAAATGAGACTAAGCAAAGAAACATAATTTGGCTATGGTCAATGGCAAAAGGGAACCAAATAGTGCTAATATGATGATCTTTTCTTGGCTTCAGACACCTTTTTTAGATGTTAGTGTTCCGTTCCTCCCCGCTTTAAAAAATATTTTGTTTTTTTGAGGCAGGGTCTCACTGTGTAGCCCAGGCTCACCTTGAACTTGTGGTGATCCTCCTGCCTCAGCCTCTGAGTGCTGGGATCACAGGCATGCACCCCTATGCCTGGCTTCAGTTCCCTTTGGATTAACACCCAGCCCTAATTCTCTGAGCTCCTGCTATCTATGTCTTATATCAGGTAGTCTCACAGAAGTCCTGTGATGGAGGTGTTTGCGTGCTCACTTTATAGGCCGGGAAACAGAGGCTCAGAAAAGCTAAATTGACATATTTTTTTCCCCCAGTTTCTTTCATTTTATTTTTAAGATGGTTTAATTTCTCAGGACAGAATGACACAAATACAAGAAGCCATCCATAGGGATAGTTAAGACCATATTTATCTGGTGTTCTAAAATCACTGGCTTAGGCCCCAGAAGAGGAATTATGAATCTGAGAAGTTAGAGGAAAGATATAGACTAGGGAGTCTAATTAAAGAAGAAAAATCATTAATGACATTGGTACTCTGTTTTTCAGAGCAGTGCTAATACAGACTCGACCCGTTTAAACCAGGGAACCTGCCATTCCATTCCTAGAAAAGTAGCCTTACAACCTCTATAGGGCTGGGAATTTAGCTCAGTGGTGCCACTGCCTGCCTGGCAAGTACAAGGTCCTGAGTTCGATCCCATGTATCCAAAAAAAAAAAAAAAAAAGATCTGTGAAGATGTCTCCCATTTTGCTGTCGGTATCCACTGATGGATGGATCACCTCAGCAGGAATTCCAGACAGTACAAGTGTGGCTGTTAGTACTGTTGTCTTTATCTTCTTTTCACCCTTGGGGAAATATTTGTAGCGTCCCATGTGTGCTAGTTGTAAAGTAAGAAATGGAGAAAATATGGACAAATATTTGCAGGCAGAAGCTCTGATACCAAGAGCAAGAAGAGCGCATCCCAGTGATCTAAATATTCGAAAATTCCTCTGTCGTACCTCCATCCTTTCCATGGGGTTTTCACTGATCAGCTGTTTCGGCAGCTTCATGGCTTCTTCAGCTCTGGAAAGGTGTCGTTCTAGGCTCCGGTGAGACCGCCCCCCCCCGGGGAAGTGTCCGCTGTCAGGGCCCCTCTGTTCTGCTGCCAGAGCTCAAGGCTGACATCGTACTGCACCCCGGAGTTTTCACGGAAGAGTCCAGTTTGTCCCCCAGCGCGGTTCCCTAGAAAGCTGCCACATAGACCTGTGGGCCTGTTGCTCCTATCCTGATGGAATCACCCAGCACTAACTCGCTTTGAAACTGAAGGAACGCTGGGGGCCTTCAGTTTATCCCTGTCCTACTGCTTTGCTTTTACTTGACTTTCTCCTTCCGCGCCGCTCCCGGGCCTGTGAAGAAAGCCCGGTTGATGCGTTGCTCAGAATTCACCGGCAGCTTTCGCCGCTGCAGCTCAGCCTGCCGCTTGGAAGCCGAGAGGCCTGAGCCAACCGGGGCTCGGGGCCTACCCCCCATCTCAGAAGATACAGTCACAGGCTCCATCCTTCTTTTCACAGTCCAGGAGTGGCGGCGGTGGGAGTGGAGGTGGTGGCTGCGTGGGTGACTTATGGCAGGGTTCTAAGTGACATAGCGGTGACACTCATCGGGAGGACTAGAACTCAGGTTTCCCGTCTCCAGTCAGAGTGGCTGCTGCCCTTTTAGCCTCTTGGATACTTTGTGACGGAAGAGGGGATGGGGAGGGGCTATGCCTGTGTCGGTCTGAGGACGTAGCCACCTTGAAGTCATACCAACTCTGCAGGGCTGGGGAGGGGAGCGGAAAGCTGGGAGCTGGCTGTCTCTGAGTCTGCCGTGTTAGAGAACTGTCTCCAGTCTGGAGGACCCAGTCTAGGGGGCCCGGAGCACTTGTGCCTAGGAAAGTGAGTGGCTGGCAGTGCAAACCACATCTTCCTCTTCGGGGCTCGGAGCCCCTGCATTTGACCCTTCCAGCCTCCCCTCTTCCCTTCCCTGTCTTAGCTATGGTTCTCATCTCTGTGACAAGATGCCTCACACCAGAGGTTTATTTGGCTCGTGTTTTAGTCCACAGTTGTCTGGCTCCAGGGCAGAGGGCCGCAGTGGAGGACAGCTGCTCACCTCAGGGTGACCAGGAAGCAGAAAGTACCAGGAGGAGCTGGGAAGGAGATACAACCTTCCGGGTCACGCCCACAGTGACCCTCTCCAGACCAGGCCCCACCTGCTAACAGCCTGTCAGCTTCAAGCACCTGCAATCCAGTCACCTTCCAGAGGTCCCCCTGTGATGCGGTTTCAGGGGGACATCTGGATATACACCATAGTAACCCTGACCCTTGTTGATGCTCTTCAGGAGCCAGGCCCCAGGCTGGATGACTCTACAGTCTAGTGGGAACTGACCCGGTGAGGACAGAGGCACCAGCCTGGTGTTGGAAGACTCAGCAAGGGAGACAGACTCCAGCGAGGGGCCTCCAAGGTGTTTTAATGCAAGGTGCATCCTGTGAGCTGGGCCTTCCAGATCAGCTCCCGGATGGTTGGAGAGGGTGGGTATTGTGGACTAAATTGTATTCTCCCAGAGTTGTGTGCTCAGGCCCAGTGCCTTAGAATGTGATTGCATTTGGAGAGGGGCCTTTAAAGAAGTAACTAAAGTTAAACCAAGGTGTAAGGGACCTAAGCAGATGGGACTGTTATCCTTACAAGAAGAGGAGAAGTCAGGGCTACGGGTGCTCACAGAAAGGCCACATGAGATCACAGCAAGAGGGCAGCCATCTGCAAGGCCAGGAGAGAGGCCTCCCCAGAAACTGACCCTGCCGACACCTCCAGAGCTGGAAAGAAAGCCATCCAGTCTGGTATCTTTCCCCAGCAGCAGCCTCAGTAGGCAGGCACAGTAGGGAACATTTAGACAGAAGCAGAGCCTAAATAAAGACAAGAAGCTGGGAAACAAGGCTGACACAGGATAGAAGGGTGTGGACGGGAGTCCCAGAGGTCAGGAGGTCTCATCTGTGTCCCCAGCACTGTGTTCACAGAGCAGGCAGGGAGCAGGTCTTGGCCAATGTCTGGTGAGTGGGGACACAGCCATTGTGGTCTAAAGATAACCCAGAGGTCTGCTTGGAGATGATGGGGTGCTGTTCCCTGCACAGGACAGTAGGGGTCAGCGGGGCATGACAGGCTGACTTTGGACAGGACAGGAGCAGGTCTCAGGGCCTCCCAGGTACTGTGGTCTTCAGGGGGCCACATGAGAGTTAGCCTGGCCCTCTGAAAGGCCTGGGCTGTCTCCAGGTGGGAGCTGAGGTTGGGAGGGGAGACGACCTCCCTGGGGCCGTGCAGAGGTGGGGGACTCAGAGAAACGGCGGTAGCCAGAGAGGCGGGGAGGAAACTGGGCACGAGTGATGGAAGGTGCTGAGAGAAGAAGCTACTTCGAGGAGGGGAGAGCACAGAAGGGTCCAGTGCTGCAGAGCTGGGGTTTGGGCAGAGTAGACACAGAGAGGTGGAGGGAACAAAACAGGTGGGAGAGGGCTGAGCACCAGCAGGAGTGCGAAGTTGCAAAGATGGAGGGAGAAATTAACTTGGGACTGGGGACTTGGCTCAGCGATTCCACTGCCTGCCTTGCAAGCTCAAGCGCAAGGTCCGGATTTCCATCCCCTGTACCAACCCCCCCCCAAACAAACAAACCCCCCAAAACCAATAACCAAACAAAATTGAAATGGCTTGCAGTGCCCCAAGGGCCCAGTAGGTGATAGCACCTCTCTACCTTGCAGCACCGAGCAGGCCGTCCATTTATTTTATTCTACAAGAATTCTTTGTGTTGGGGCTGGGGATCTAGCTCAGTGGTTCCGCCGCATGCCTCACAAGCAAGCAAGGGCCGGAGTTTGATCCCCCGTACAAATAAATAAATAAATAAATAAATAAATAAATAAATAAGTTTCAAGAATTCTTTGTGCAGAACTCTGGGCTAAGCAATGGAGATAATATATGTGCCTGTTATAGTTTATACAAATAAAACCTTTTCATAGGGTGCACATTTTAGTTGTAGAAGCAGGCGAACTCCCCAAACTCCGAAGCTTTATCTCTGTATCTGGGAAGGGAGCGTTTCGAGAATGTGTGACAGACACCCCTTCCTCCTTGAGCAAAATGTACCGACCAGGACGTGAGTTGAAGCCCTGGGTCCACCGCCAAGTGGCAGTGTTCGATCACCCGTGCGTGTGTGTGGACAAGGTCTGATTAGGGAGTCGTTTGTCCCAAAGTTGGCTGCTCCCATCACTACCCTCATACGGGTGGCGACAGTCTGGAGCCGAGCTGTCCCAGCGCACACCTCGGGGAGTAGAGCCGGCCGCCGCTGGGTGCAGGACTGGGAACGAAGGGAAGAAGTGCCGTGCTTCAAGGCACTCGGCGTGACGCGGACGCTGGTGGGCGCCGGCTCTGCTGGGCTCTTTGACAGGAGCAGGGTTGCAGGCCGGGTGCGGGCGGACCCAGGCTGTGATGTCAGGGATTCGCTGTCCACCTGGGGAAGCAGACGGTGTTCACTGGCTGACCTAAGCGCCAAGCTGTGATAAGCTCACCAGGCTCCAGGAGCCACGCCTTTTGAGCCCCTTCATGTGTTAAGAACAACAGCCACAGCGCCTCTCACCTTGGACATCTCATTAGCACCCCAACCCTTCCGCTCGCATCGGCACTCCCAGTTGTGGAGTCCCTGGAAGGCCTCTCTAAAACGCCAGTCTTCCCTGCCCTTCTGCCCAGCCCCCCACAGGGCTTCCGGCTCCGCGATGAGTCCAGCGTCTCTGCGGAGGCACTCCGTGTCCGCCAGCCCTGCCTGTGTCCCGGACTCAGTCTCAGCACTCTTCTCTCCTTGGTGTCCCCAGAAGGAGGGTGATTTTCTGGGGATTACACCCACTTCCAAATCCTGGGGACATCTCGGTCCCTTCCTCTCCTGCCTATAACCTTTATAGACAGAGGCAGGAAAATAAGTGGGCCCTGGCGCCATCTTCTCTTCCTGTCCCCAGCACAGGGTACGTGCGGACGCCCCAGGCAGCAGATCCAGGCTGTGTCCTCTCTTCCCGTACACCTTGGCAGAGTCCTTCCTTTAGAGTTCATGGATCTAGGGCCGGGGATTTAGCTCAGTGGTTCCACTGCCTGCTCCACAAGCGCCAGGGCCCGAGTTCGATCCCCATGTACAAAAAACAGCGTAGAGTGCAGGGACAGAGCACGACAAAGGCTGGCAGTGAGCAGGGAAGTCTGGGCAGAGAACTCTGGGTCTGAGGCGGACGTCTAAAAGGACTGGCCCACGGGGGCCGCAGGAGGTTCTCAGGGACAGGGTAGGATGTCGGGGACAGGCTGCAAAGTGCCTGTGTTGTCACCGTACAGCTGTGGCCAGTGGGACTTCTCAAAGAAACTTCACCCCGGCCCCCAAGAGCCAGCCAGCCAGCCTTGCCGGAGCCTTGAGCTCTGTGCGCAATGCTTTAGGGAGTAGCAGGCATGTGGGTCCCTTCCTGATCCTTAGCCTGGTCCCTGCCCATCCCCAGACCTTTGACCCTGGAGGCCCCTGCAGGCCATGGAAGGCTGCCTCGGCTCAGCTGGGAAAATCAGTGAGCGTCTCCATCCCTTTCCTGTTTCTGTTAACAACACTGGAGACTGGAGCATTCATAAAGAACAGAGGTTTAGCCAGGGATTTAGCTCAGTGGTTTCGCCTCCTGCCTTGCAAGCGCAAGGACCAGTGTTCGATCCCTGGTACAAAAAAAAAAAAAGAACGGAGGGTTTTTTCACCTCAGTTCTGTAGGCTGGAAGATAAGGGGCTGCCACCGGCTAGAGCATAACATAGGAGAAAAATGGACGGGGACAGGAAAAGAGGGGCTGAGTTCCCTCACCAGCTACCCCCTAGAAAGGTTTCGGGCATTCAGGAGGCCTCCTACGGGACACCGACACCCTGAAGAGTGAAGTCTCCCACACACCCACGCTCGGGGGCAGATTCTGTTCACAGCAGCGGGCAGCCGGTGTCCTCAGGGCTTCTCCGTTTCTTCTCCCCAGAACTGGTTTCTCTTTACCTGCTGACTCCAGCCTGACCTGTCTATACTGTGGGATAAACTGGGAGGAAAGAAGGGCGGGACAGTGAGGCCAGCGCCCGGGGGCGTGGCTCTTCCTTCCCTGGAGTGCTCTGGGGCGTGGCTGGAGACCCCACCCCACAGGTGGACCCTGCCCTGACCCCTGCTCACCACAGCTTCCTGCCGCCCGAGGCCTTGGTTCTGGGCCACATCCCCGGCCCTTCTTTTTTTTCTATTTCGATACAGGGTCTCGCTGATTTGCTAAGGTGCCCAGACTGGACCTGAACTTGTGATCCTCCTGCCTCAGCCTCCCAGAGTGCTGGGATTACAGGCGTGCGCCTCCATACTCAGCTTGAAGCTGAGTTTTTAACTTTCTGCTCTGCCGGGGATACTGCCTGGAGAAAGCTCACTCACTCTCCCATGCATGCGAATTGGGTTAGAGGAGGAGGCGGGAAGAAGAGACCGCATAGGAGAATGTACTGGTGCATTTAGACCGCAGGGTAGCGGACTGTGCCACCCCGAGATGTGACACTTTAGCACAAGGATGTCTTTGAGCTAAAGCCAACTGGGAAGAAACAGACGCAAGAAAAGATTTCTGCCCCCTTTCCGGAGCAAAAGCAGAGAAGACAGAGCCACGCTATCGGCCTGGGGAGGGCGCCAGAGGACTCTGACGAGCCGCCCCACCCCGAAGACTCACGACCTACATTTATTGTTTCTTTATCCATGTTGTCAGAGTTCTAAGCCACCTCTTATTATGAAAATTAATTTTATTGGTACATTAGGTATACTATATAATAACATTCATCGTTGAAAATTTGTACCTTTACATAATCTATCTTGGTTCTTATATTCCCCCCATTCTCCTGACCCCTCCCTATTTACAAAGACTTTATTTCCATTTTCCCCTTTCTTGTATTAATTTCATTCCCTTCTTTTTTTATTTTTTATTTTTTTTTTTGGTTTTTGGAGATAGGGTCTCACTATGTAGTTGAGACTGATCTGGAACTCACTATGTAGCCCAGGCTGGTCTGGAACTCACAGCGATCCTCCTGCCTCAGCCTCCCAAGTGCTGGGATCACAGGTGTGCTCCACCACGCCTGGCTTTCATTCCCTTCTTTTCTTTCCCCAACCCCTCCTGCTTTCCCTTCCCCTTTAGACCTTTTCTTCCTATTTCACCTTATCTGTTATCCTTTTTGATCTTTATTTACACTTTTAGTTTCTCACACCAGATAAACTATTTGGTATTTACTCAAGTGTGTCCTATTTATTTCACTTAAGAGTATGGCCTCAATGTGCATCCATTTAGCTATAAATGTCTCTAATTTTTTATTCTTTATGGGTGTGTAGTACTCCATTTTATTAAAAAAACCCACATTTTCTTTACCTAGTCCCAGTTGATGGGCAATTGGGCTGTTTCCAAGTTTTAGCTATTACAGACTGTGCTGCTATGAACATGGGTGTGCATCTATCACTGTGGTATAATTCTTTTAATTTTGGGGTGAAGATACCAGTAGGAGAATAGCTGGGTCAAATGGGACCTCTAATCCTAGTTCTTTCAGGTATCTCCATACTGATTTTCACAGTGGTAGCACCAATCTGCACTCCCACCAATGGAGAAAGGTTCCTTTTCCCCCCACAGTCCCACCAGCATTTGTTATTAGTTGATTTCATGATAGCAGCCATTCTTTCTGGAGTGAGGTGAAATCTCAGTGTTGTTTTCATTTGCATCTCTCGAATGACCAGTGAAGTTGAACATTTTTTCATATTTTTTGCTCTTTCTACTTGAGAAATGCCTGTTCATTTTAGATGCCCATTTTTGGATTGGGTCTTTAAATTTGGGAGGTCTGATTTTTTTTGTTTTTTGTTTTGTTTTTTTTTTGGTACTGGGGGTCAAACTTGGGACCTTGCACTTGAGAGTCAGGTGATGGAACCACTGAGCTAAATCCCTGGCCCTGAAAGTTCTGAATGCATTTGGGAGGCAGGCAGAGGCACCCAGCCCTAAGTTCTTTATATATTCTAGATAGTAGACTTTTTTTGAGGGGGTATCAGAGATCGAACTTAAGACCTTGTGCTTGTGAGGCAAGCATGGTGTCTCTGAGTTAAGTCTCCAGCCTGATAGAGGACCTTGGTCTGTGGAACAGCTGGTAGAAATTTTTTCCCCACATTGTGAATTGTCTCTTCATACTGTTGGTGGTTTCTCTTGTTAAGCCACCTCTTTGACAGTTACTGCCCCTAGGTTTTTCTCCCACATATATGTGAATATATATGTTAGTAATCTTCTGGGGTTTTTGTTGTTGTTGTTAATTTCTCTTTTGTTACAGGATTCTAGCTGAGAATTTAGAATAAAAATAATTTCTCCTCCCCTACATCATCATCATTATCACTATTATTATTTGCACTAGTAAGGACTGACCCCTTCACACTGAGCTATATCCTCAGCCTTTTTTAACATTTTATTTTGAGACAATTTCTCCCTAAGTTGCCAAGTTTTCCAGGCTGGGTTTGAACTTGTGGTCCTCCTGCCTCAGCCTCCCAGGGTGCTGGGATTACAGGTATATGTAATCCAACACCTGGCTTTAGATACTTTTGATAATATGAAAACGGAGGTCTGATGTGAAAAATTAAAACATACTAAGCATACATATTTTCCACCACTTTGAGCCATGTGGGAGAAGAAAGGGTGGAAAGTTGTATTGTTTACAGTTTGGATGATTTGAGTAAATATTTGCATAAAGAGAGTGATAAATGCAGAAGGTAAAGTGTGCAGTTAAGAGTTATTAAAAGTGCACCTAACCCTGGAGTTTCCCTTTGGTACCTTCCCCATTTCCTGTCCCGTCTCTCCTTGTTTATTGTCTTACTCGGTTGAATGCATCCTAAATACTGAAAAATGTGTTTTTGTTCTCCCACCACCCCTGCCCTGGTAATTGAGCTGGGCCCAGAGTCTGAGACTAGAACCTTGGAGGCTTCTTTTGTCCTCTTAGCCGGGGCTTCTAGTGACGTTCCGATATTCTTAACTTGGCTTGCGACAACTTTCACTGGTGTCATTTATCATCATATGCCGGCAACTCTGAAGACTGCCTGCTCCTTCCTGGTGTCCGGAAACAGAGCCATCTGAGCCACAGCCTGGGCCTTTTCCACCCAGCCCATCCGCCATCTGTGGTCATCCCCAGGAGCTGACTTGTCTTGCCCTTCATGCATGAACGGGGTCACCACAGACCACCACACAGTTCTGCAAAGTCAACAGCAAAACTGGGACAGATCAAGGTGAAGGGACAGAAAAAAACAAAGCACCCAGAAAGAATTCAGGGAACTGAAAGCTGGAAAGTGCTGACTGGTGTCTCTCTAAGTGCCGACCACTGAAACCTCACTAGGCCCCAGAGTGCTGCTCAGCAATTAGCCTCCCCTTTCCCATTCCATTGACTGCCCCCTCCCCTCACAGTGACTTCCTGTTCCCTCTCTTCTCAGACCCTCCACGAATCCTTCAGCCACCTCAACGCCTTCTTCCTTGAGAATTAGGAGACTCAGAAGTTTTGAGTTCCCACCACCTACCACTCCCCTGATGTGGTACCAAGAGGCGCTGGCCTCTTGCGTTTACGACAAGTAGGTGTTTGCTCTCAGGGACAGCTCCTTCCCTATGCCCCGGGTCCCAGCCCCTCTCCCCTTCCTAGAGACACTGCCTTCACAGGGCACAGCTGTCCCCCAGTCATGAAAATCAACAGTGGTCTCCTCGTAACCATATCCAAAGGGTGCTCAGGCCTCCTGCCCGCCAGCCCAGGGGATCCCTCCTCCTGCCCGAAACACGAAACACTGCTGTACTTGGTGTCCCCCTCCCTACGCCCAACCTCACTGTCTTCTCCCCACCCCCTCAGCTGCTCACCCTCTTAGTACTGGGATCTTCAGGGATCAATCTGGATCCTCCTGTGCTCCTTGCCTACACTTCCTGAATTCCTTTGTAGGTTCCATCTATACAGAGTCCTAACTCCTCTCCTCTGATCTTAAGGCTTGTGCTTTTCATTGCCTACTTAATACCTCCTTTTGTTTGTTAGACACCCCAGGCTAAGCAAGTCCACAACTGAGCTCCTGATCTACTGACCCCCTCTTCCAAAATTACTTCTCCCGCAGCCCCCACCCGCCCCGTGGTAATTCAATCTATGAACACAGGAGTCTCCTCCTTACATGATGTATCCCATGCAGTATGCATTTTATAACTTATTCATTATATATTCAGAGCAGGGCTTTTGTACCCGCCGCAGGCTGTAACTCTTTCTCACCTGAGTCAGCAGCGTAACCCTGATAGTGTGGTGCTTTCCCAGTTTGTGTGCCACATGTCCGATCTCAGGGGTCTCAGCCCTGGGCAAACCTGGGTGACTGTTCAGCCTTCTAGCTGGACTCTGCTCCTTTACTGTCGCCTAATAGTTACTCTCAATGGAGTCAGGGTAAATCTTTCAAAAACCAAATTTTGGGCCGGGTATTTAGCTCAGTGGTTCTGCCGCCTGCCTCACAAGTGCAAGATCCCGAGTTGGATCCCCGGTAAAAAACAAAAACAAAACCAAATTTTATCCCGTCTTTGCTCTATTCACTGGCTCTTCACCTCACTCAGAAAGAAAACTACTGCTTCTTGTGGCTTACAAAGACTGCAAAACCCACAGGCTTGCAGGCCAAGGTGCAGCGTTCAGCGGCAGAGGCTTATCCCAAAGTGCTGCCCCTGTGGAATGTCCCATGGGCAAACCTGGTAGCGGAAGGAGCATCCAGAACATGATCTGTTTTGCAGAATGAGAACAGAGGGCTACGCAAAAAGTTGCAAGAAAGAATTCTAGGAAATTAGAGTTTGTTAGATCGAAAACATGCTAATGGCAAGCCTGAAGGACAGAATTGCAGAATCTGTTTTGTGGGGCTACTACTGATAATGAGTAATTTACACACGCATCGTATAAAGTTTAAAATAGATGAGCACGCACATTTACAACAGGACGCCTTGCACTTCCCAAACCTTTACGGTGCCCATTTCCCATATGAAGACCGGCGGGCAGGCCTCCAAATCAAGAAGGCAGAGAGCAGCTGCACAGATCTATGTTCAGCTCTCTCTTGTCCAGCAGTTTCTCTTTCTGCCTGGCCCAGATCACACTTCGCACTTTTCAATTGCCAAGTCTCACTAGTCTCCCTCAGCCTGAAACAGCTTGGAGCCAAGTCCTGCCTGTCTCTGGGATGGAACAGCTGCAGAGGACACACCTCTTAGCCCAAAGGGTGAGAGTCAGGCTGCTTCCACAGATGTGTTTCAGGACAGGGCCAGATGTGTCCTCCTGGGAGCGGGAAATCAGAATACAGGATGCTCATGGGGCATGGTGGTGCTCGCCTGTAATCCCAGCACTCGGGAGGCTGAGGCAGGAGGATTGCTGCGAGTTCAAGGCCATTCTGGGCTACATAGTGAGTCTGAGGCCAGTTTGAACTACATAGCAAAACAAAACAACAAACAAACAAAACACAGGGTACCCACTGTCTGGACCCACCCCCCCACTGGTGGTACTACTCTTTGTCACCTGGCCAGTGTGGTATCTGCCAACTTTCTTCATATTAACTCATCATTTTTCTGTTTATAACTAGTATGTTGTCTAATATATTATTTATTGAGTTAAATACATTATTGAAGGGTTTTTTTTTTTGTTTGTTTGTTTTTTTGGTAGTGGGGATTGAACTCGGGACCTTGAGATTCCAAGGCAGGCAGTGGCATCACTGAGCTAAATCCCTGGCTCCTTAAATCCATTATAATAATTATTTTACTACTGAATCATTCCAGACAGCCAGCAGGATCACTGTCCAAATTAGCTCCTATCTTCTTTAGACCTGTCCTTGAGGTCAAGGGATTTGTCTTTGGACAAATTCTTTACTTTCTGGCATAAGGCCATGCTCTAGGGTCCTCATGTAACTTCCTTGCTGCAGCCTTGGAATTAACTCTCTCTCCAAGGCACCCCATGGTGGGGGGTGATATTTGGAAACTAGGGTCTGAGTACTTGGTTGCCCAAAGTTTCTGTGGCATCGTTGATCCGGGCCATTTTCAATGTACAGGAGCTAGGAGCTTGCTTCTCCCTGAAGGTAGAAATCCTGGAAAATCCCCCAAATCCTCCAAGCTATGGTCGCTCCCTCCTGGTCTGCAGGACATGTATGCAAGTACACGTGTGTGTACCCTGCACACAGCTATATTTATATATCCATGCATATACTGTGTGTTTGCACCGGTACCTGCTCCTGAACCCCCTTCCTGTCAGTGCGGACGCCTGGGTCAGCCTCCACATGTCTGCTCCTTTCTGTTCTGCACTGCACTTGTCACCTCGTCTGCTCCCCAAGCCCCTCTGCTGCCACCTTTGTAGTCACCACCACCTGCAGCAGAGAAGCAGGATGGGATGGGGAGGAAAGAGGGCAGAAATGGGAAGAAGACTAGAATATGTATCTTTTAATTCTTTCCTCTCTCTCTCTCTCTCTCTCTCTCTCATTTTTCCAGTACTGGGGATAAAACTCGGGACCTTGCACTTGCGAGGCAGGCGGCGGAAACCACTGAGCAAAATCCCTAGCCCTGTTGTATTTATTGAATGGTGTCCCTTCTCTTTGCTACAGCCCCTACTCCTTCAGCTGTGGTGTGTGTAAGATCACAACTCAGAACTCAAGGACGGCTCGCCCCCCCCCCGTGGGAATCAGGACAGAAAACCAGGAGCTGAAGACAGCCTGCCCTTCTCAACAGCCAGGAAGCTCCTCATATTTCGGGAGCCACAGGACTCGCTCTCTTGTGAGTCTGCACCCTCGTCCTCCTAACCAGTGTTCTGCACCTGCACGGGGAGGGGCCTTCTTAGCCACCAAGCTCTCGCCCCGTCTGATCTGGAAGCCTTTGCGAAACGTCCCTGTGAGAGGGGGAGTCTGGTGCAGCTGGGTCTGGGCCTCCCCGGGGCCAGTCCCTTCCACCAGGGCAGGGGCAGTTACAGCAGCAGCTGGGGCAGCCTGCTCTCAGCAGAGCTGAGACCTACGGACGGCCCCGAGCACATCTGCTGCTTTCTATCGTGTGTTAAGGTCTCATAGCATGATACTGGCTCCTGGATTTGAGAACTAAGGACATCTGGGAAAGGTTGAAGGCTCACTTTAGGTTCACCGACTAGGTATTGAGGAACACAGATCTTAACCCACCACGTCCGTTTCTCGCGTGAGTAAACGGTGGCCCTGAGAGAACAGCGTCGTGTTCCCATCAGCAAGGCCTGGCAGTGGCAGATCTGGGATAGGAACCGGTGTTGGTGGAAGGTGAGGGAAGAAGGGCATCTAACGCGCAGAGCTGCAGGAGCTCCTCCCTCCCAGGTCGTGCAAGTGCCCCGGGCACCTTCCTTGACTTTCAGCCACACAGAGACCTCCAGGGTCCGCGCCAGCAGGGAGAGAGAACACATCTGACCTGGGGCAGGCGGGAGGGGTTTGGTTTCTCAGTGTTCTCCCTTCAGGGGGAGGAGGATCCTGTGGCGGCCTAGTTCCTCCACCCTCCCATGGCGAGGGGTCAAGAGCCTGGGGTGGTTGCACGATGGAGAAGCCCAAGTTATCCCCTGACACACAGAGCTCATAGGGCCCCTCCGGGTGGGCACGCAGCTCCTGGCTGGGCTATCTGAGCCTGGCAGGGGACACCTCCTCCCTGTCATCCAAACAGGCCTTCCTCTGCCAGGCTCGTGTCCTCACAGACAGGATGTGCAGGCTCGGACTTCTCTGGCCTTGGGTCTGGCTTCTGCCTCCCCCACGCAGAAACGCTTGTTAAGAATTTTACCAGAAGAGGACTGTCAGAAAGTTAGCCCCGGCTTTGTGGTTGGACGAGGCTAAAAGAAAAACCACCAGGATGGTCACAAAGACAGAAGGAAAAACGAAGAGGAGCACTAAAGGGAACATCCTGAGCCGATGGGCGGCCCCTCCTTCAGCGGCCACCCAGCTGGGGAGCCACAGTCCTTCCTTAGCCGGACTCCCACGCGACTCTGGCGAGACTTGGTGTTTTCAGCAGTGCTGTGCTACGAGAATTCAGACGAGTCAGAAGAATTTGCTGAAACATGAGTTAAGTAAGAGCACGGCAGTGAAGTGAGGGATTCAGGTTGGAAAGGAAGAAGTAAAACTGGCTTCACAGCCAATGTGATCTGGTACAGTGTGTGGAAAGTTCTAAAAAGCTCACGGAAAGGCTGCTGGAACTGATACACGAGTTCATTAGGATTGCATATAGAACCCTCAAATGTATTTCTATGTACTTGGCAGGGAATGCTCTAAAAATGACACTGACAAGATGATTTCATTTCTAATATAGCACTAATGAAAATCAAGCATTATGGACTTTGAATAAAGTCCATAAGGAAGCACAAAATTTTTACTCTGAAAACTACAAATTAGTGTTAAAAAAGTTAAAGAAGAGCTAAACAAACGTACATCAGAAGAGTTAATATTGTTAGGCGAGCGGTAGTTTCTAAATTGATTTATAGATTCTGTATAGGCCCTATCAGAATCCTGTCTTTGTATAAATTGACATGCTAAGCCTAAAATTTATGTGAAAGCTCAAGGGACTAAAGATAGCTAAAAAAAAAAAATCTTTAAAAATGTAAAGCAAATAAAAAGTTGGAGAATTCCCATGAGATAACTACAAAGTAACAATGCAGACACCATGGTGTGGACCCAAGGACAGACAGGACCTATGGTTAATTGGTACCAGGGTTCGAACTTGGGTCCTTGTGCTTGGGAGGCAGGCGGCGAAACCACTGAGCTAAATCCCTGGCCCCTTTTTTGGCTTTTTTTGAGACAGGGTCTCACTATGGTAGTTGAGACTGACCTGGAACTCACTATGTAGCCCAGGTTGGTCTCGAACTCACAGTGATCCTCCTGCCTGAGCCTCCCGAGTGCTGGATTACAGGCATGCGCCACCACACCTGGAGGTTAATTGATTTTTGACAAGGATGCCAAGACTATTCAAAAGGAAAAATAGTCTTCCCCACAGCTGGTATTGCAATGACTGCATCACTACGTGTAAGAAGCTGAGGTTGGACCTTTAGCTCACACTATGGAGGAAGATTAAATCAAAGGGGATCAAAGATGTAAATGTTAGAGACAAACTACAAACTTTAAGAAGATGTAGCTGTGAGTTTTCATGACCTTGGATTTAGCAATGTGTTTTTCAAATGCACAAGCAACGCAAGAAGAAAGTATAGCTAAATTGGACTTCATCGAATTTAAATATTTCAAAGGTCACAATCAGGAAACCAAAAGGACAACCCAGAGAATGGAGAAAATACGGTCACTAAAAATATGAAAAGATGCTCAGTATCAGTAGTTATCCGGGAAATACAAATCAAAACCACAATGAGATAACACTTCACGCCCAAACCACAATGAATAAAATGTTTAAGAATTAGATAACAAGTGTTAGCAAGGATGTGAAGAAAAATCCTTACATACTGCTGCTGGGAGTGCAGTTTTATGGCCATGCAGGAAAACAGGGCCAGCATTTTCACAAAGGCTAAACGTGTAGTGGTTACCAGCTGACCCAGAAACTCCATTTAGGTACGTAGCCCCCCACATGAAAACATGTGCTCAGAGATCTGTACATGAATGGCAGCATTACTCACAACAGCCCAGAGGTCCATGAGCAGATGAGTGGATAAACAAGTTGTAGCAGGTGATGATTTGGAGACAAAAGATGTGGATATTTGGCCAAAAAAACAGTGAAGTACTGATACATGCTACAGCATGGGCCAGACATTAACGCTAAATGGCAGAAATAGTCACAGAAGACTATGTATTGCATGACTCCATTTATAGGAAACGTCCAGGACAGGCAAACAGGAAGTGGGCCCGTAGGTACTTAGAACTGGTTGGGGAGGGAGTGACAAGATTAGAGTAATAGCTAAAAGGCAGAATTTTACTGCTGAAGTGATGAAAATGTTGAACGTTGACTGCGATGGTCGTACAAATTGATCATATAAACCAGTGAGTGAACTTTCTTTTTGTGCGGTGCTGAGTATGGAATCCAGGGTCTTGCACATGCTAGGCAAGCATCCCACCGCTGAGCTATATCCCCAGCCTGCAACTGTGTAATTTAAATGAATGATTTCTATGGAGTGAAGGCAGATCTCACTAAAGTTATCTACCTCTGTATAAGTCAGATCATGCCCTGCCACTGCTGAGCACTCTGCAAAGGCTTCCATCCTACTCTGAAGAGTAAATTTTGAGGTTACAGTGACCTACGAGGCCCAACAGACTGTGGAGCCCACTTCCTGACTGGTGTCTGCTACTCCGCAGGCCCTCTTTACCGTCCTTCTAACCCAAGATTCCAGGGTTAGCTGCTAGAGGACGGTACCTCTAGTGAGGGTGCAAGGACAGGGTGTGGCGCACATGTGGTTCAGTCAGCTCAGTGGTGAAGAGTAACGAGAGAGAGAGAGAGCCGGGGATTTAGCTCAGTGGTTCCGCAAGCGCAAGGTCCTGAGTTCGATCCCCCGTACCAAAAAAAAAAAAAAAAAAAGAAATAAAAAAAAAAAAAAAAAAAAAAAGAGTAACCAGAGAGAGCCATGGAGAGTGCTGGAGTGACACAAGTAGACACAAAGAGGTGACCTGGCAGAGCAGGAAGCTCCCTGGAGGCCGTCGGTCCCAGCGGCTCACCTCTTACCTCTGCAGCATACCTCAGTCCCCCAACCTCAGAGCTGTGCCCAGCTTCCCCCGCCCCCATAGGTCTACTCCAGCTGTGAGCCCTCCTCCTGGGCAGATGTGCTCTCAGGCTGCAGAGGGTGGCCGCATACAGGTCCTTACCTCTGGAAGGTGCCGTGGTGGTAGGCCCGTGGACCATGGCCTGTGGGGGCGAGCAGAGACCCAGGCTCGTGTGGGAGTGTGGGCCTGAGCCAGGGCCGGGCAGTGCAGTGTCTGGGCTGCTTTTTTACCGCTGCCTGGAGAACACACCTGCATGGGATCAAGAGTTCCCCTCTGACCAGGTGCAGGCCTGTAACCCCAGCACACTGGGAGGCTGAGGCAGGAGGATTCAAGTTCAGCCTGGGTAACTTGGTGATTTAGCAAGACCCTTTCTCAAAATAAAAAATAAAAAGAGACTGGGAATGTAGCTCAGTGTGAAGGCCCCAAGATTAGTTCCCAGTACAATAAGTAAGTAAACAAATAGGAGTTTGCATCCTCTATTACTCCAGAATTCCAGAGGCAATAGTGGGCCCTGTGCTCCCGGACCTGCTTTCTTCCAGTCCTCACTGTCCAGCCCTTCATGGGTCACCCTGACTGGGGTGAGGGTTAGGGGGTCTGCGGCAGCTCCCTTTCTCCCCTCTGCCTTCCCAGGCCACTGGGAGCAGGGAGAGGCTTTGGAAAGGACGCAGGAGGGGAGGAAGTTTCCCTTTCCTGCATTGTGCCCTCTTCTCTTTAAATCCTAAGCTATGTTCCTGCTTGGACTGATGCCCTGCCCCTTCTCCTCAACAAGATTACTTCAGGGCTGGTGATAGCCCTGGGTAGTGTAATTTATAGTCTTAAAGTTACAGCACTCCTTGCTCCTGTGCCCACCTTGCTGTAACTTTTTCCTCTCTGTTAATCCCCCTGGTGTTGCAGCCACAGAAACAAGTTTCCAATCGTGTTGAGGTGAAGGCCACTTAGCATGCACAACTCCTCCTCTGGACCTGGGTTCTTCCTTTATGTCTTCCCCACTTCTCCTAGGCCTTTGCAGTGTAGCTCTGGGGTCAGCCCCAGGATCTAGAGCTCCCACTTGCACCCTGCTCTGCTGACCACAAGGGCCCAGATCTGAGGGCCATTTTCATGTTTGTTCTCCCAGGAACAGTGAAATCCCTAAAACTGGGCTGTCTCTTCCTCCAGGAATCTGACAAACTTTGTGGGATTCCTATGAATAATTATGCAAAAGAACCCCTCCCCCACGGATCAGTGCAGGGGGCATGAGGTGGGAACACTGGTCTAGGACTGGGAGAAGGGACGGGGCCCACTCTGTGATGAAAATAAAAAATAAATAGCGTCACCAGGAAGAAGGTAAGCCACCTGTGTTCTCCCCAGGCAGAAACAGTAGCCGTAGTAGTCTCGACGGGCTGTGGGTGGGTGAAGGACACAGAATTCATGCTGGAGAAAATAAGCAAACCTAAATGGAAAAGCTGTCCCCCTCCGGGGGACAGTGGGGATGGCTTGGTGATACTGCCGGGCAGTGACCTGTCTTCCAGTGTCTGGGTTTGCATTTCTTTGAAAACAGGCTACAGAGGGAGTACTTCTATTTCCTGCCGGGGGCTGCAGACTTACCAAGTCCCCAGGCAGCAGTTGGTGTCGCCTTCAGTTGAGAGGTGAGAACACGCCCTGACACTTGGGTCCTCTAAGTGTGGTGAGCTGGCAGGATGCCCTCACTTTTTTTTTTTTTTTT
>NW_022900936.1:69115377-69148023 GCF_012274545.1 Fukomys damarensis | reverse complement strand
TGCTTTTTTTTTTTTTTTTTTGGTATCGGGGATCGAACTCGGGTCCTTGCACTTTTGAGGCAGGTGCCAGAACCACTGAGCTAAATCCCCAGCCCCATGGTTGTCCTCCCTTCTGAGTGTAAAGACTATTATCTGCAAGGATCAGAGCTGCTGCTCTGGGTGAGGTTCGTTCCACATCTAAGAAAAAAAGGGGCCAGGCCTGGTGGCTCAAGCCTGTAATCCCAGCATTACGGGAGGCTGAGGCAGGATGATCTCAAATTGGAGCACAGCCTGGGCAATTTAGTAACTTAGCAAGATCTTGTCTCAAAAAATAAGAGCAGATATGCAGCTCAGTGAGAACGCCTTGAGTTCAACTGCAGTACCACAGGTATGTGCACTTTCATAGTCACACACACACAGACACACACGGCATCAGTGATGGCTGATAAATTAGGGAAAGTTGATTGTTTTGTTTTAAAAATAATCTTTATTTTTTTTAAAAAGTTAATATGTGCATTACAGGAAACAAAAATGCAAGAAGCAAAGAACAGTTATTTGCAGTCATAAGCAGCTCAGTTGGCCATATCCTTCTAGATCTTGTGGTACATACACAACATGCCACTTGGGTTGTTTTTTTAATTAAGTTTATTGGTACATTTTAGGTATACAGCGCAGTTACATTCATCAATGGGATCTTGTACTTTCGCATGACAGGTCTTGGTTCTCATTTTTTCCCCATACCCCTGCCCTCCCTTCACCCCCTCCACCCTTCCCTATTTACAAACACTTTGTCTCCATTTTTTTCCTTCTTTCCTTTCCTTTCCCCTACCCTTCCTACTTCCCCTACACCTTTAGCTCTTTTCTTCCTATTTCACATTGTCGGTTATACAGTTTGGATCTTATTTGCACTTTTAGTTTTTCACACTGGAGAAACTATTTGGTATTTACACATGTGTGTCTCATTTATTTCACTTAAGAGTATGGTCTCAACATACATCCATTTTCCTATGAATGACTCTAGTTTCTCATTCTTTATGGCTGAGTAATATTCCATTTTATAGAAAAACCACATCTTCTTTATCCAGTCTCCAACTGATGGGCAATTGGGCTGTTTCCAAATTTTAGCTATTACAAACTGTGCTGCTATAAGTATGGGTGCACACATATTGCTGTGATATGATTCTTTTAATTCTTTTGGAAAGATACCTAGCAGAGGGATGGCTGGGTCAAATGGAACCTCTAATCCATACTTTGAGGTATCTCCATATTGATTTCCATAGAGATTGGACCAGTCTGCACTCCCACCAACAATGGAGAAGGGTCCCTTTCTCCCCACAACCCTGCCAATATCTGTTATTGGTTGATTTCTTGATAGCAGCCATTCCTTGTGGGGTGAGGTGGAATCTCAGTGTTGTTTTCATTTGCATCTCTCAAATGACCAGTGATGTGGAACATTTTTTCATGTATTTATTTGCTGCTTTTACTTCTTTGTCTGAGAAATGTCTGTTCATTTCAGAAGCCCATTTTTTTTTTATTGAGTTTATTGGTACATTTAGGGATACAGTACAGTTACATTCATTGTTGGGATCATGTACCTTTACATGGCAAGTCTTGATTCTCATTTTTTTCCCCTTACCTCTGCCCTCCCTTCACCCCCTCCTCCCCTCCCCATCTACAAACACTTTATTTTCATCTTTTCATTCTCTCACATTTTTTTCTTTTCCCTTTTTGTTCTTCCCCTACGTATCACACCTTCCCTACACCTTAGAAGCCCATTTTTGAATCAGGTCTTTTTATTTGGGGGCCCTGATTTTTTTGAGTTCTTTATATATTTTAGATAATAGTCCTTTGTCTGAGGAGCAGGTGGAAAAATGTGTTTCCCATATTGTAGGTTGTCTCTTAGTTCTGTTGATGGTTTCTTTTGCAGTGCAGAAACTTTTTAATACAATGAGATCCCAGCTGTTGATTCTTTGTGCTAGTTCCCATGCTACTGAGGTTTTGTTCATAAAGTCATTTCCTATGCCAATGTCTTTGAGAGTTCTGCCTAACATATCTTCTGGCAAGTGTAGTGTTTCTTTTTTAATATTTAGATCTTTAATCCACTAGGATTTTAGTTTAGTGCATGGTGAAAGATAAGGGTCTAGTTTTAATCTTTGGCAGGTTGAAATCCAGTTTTTCCAATTTATTAAATCCAGTTTTTCCATTTATCAAAAAGGCTATCTTTTCTCCAGTGAGAATGGTTGGCTTCTTTGTCAAAGATGAGGTAGCTGAGTATATCTGGAGTTGTTTCAGTATCTTCTAATTTGTTCCACTGATTTCTTTGCCAGTACCATGCTGCTTTTATCACAGTGGCTTTGTAGTATAGTTTCAAATTGGGGATTGGTATACCCATTGCCATGTCTCTCTTGCCTAGAATTGCTTTTGCTATTCTAGGTCTCTTCTGGATCCAAATGAATTTTTGGATTATTTTCTCTAGTTCTGTGAGATATACTCTTGGGATTTCAGTTGGGTTTGCAATGAATCTGTATAACAGTTTTGGTAATATGGCCATTTTCACTGTGTTGATTCTTCCTACCTAGGAGCAGGGGATATCTTTCCATTTTCTTATATCCTCTTTGATCTCTTTTTTCAGAGTGCTGTAGTTTTCAGTGTAGAGTTCTTTTGTTTCCTTCATTAGATTGATTCCTAGATACTTCATTTTTTGGATGCTATTGTGAAAGGAATTGTTTCCCTAATTTCTCATTCAGTGAGTCTGTTATTTGTGTACAAGAAGGCTATTGATTTTTGAGTGTTGATCTTGTATCCAGCTACTCTGCTGAAAGTGTCAATAAGTCTAGAAGCCTTTTGGCAGAGTTTTTTTGATCTTCTATGTAGAGTATCATATTGTCAGCAAATAATAATAGTTTCACTTCTTCCTTTCCTATCTTTATTGCTTCAATTTCTTTTTCTTGTCTAATTGCTGTGGCCAATGTTTCCAGAACTATATCAAAGAGGAGTGGTGATAGTGGGCATTCTTGTCTTGTTCCTGATTTTAAGGTGAAGGTTTTCAGTTTTTGGCCATTTAATAGGATGTTGGGTGTTGGTTTTTCATAGTAGCCTTTATCAAGTTGAGATAAAGACCATCTATTCTAATTTTTTGCAGCATTTTTATTATGAATGGGTGTTGAATTTTGTCAAATGCTTTTTCTGCATCTATTGAGATGATCATATGGCTTTTGTCCTTGACTCTGTTAATATAGTGTATTACATTTATTGATTTTCGTATGTTGAACCATCCTTGTATCCCTGGGATAAATCCAACTTGGTCAGGGTATATGATCTTCTTGATGACCCTCTGTATTCTGTTTGCCAGTATCTTATTGAGGATTTTTGTGTCTATGTTCATTAAGGAGATTGGCCTGTAGTTCTCTTTTTTTGGTTGGGTTTTTCCCTGGTTTGGGAATCAAAGTAACACTTGCTTCCAGGAATGAATTTGGAATTATTGCTTCCCTTTCAATTTCATTGAAAAGTTTAAAGAGTAGTGGCAGTAGTTCTTCTCTAAATGTCTTATAAAATTCAGCACTGAAGTCATCAGGATGTGGGCTTTTCTTTTCTTTCTTTCTTTCTTTTTTTTTTTTTTTTTTTTTGAGACAGGGTCTCACTATGTCATTGAGACTGACCTGGAGCTCACTATGTAGCCCAGGCTGGTCTCAAACTCACAGCGATCCTCCTTCCTCTGCCTCCTGAGTGCTGGGATTACAGGAGTCTGCCACCATGCCTGGCTTGGGCTTTTCTTCATTGATAAATTTTAATTACATTTTCAATTTCACTGATTGTAATTGGGGTGTTTAGAATTTTTTTATCTTCTTTGTTCAACTTTGGTAATTCATATGTATCAAGAAATCTGTCCATTTCTTCTGTGTTTTCCATTTTATTAGAGTACAGGTTTTCGAAGTACGTACTGATGATCTGGATTTCTGGTGGATCTGTTGTGACTTCACCTTTTTCATTCCTAGTTGCATGGATCTAAGGCTTTTCTTTCCTTTTTTTGACAAATTTGGCTATTTATCAATTTTATTTATTCTTTCAAAAAAACCAACTCTTCAATTCATTGATTTTTTGTTGTTGTTGTTTCAGTCTCTTAGTTTCCATTGCATTGATTTCTGCTCTGATCTTTATAATTTCTTCCCTTGTGCGAGCTTTGGGTTTTCCTTGCTTTTCTTTTTCTAGGAGCCTAAGATTCATCATTAGGTTGTGTATTTGAGCTCGCTCAGTTGTCCTAGTGTGGGCATTCATGGTTATGAATTTTCCACATGGAACCACTTTCATTGTGTTCCACAGACTCCTGCATGTTGTTCTTTGCCTGCCACTTTGTATGACTGCAGCTGTACAGAGTGTACCATGATGCTTTTCTTTTCTTTCTTTCTTTTTTTTTTTTTGTTTCTTTTTTGAGACAGGGTCTCACTATGTAGTTGAGACTGACCTGAAACTCACTATGTAGCCCAGGCTGGCCTCGAACTCAATGGCGATCCTTGTGCCTCAGCCTCTCGAGTGCTGGGATTACAGGTGTATGTCACCATGCCCGGCCTAATTCAACTTCTGTCATATACCGGCAGCCTCTTTAACCTCTAGAAAGATGATGAGATATAAATTACGGTGCCTTTGTCCTTTATATACAGCAATGTAGGGAAAAGTGAGGCAAATTCACAGTCAGAAGGAAGAGCTTCCCCGAAGCCACATTGAGTCAGAGGCCTTTACACTTTCTCTTTCTCGTGTCACTCAAGAATGACACCTCTAAAAGTCCTTTCAGACCACAGCCTTTCTATGGATTTTAACACAAAGTATATAAGATGTATTAGTTTACCAAGTCTACTTTTGTCATATGCTGGCAACCTCTTTACTATCTAGAGGCTGATATTATAAAACTATCGACTCGTAGGTCCAGGACATGTGCAATATATATGGCATTTTATTTACTTATTTATTTTATTTTATTTTTTGGTACTGGGGGTCGAACTCAGGACTTGCAAGATGCTTGCAAGGCAGATGGCGGCACCACTGTGCTAAATCCCCGGCCCCTATGAAGCATAGCAAAGTTAAGTGAAATGTGGTAACATAAGAACAGTGGATCAGTGGGAAATTTCTACCCTTACATTAACAAAATGCCTTCTAACCCAGGTGTAGTGGTGCATGCCTGTAATCCCAGCACTTGGGAGCCTGAGGCAGGAGGATCACTGTGAGTTTGAGATCAGCCTGGGCTACATAGTGAGTTCCAGGTCAGTCTCAACTACCTATTGAGACCCTGTCTCAAAACAACAACAACAACAAAAACAAAACCCCTTCCACAGTTCTCCCCTCCCAGCTCCCTCAGCCCATGTACAAGTACAGACAAATGTGCTGTGTGTTTTAAACACTCTGTTTCCAGACATAGTATTTCATATCAGTTTTGAAAGCTAAAGCAAGTATTAGTCTATGACTTCTAGATAGATTGAGCACTTCTGCATGTCCAGACCTAGATTTTTTTTTCATGTAAGAACATGCCTGCTATCCTACAACACTGATAATTAAAACTGTGCATTAGGCTTTGGCTGTAATCTGAGCTACCTTCTCAATAGGACCATTTGGGCCGCGACTCATTCCCTCTTGACTCCCTTCCCTCCGCCATCAGCCTAATGGACAAGCACAGTTATATACAATTTAGAGACAGTCGAAAGCGAAGGTCAGCCACAGAGGACAAGGCTTTCTGTGTCCTGCAGCGCAGAGCACAAAGAGTGCTGACCTCACCAACTACTTTGTCTCACACCAGCAACCTCTTGAACATCTATCACCTGAGTGTTGCAAAATTTGAACTTATTTGCCCACTACGTACACTTTCTACACAGCAAAAGAAAACCCACAGAGCACACTGAAAAATGAAGTCCAGAAGTATCCACATAGAAACTCTAACACAAGACCTTTGCAAACTGCTCCCCAACCCTCCTCAAAGCTGCAGCACAGGTGCCCAGCACCACACTGATCGCAGTGGCAGTGACCATTCCACCCCTGAACGACAGCATTTCATTGGCATTTCAGCAAAAAGACATTTACACAGTGACATTTTACCACCAGTACGTTCACCTGCATCAGGTACTTCTAAACATCTAGATCAGACCAGATGCTTCAAGTGAGGACTCGGTCCACATTGTATACATGGCACTTTTGAATAAACTGCACACCTGTAGCAGTAATTATGAATTGAAAGTGTCTTGAAAATAAGAGCATTCTGGTCTAGTACCCTTCCCTTCTCCACTAATGCAGTGGGCGAAAATGCTCAGATTTGCCAAAGATACTCCTTACCACGGATCTTAACACAAAACGTACAAAATGTGGCAGTTTCCTACCTCCACCTCCGTCACACACTGGCAACCCCTAACATCTGGGAATCTAGATGCTGTGACAGGACGCACCTGTCCTCTGCACAGCTACACAAAGCAAGGCAGACAAAATGCACCGTCGAGGACAAGAGTCCCTCCGGCCTCACTGAAGTGCACTAGCACAGCAGTCTGCACGTGCTCGTCTCTGAGAACCAGGGCACAAACCCAATGTGTGCTTCTCAAGGGGGATTGGCTATTTCCCCCACAAAATAACACTTCACAGGAGTTTGAACAAAAAGAAATGTACTGAGTGCATGAGCTTGCTGCTTGTACTTTGTAGCATGTATCAGGTCCTGGAGAACATCGAGAAAGGCCAGATGTTTCCATTATGTACTTGATGTTGTCAACTATACATAAAATGCACACACAAAGAAAAATGTTTTCTGCATACAGCAGCCAGTCTGGTACTGGACCACCTTCTTTTCTTATTGTCTTCTGCTCCATGTTCTGTAGCCTACTGAGCAAACGTGAACATCTAGAGTTCGTTTGTTTAATGAACTCCATTTCATTTTTTTGGAGGGGGTACTGGGGATTGAACTTGGGGCCCTTGCACTTGCAAGTCAGGTGGCAGAACCACTGAACCAAATCCCTGGCCTGATTAACTCCATTTCAGGAAGTCACTTTTAACTGGGTATGTTGACACAAGCCCGTAAGCCTAGCACTCGGGAGACTGAGGCAGGAGCTCACCATGGGCAACATAGTGAGTTCAAGGTCAGCCTGGGCTACATAGCAAGACTCTTGTCTCAAAAATCCAAAAATCAAAACCCCCAAACCACCCCCCCAAAGCCACTTTCAGAAGATGTTTCTTTTCTATGATTTTATTTTTTCTTGAAAACCATTTTTTTTCCTCTCTCTTTTTCTTTATTTTGGTACCAGGGACTGGACTCAGGACCTTGGGCTAGCCAGGCAGACATGGTATCACTGAGCCACATACCTGGCCCAAACTTTTATGTTTTTTGTTTTGTTTTGTGAGACAGGGTCTCACTATGTAGCTTAGACTGGTCTCAAATTCATGGTGATCCTCCTGCTTCAGCCTCCCAAGTGCTGGGATGACAGGCATATGCCACCATGCCTGGTCCCAATTTATTTTATTTAGTAAGCATCTACTAAGAGACAAGTATAATCCAAAGCATGTACAGACTGCTATCAGGCCTGGCTAAGTAGGGACCCTGAATCTTCCACTTAAAGGTGGTTCTGAGGGTCAAAGACAATATGTAGTGTTTCTTTGTGTTTCCTCTGTTTCTTCATTAGTAATATCTGCAGTGCCCATGATAACATTCTATGTGACATCACAGACAAATGGGTGTTTCCTAGCTGTGATTTTTCTCTCTTATGTCAGCAACCTCTTCACATCTACTATATCCATTGGCAGCCAAAGTTTTCTTTTGAATCGTTGAGAAGTTGAGAACAGCCTTTTCATATTATACACACAGGCCTACTACACGTGGCTGGAAACCATCCTAGAGGCGGTGGTGGTGATGGTGGGCCTTTCCAACCGGCCGACTGGAAGGTCCAGTTACCTCTCTTTGGGAGGAGGGAGACCAGCTGCCCATGAACCCTAACCCTTCTGGGGTCCTCCCCTTCCTGAGGGGTGTGGCCTCTGCTCACCCTTGTGGGGACACAGCAGTGGTCCCAGGACCAGATCTCCGCAGTTCCATGGCCTAATGGGTCCTTGCCTGCCCTTGGGGCCAGGAGGCCACGGCTCTTTTCCCATGCCATGCTGCTGCCACACAAAGGTGCCGTTTCCTGGGGCTGGCAGGGTTCACAGGTGCTGCAGGACCAGGTGTGGCCGTGAGCAGTCACAGTGCCTTGGGGCACTGGCTGCACTCCTTCACTGCCAGGATAGCTGACACTGAAGGATGATCTGATAAATAGGATTGGAGCATTAAAAACATCTCTTACCCCAAGAAGAAATTTTGAAGGAGAGCTGGGGTCACAGTGGACATCCCAGCCAGGGAAAGGTGCTGCCAGTGGAGAGAGTGGGGTGGATCCTGGGAAGCCTGAAGAAATTGCTGAAATGTTTGCAAGTTCTGGGGGAAAGGCATGATTTATGGAAAATCCACACCCATTCTCCAGTGTGAGGAAGATAGGAGGAGAATGTATGTAATCGTTCGTGTCTTTTGGGGAAGCTGGCTAAGAGGTAATCTGTGCTTTTAGCAAAAATGAAGAAGGAGCTAATAGAGTGAGTGGCTGGTGCACCATTAAAATGCACTTTGATGATAATGGATTAGTATGAGATTTATCTAGAAAGGGTTAAAAAATTGAGTACAATTGCTGTCAAAAAATCCTGAGCTGGTGTGGTGGTACATGCATGTAATCCCAGCACTTGGGAGGCCGAGGAAAGAGGATCGCTGTGACTTCGAGGCTGGACTGGGCTACATAGTGAGTTCAAGGCCAGCCTGAATTACATAGCGAGACCCTGTCTCAAAAAAAAAAAAAATCTCCTATTTCCATCTATTTATGTGTATTAGTAATTTAAAACTAGAAATAGAATTGATACCAAATCCAGCCTTATTCTGGCAATAAATTATATTAATCTATAGAAACACAAGCTAATTTTAGTAAAAAAATTTCTATTAAGGTGCATTTGCACTAGAATTTTATTTTTTGTTTTGTTTTGTTTTGTTTTTTTGAGATAGGGTCTCACTATGTAGTTGAGACTGACCTGGAACTCACTGTGTATCCCAGGCCAGTCTCAAACTTGCAGCAGTTCTCCTGCCTCAGCCTCCCCAGTGCTGGGATTACAGGTGTGCACCACCACACCCAGCACATAGAATTTTACTTTCTATATTTACTATTATGCATCAAAATATGTCTTTTTTCTTTTGGTACCAGGAATCCAACTCGGGTCCTTGTGCTTGCAAGGCAGGTGGCCGAACCACTAAGCTAAATCCCCGGCCCAAAATATGTCATTTTAACCCAATGTTTACTAATAAGTAGTTGGAATCATTCTTCCCAGAAGAAACTTTAATACTTAAAATCTTATAGTTGTAGGAAATAAAAAACACTATGCTTCATATAACAAGATGATTTGCTTGTTTCTTTATTGAAAAGGAAATAATTATTATGAAAAACTCCAAGAATCCAAAAGGATTTCACCTGAAAAGAACGCTTTACTCCTTCCCTGTCCTCAGCTCTACCCAGACAGCCCCTTGGAAGCCAATTTCCCCATCCTCCTGTCTGGATGATACTTGTGAACATTCAAACACAGTCGGTACCCAGAAAATATGTCGCCTTTTTCAATTGTCTTCATCCAGAAAAAGGGAGCTCTAGGGGCCAGGGATTTAGCTCAGTGGTTCCACCGCCTGCCTTGCAAGCACAAGGGCCCGAGTTTGATCCCGGGTACCTCTCTGAGGTGGCTGGACAGCCACAGAGGTGAAATCCTGCACTAAACTGGACACCTTCCTCCTGGGGTGCTACCATGGAGAAGCAGGAAGAAATGCCGGGGGACACAGAGAGGCCCTGCTGCTGAGGGACACACACATGTGCAGGCCTCCACACTCCCAGCCACCACTCACTGTAGCGGGATCTCCCAGCTCTGAGGACCTGTGCTTCCCTGCAGAAGAAATGCTGAAATCCTGGTGCCTGTGGATGTGACTTTTGAGGGTTTTGTTTTTGTTTTTTTGAGTACCGGGGATCAAACTCAGGACCTTGTGCTTTCAAGGTGGGTGGCGGCACCACTGAGCTAAATCCCCAGCCCCTGTGGATGTGACTTTATTTGGAAACAGGGCTCTGCAGATGGAACTGCTGCAGAGATCAATCGCTGAGTGGATTGCGTGGGCTCTAAATCCACAACCGGTGTCACAGACGGGGGATGGGGAGCATGTCCTCGACAGCAGAGGCGGGGCTGGGGGTGACGCATCTGCGAGACAAGGGGTGTCCAGGATGTCCCGCAGCCCCCGGAGCCAGGCGGGGCTTAGACAGATTCTGCCTCTGTCAGAGCCCCGGGGGTAACCGTGCCTGCCAACACCTTGACTTCAGGCTTCCGGCATCCAGGATGGAGAGAGCCCCTTTCTGTCTGAGACCTACGGGCTGTGCTGATTCACTGTGGCAGCTGCAGGAAGCATGCACAGGGATCTGCAGCTATTCAGCGCCGCATCCTTGGCCCAGGCGAGGGTCTTCTTCTTGCAGCATGAGCCGTGGGTGCCCTGCCCTCCCATCTGGCTGCCGCTGGCTACTCTGAGGTTGCTGGCAGCCTTTGGCATTTCTTAGACCGCACCTGCGCCACTCCAGTCTCTGCCTCCCCCTTTCCATAGACATTTCCTCTGCATTTCTGTCCTTCTACATAAAGATACTGGCTACTGGGTTCAGGGCCCGCCTTAACCCAGCCCGACTTTATTTAAACCTAATTACATTGCAAAGACCTGTTTCCCAGTAAGGTCATCTTCACATGTCCTGGGGGTTAGGACTGGAATGTATCTTTTTGAGTGACATGATTCAACCCAACAAATGTGATATTTGTTCTTTCATTTGCCTTGTAGAGGGGGCAAGACCAGGTATTGAGTGCCTTTTAAAAAATGAGAGCTGGGAAGAAATTTGAAAACATGGTTTAAAGGGCTGTAGATCCTGGGAAGTTGTTTGGGACTGAGGCCCGCTCTGATTCGTGTCCTTGGCCTCTCTGGCTGGTTCCGCCTGAGCTGATCACTACATTGGCCTGGTCACCTATCGGCTCCCCTTAGCCAGGAACCCATGGTTGGCTCACTTGGCTGTGGGGCGGAGAGGTGGGGTTGTCTGATACCCTGGGAGAACTCACCTTTGTTGGCTGGCTAGGACCAGAGGGCTCTGGGATACAGGGGATCACACCAACCCCAGTCAGCGGGAGCCCTTTGAGAGCAGTTCAGGTGTGCCCTGCAGTCCTCCGCTTTCTCACTGCCCTTCCCAGCTGCTAGGAGCTCTTTTGAGTCAGGACATGGGGGTGCTGGTGAATGTGAGGGCCCCAGGAGCAGTGGGGCTGGAGTAGCAGGCAATCTTCAGTGACTTCTGACAGAGGCAATGAGTAGGGCTCCATTTTGTCTGCCTCTGTGTCTCCCAGAAAATATCCTTCTCACACCTTACCTTCCAGAAATAGACACATGAGGCTCCCTTATTTCCTTCGCTGCCTTGTGCCCACTACTTCGTTTCTCCTCTGTGCCGATGTCTGCCATTCACGCTGCCTTGGAGCCAGCTGATTACAGACTGAAACCTCGACGAACTGTGAGCCAAACGAACCCCTCCTCTCTAAATTTGGGTGTTGGGTATTTTGTCTCAGCAATGAGAGAAAAGTAGTTAACACGGAAATGTGGCACTGAGAGTGGGGTGAAGGATTTGTGCCAGACTGAGGTATCTATCTGTACTGGAGCCAGAAAGTGATGCTCATGGTGAAGATCAGAAGGCCAGTAAAGACCAGGCTTGGGAGGTCTCTGTTGGGTAGAAGGACCGCATTGGCCGTTGGACTCCAGGCGATGTGTGTCTGCATTTTGTTCGTGTCCAGAGACTTTGCCTGAGACTGAGATTGGGGGCGGTGGATGAATTAATCTGGCAGAAGAAATTTCAAGGCAGACAAATACTGAGACTGTGGCATGGCTACTGTTGGGGGCTTTAGTCAGATCTATGTTGGGAATCAAGAGCAAAGAGCCCAGCAGAGTGATTTAAAACACTGAGAGTTTGGTCAGAGAGGAAGCTCCAATAGAGCTGTGGTCTGCCAAGATAATGCAGAGGAGCTCTTGCTTGCTGAGAAGGAACAGGGGAATAGAAAAGATGGCCTATGGGCATCACAGGAAGCAGCAGGATTCCATTATTTCCATCCTCAGGGTTGTAAAAGTCAAAGAGCTTGATTTGAGAAGAAAGCCCCAGAGCGCCAGGTTCCAGGATGGTGGTGGCCCCACCATTGCTCCAGAATGGCAGCAGCCTAGAGGTCTTGTTCCTCAGAATTGGATTCAGAGTGCTGAGCAATCCAGGCACTCAGCCCCGACAGCTAAGAGAGAGGGGAGACTGGCTGCTACTGCTCCAGCTGGTAGCAGACCTTGGCTTCATCTACATGGTGCTGGTTTTAGACGCATGCTGAATGGAAGAGGTGTGGGATCAGGAAGGCTTCCACCCAGATTTCAGAAGGAGGCCTAGGAGGCCAGGCAGTGCACCCCTGAGAGCAGTGTGTGAACTGTGATTGTGAAACCAGAGGTATAGTGAAGACCCCAGAAGTTTGGAGAAGCCAGGAGCATGGATCACCTGAGGAAGGCTGCAAAGAGGGAGCAGAACTGGCCCAAGAGAGAAGCCATGGGAGCTGCAACCACCAGAGGTATCACAGGGGCAGAGCCACCCAAGCCCTTTGGGGTTCATCATTTGTCTCAAATTGGTGGGGATATTGGAAGTGAACTCTGGGATTTAATGTTTGCCCTGCTGGGTTTTGGACTTGCCTTGGTCCCCTTCCTTTGTATCCCCTATGTGTACCTTTTGGAATGGTGATGTCTATCTTGTGCCATTAAATGTTGGAAGTGTTTAACTTTCTTTTCATTTGTCCAGGGGCCTGCAGCTAAGAGTTAACCTTATATCTCAGAGGAGACTTTGCGCTTGGACTTTTCAGCATTGCTAAAACTATTAGGACTTTTGGTAAGTCTTAGAGATGGACTAATGGCTTTTTTCCATAAAGGACCAGGGGTAGAATGTTATGATTTGTGGTTTGATGACCCCCTAAAGCCTCATGTAGATGAGGTGGGACTGTCTTTTTCCGAGGTATTTGAATTTGGAATGTGTGATGCTGGGATTAAGGGTGTGTAATTACTAAATGCCTACATGTGAGTGGTAGGTTTGGGACCGCCCTACTTCAGTAGTCTGTATGTGATGAAAGAGGCGGAAAGACGCAGTGAAGGGCTCCCTTGTTTCCTTCGCTGCCTTGTGCACTCCATTTTGTTTCTCCTCTGTGCCGATGTCTGCCATCCACGCTGCCTTGAAGCCAGCTGATCATGGACTGAAACCCTTTATGAACTGTGAGACAAATAAGCTCCTTCCCCTCTGGGGGCGGAGAAAGAAGGAAAAAAGAAAAAGAAAAAGGGCTGGGGATTTGGCTCAGTGGTTCCACTGCCTGCCTCACAAGTGCAAGGTTCTGAGTGCAATCCCGGTACACGCCCCCACCCCCCAAAAAACAAAAGAAATAGCAAATGAAAGGGAATAGTGCCGCTCAACAACTAGGCCACATGCGCACGCGGCACACACACACTGAGAGGTCTGACTGGAGACTTTATTCAGGGAGCAGGAGCAGAGAGAGGGAGAAAGGGAACAAGAGAGAGAGCAGAGAGAGAGAGGAGAACAAAGAAAGGAAGGCCTTTTCATCATTTTGGGGGCTGGGCTATTGCTTATTTACCAGGAGTGGGCTATCTTTAACCCACCACAGGCCAGGCTGCCCTTTATGAGTTTGGTCCTGGAGAAACAGGTTTAACCTCTCCATACCGCTGTGGCCTTGGGCGGGAGGAACTACAGATAAGAGCATGAGGTCTTTAAGAGCCAAGAAGCACCAGGAAAATGCAGCTGTGATGGCAGCGTCAGGTCCCTAACAGCAAATGTAGTAGTTCTCGCTTACTTCATTATGAGTGTGGAGATAACATATATACCAATCTGGTCATGGGAGGGCAGGTTATATTTTTGCTTTTAACTACTGAGCAGGATGATCTGGGTTTAGTTTGGCTCCCACCGTGTTTTCAAAAGCAATTTGAATGGATTACAAACTGAAATCAGGAGCTCACTTTAAAACTCCTTGTTTCCATGCATGTTTAAGAGCTGTAGAAGGAGATCCTCAAAGCCACAGGGTCTGGGGTGAATTGCAGCTGCCATCTTCAGAAGGGACCCACCTGTTCCAGTTTTTGAAAGATACCATCAGTCTGCTCCCTCCACTGTGCCGTGTTCTGGTGTCAGAGCTGTGACCTCTGCTCCGGAGGCCAGGAGGGCAGCTACGGGACCTCTGGGTGGGAAGGAGTCTGAGTTTCTGGGCTTTGGGGAGCCATCTAGACCCTGTTAAGACCTCCAGGGCAAAGGGCCGAGGATATTTCATATTCAGTAGGAAACCTACAATTAAACAAGATTCCTTTGGATGTGAGATAACTCTTTGAAAGTGTAAGAGACAAAAGGAACAGAGATGTGTGTGAGCACCAAGCAGCACCTTCTTTACCAGAACCAAGCCAGCAAAGGGAGAAGAAGGGGACGCTAGATCCCCTGGACCTCCTCTGCTAGCCTCCTTGCCATAAGGGAGACACTGTCAGTTGTTTCTGGGTTGGCCTCTAACTCAACCTCATTTTCTTCATCTGGGAAATGAGGCTAATCATCCTTTCTGTCCCCAGGGACTCAAAATTCTGCAAAGTAACGCCGAATAAGAAAGCTCTGCCACGACTATGGAAACATTAAACTACATCTCAACACAAGGCACAGGATGGGCCTGAGTTGGCTGGGGTAGACTGAACTCACTGCAAAGCCTCGGGCCTGCGCGAGGTCCTGTAATGGGTAACGTGATGTGCCGACTTGGCTGGGCCGTGTGGCACCCAGCTGTTTGGCTGGACCCCAGTCTAGTTACTGCTGTGAGGTCATTGTTTTCAGATGTGCCTAACATGTAAATCAGCAGACTCTGAATAAACAAGATTATCGTTCGTGGTGTGTTTGGGTCTCCTTCCATCGGCTGAAGGCCTCCACAGAAAAGATCGGGACTCTGGAGAAAGAGTGAGTTCTGACTCTAGTTAGCTTTGACTTCAAGGCTGTAACAGCGATTCTTCCCTGGGCTAAGGCCTATTGTGCAGATTTTAGGCTTTGCCAGTCCCTTAATCTGAGCCAGTTCCTTAAAAATCTCTCTCTCGGTGATACTTGTAGGAGGTGTGATAAAAATATGAATGTTTAAATAAAAAATTATTATAGTAAAGACACACTGCCATTAATCCCCTCAATATATTCCCTCTTGCTTTCAATGTACTTATCCCATCACTCTTTTTTTGTTGTTTATTTATTTATTTATTTTTTTGAGACAGGATCTCCCTATGTAGTTGAGACTGACCCGGAGCTCACTGTGTAGCCCAGGCTGGCCTCAAACTATCCCATCAATCTTGCCACTTTCCGGAGCAGCCTTCCTTTAAGAGTGTTTTTAGTTGAGATGTTGGGGCTGTCCTGGTGTTCTGAATTGGTTAAAACTGTTTTTTGTTGTTGTTTTTTTTTAATCAATTACTGGGGAAGCGCTAGAAGTGTCTTCAGTGCCAGGTCCTTGGAATAATAAGATAGCTGCGGGCACATTAATGTTTTTACAAGCTTGCCTTTCTGTCGATCACCCCTGGCAGCGGCATTCACTGTATACTTTTTATTGTACCTTGTAAAGCGCAAAAGAAAACCTCCAGAAGTGCCTCAGGAAATGGCAAGAATGTGGGGGTTAGTGTGTCTAGAGTTGGGGGTGTGTTTTGAGTGTGATTCATGGCAGTGTGTCTTTTACTGCAATAAAGTATAAACACTCACGGTGTATTTGGTATAATATACCTGTGCCAGGTATATTACTGAGAAGTTATACATCCTGTTGGCCCTCCGGAGGTCTCTACTACTGAGCTAACAGGTTTACACACCACAGTGTATATCACTTAGTGTCCACATCATTCTCTCGGAGTTGCTATTGTTGGCCCTACTCTGTGTCTGCTTTTGGGAATTGCCAAAGGGGTAGAGAGAGAAGAGATGTTTCCCAGGTTGTAGGAGACGCTGATGTGTGAACGCAGGTGCATCTAGACAGAGAGCCAGCACACTGAGTCAGAAGCTGGGACAGGACCGAGGCGCGGGGGACACGTGGGCCTTCTTTAGCACCCGCGATGCTGCTGTCCTGGCCTCTCGGTCGTCCTGGCCTCCTCCACCCTCCCACCCCAGTCCCTCCCAGGAGCGTACCCAGAGACGGTGGGACAGCCACAGCTGATCTAGAGACGAGCGTGCACCAGGAGGGCAAAGCCCCTCTGGGTGGGTTTCATGCGCACCTCGGACCCAGGAACTTTGAGGAAGAGACGGCCAGGGAGGCTCCAGGCTCTAACGTGCCATCGGAGGGTGAGATGATGTTTCCTGCTTTTGGTTGCCCAATTCTTTTAGGTTTTGAGTGATGAGAACACAACATGGAAGTAAATAGAAAAGGGGGTTTACTGGCTTATGTAATGAAAAGGCCAAAAGTTAGCGTCCTGGTCCAGGTCCCTAAGCTAAGTCTCTGCGGCTGCCTCTCGTTCATCATCTCTTAGTTCCACTTTTCTCTGTGCTTGTCTCTTCATTTTCTAGCCCATCTACCCCAATGGTAGCAGGATGATGCACTTTTTCATTCATCAGCCAAGGAGCCCATGCAGAGAGAGAGAACGGGAGAGTCAGGGAGGGAGAGAATCCCAGCATTTCCACCAGTGTCCCGGGGCTGCCTTTCTGGGCTGTCTGGAATGCGTGCCTACCCATGACCCAACTCTGTGCTCAGCGCCGCGGAATGTGCAGGGACCCCACTGGGGTTCATCTGAGCTCCGGACAGCTTGGAGTATGGCAAAGTCTGCTCTGACTTTCTGACATAGGGGCCAGGGGTGTAGCTCAGTGGTTCTACCGCCTGCCTCACAAGAGCAAGGTCCCAAGTTCAATCTCCAATGGGAAAAAATAAACAAACAAAACTGTATAAAGGAGGCAGTTAGTGTTCTAAAGTTCTAATTTTCTTCAGTGAGCCTTTATTACTTACACTACAAACACAATACAGAAGACGGCAGATATGGTTTCTGATACTGCTTAGAGGCCTTTTTCCTGGTTACCTCCTTCACTGACCCTGGCCCTGACCCTGGTGTCTGTACCCTTGCTCTCTCTTGTGTTCTGCCTCCCAAGTTTCTGATTCTCTGTTGACCTATATTTATTCTACCGCTAAATCTCTTATGCATTTTACTTTTATTATAATAGTTCATTTCGAGGAGTTCTATTGGTTTTTTCCCCTAAAGCTGTTTTCTTTTAATTTGTACTTTTCAAGCTTCTCTGTTATTTCTTAAAGCCTGTTAAGTATGTATTATCTTTTCTTTGATATTTCCAATACCTGAATTTCTTTAGGATTGAGTCTTCAGTTTTTTTGTTTTTGTTTTTTTCCTGCTCCACTTTACTCCTGGTGCCTTTTATTCTCTGTATTCTTTCTTCCTTTCAATTTCCCTTTCCTTGGAAATTTGTGAGCATTTTTTTCTCAGAATGCAGAGATTTGAAGTTATCTTTTTCTGAACTGGGGCTACTACTCTCTCTGTCTAGGACCATGTTAAGTTATTAACTGAAACTTTACATTCATGTGACAAAATGGCTTATGGTTACAGATTGGAAAAGGAAATGATACCATCAGGTAAGGGGGTTCTTCTCTTAATCCAGAAAGAATCACTAGGCAGAGAGAGTCCAAAGAGGACTGAGCCAAAGGATTTTCTGTAGAATGAAAGCAGAAAGCAGTATTTATTATAAAGGAGAAGCAGGAAGTCCTTGGCACTGAGCCTGGGAGGGCACCCAAGGGATTGATGTGAGGCTCTGCGTAGGGGTTTAGTCTCCAAAATGACTACTTTTAACTTTCCTAAAGCTTTCCACACAAACAGAACAAGACCATCCTTCAGAGGGGTGTGGATAAGGGCTTGTGGTGCTGGTTCTCCATCACCCTGCTTTCTTATTTCTGGACAGGAAAATCCCACCAAGTTAATGAGGCCTGCTTTGGCGCGGAGCCCTGGCCTTGGCCGTGGTGACCTCCCTGAGCCATCCGGACCCCCTCTGTGGCTTGGTCCCTGGCTGACTGTCCTGGCCAGGATCTATCTTTGCAGGACCCCCCTGCCCCGCCTCCAGGACCGGTGTTGCTCTGAGAACCCCCTCACCTTCCCACAGGGCACAGGGGTTAGAACACGATATTCTAGGGCACATCGTGATTTAGATCATTTTGCGGGGGGAGCCTCAGGTTAGGTGAAGAAAACACTGAACCTTAGCAAACAGAACCTAAGCTCAGTGACCCTGCTCAGAGGGCTGCTGGTTCATTTTCCCCAGATCTTTTGCTGTCTCCCTATTTCAGAAATATTTCCCACTGCTACCCAGAACTAAGGAATGAGACTTTTCCTTCTCTGGACTTGAGGTATAGGCAGGATCCTATTAGTCCGTTGTATGTTAGGGGTGAAGTCCTTCCTTACTTTGTTTATTGTTTATTTTCCGTGCTGGGGAATCAAACTCATGGCCTTGGACATGCTAGGCACAAGTTCTACCATTGAGCTACATCCCAGACCTCTTTGGTTGCTTCAGCAGAACACACCGCATCAATTTCACAGCGTTTCCTAAACATGTAAGGTTAAAGCTGACTTTAGAGCTCAACTGACACGGCTTACGCTGTTAGTCCCTCCCTGAACAATCATTGCCTTTTTTTTTTTCTTCCAGATTTTGCTTTCAAGAAGGCGAATTTTGTATTTTATTCAGCATTTTAATTGTTTCCCTATGAGAGAACAGGGATATAAATGTGGAATGGGATTTTCCATTCTGCTGTTGGATTGAATTCAGTTTAATCATGGATTTATGATTTTTTTTTTTTTTTTGCGGTACTGGGATTTGAACTCAGGACCTTGTGCTTGCAAGTCAGGCAAGGTGCCACTTGAGCTAAATCCCCAGCCCCTGGACATAGGAATTTTAAAAGATGAGAGAGACAGACAGAGAGAGAGAGAGAGAGAGAGAGAGAGAGAATATGAGTCATAACTCTATTCATTGAAAGAGCCTAAAAACAATGATATCCAGTAACACGAAGGGACATCTGATACCCAGATAGTGATTTTGAAATTCCATTCCTTACTAAAACAATAGGACTCCTTGAAAAAATTGGCTACTTCTATATTTCGGTAGAAAAGTCAGTTGCAGCCTTCTTTGGTCCAAAAAGCAAATATTAATGGGGATGTAAGAGAGGGTCACAGGAGTCAGCTGGAAGGGGAGCCCATGGCTAAATTTGGGAGAGTTTGAGCATTGAAAAGTAATGGGGTCCGGGGATTTAGCTCATTGTTCCCCTGCCTGCCTCACAAATGCAAGATCCTGAGTTCTATCCTTGATACTCAAAACAAACAAACAAACAAACAAACAAAAAAATCCCAAAAACTAAAAAACAAGGTTCATGTGCTGAAAGGTTTACCCTAAATCCATGGTTTTGTCATTTGGAACTGTGACCTTTAAGAGTTAGGCTTGGACGCATGAGGATGGGCACCATGATAGCATGAGTGGCCTTGTGAGGGGAAGAGAGCGGCGCCGGGGTCCTGCCCAGTCTCCCACGCAGTGCTCTGGACCAAGTCATGATGCAGCCAGAAGGCCCGGTCACTGGCACCGCACTCCAGGACTTCTCGGCCTCCTGACAGATGAGCCACAGAAACTGCTGCTCTGTAGAAATTATCCAGTCTGTGCTTTTTTTGAGACAGAGTCTTGTTGTGAAATTCAGGCCAGTCTTGAATTCACTGTGTAGCCCAGGCTTGCCTCAAACTTGTGGTGATCCTCCTGCCTCAGCCTCCCTAGTGCTGGGATTACAGATATGTGCTATCAGGCCCAGTAGCCTGTGCTTTTAAAGCAACAGAAGATGGACTGAGACAGACAGGAGTAGATGGTGACACACTGAACTTCACAAATCCATGACTCTCAGTTACACTCGTGACGGGAAGAGGAAGCACAGGGAAGCCATCTTTTATGGAAGCACAGCTGTCACAGGGAGTTTTGCCCGGGCTGCTGGAGATTTGCATGCAGGTTTTTTTGGGTAAAGTTTCTGGGATTCAGGACAGGGGTGGGGGGTGGGAGATGTGATGTTATCGCAACCCCGGGCGTTTCATGGGTGCTCTGGGCTTGGGATGGTTGGGTGAGGGGCCGGCCTTTGAACCAGGATGAGGACTGGGCGTGACTTTGGGAAGCAGCGGCTTTCCGGGGAGGATCTGGGCTGAGAGCTGTCAGCAGCGGGGGGAATGAGACCCCTGGTGCCAAAGGGCTCACACCAGGGCCTCCCCAGTCCACTGCAGTGACAGGTGATAAAAGCAGCAGAATGACAGAATCAGAAAATCACAGTTTGGCAAATGCTAGTGTAATAATGGACCTAAGCAAGGCTCATGTGGAAGGTTTTGGAGGAATAAAATATCACATGGTCCCAAAATTTCTTCTTACATTTATTTATTTTTATCTAAGTAATTTGACAAATAAAAATGACATGTATTTACAGTGTACAAAGTGATACTTTGATCATATATACACTGTGAAATAGTTAAGCAAGCTAATTAACATATCTACTACCACACATGCCTTTTTGTGGTTAAATTTTTTTGTAGTAATACATGTTTGTAATATATAGTAAGAACATTCATTATGGCTACTTCTGTGTGTATATTGTACCAGGGATCAAACCCAGTCCCTTTAATTTTAATTTTTATCATTTATTATTTTCATTTTTTTTATTTATTTTTGGTACCAGAGATTGAACTCAGGTCTTTGCACTTGTGAGGCAGGCGGCAGAACTACTGAGCTAAATCCCCATCCCTCCCCAGTCCTTTTTAATTTCTTATTTATTTTGAGACAGTGTCTTGCTAAGTCACTAAATTGTCCAGACTGGGCTTGAACTTGGAATCCTCCTGCCTCAGCCTGCCAGAGTGCTGGGATTACAGGTGTGCATCATCACACTTGGCTCTTTGCTCTTAGCAATTTTCAAACATTATCAGTTCTAGTAAGCAGGCTGGACAGTTGCCTTACTCTTTGGTTACTTTAATTATTTTTAAATTACAAGAGGGCCAAGTGACATTATTATGAAAGGTCTAATAAATACCACTTTACCAAAGAGAGCAAACTGCTCCTCCCCATTCATGGGGCAAAGCGACCTGATGTGATCCAATGTGATCACATGTGAACACAGCTTCATGTGCATATGAAATTATCTTGTGTATCAATGTCTTAAAAGAGGCGGGCATGGTGGCGCATGCCTGTAATCCCAGCACCTGGGAGGCTGAGGCAGGAGGATCACTGTGAGTTTGAGACCAGCCTGGGCTACATAGTGAGTTCCAGGTCAGTGTCAACTACATAGTGAGACCCTGTCTCAAAAAAAAAAAAAAAAAAAAAAAAAAACAACAAAAAACACACAAAAAAATTTAAAAGACAGAAAAGAGCAAAAAAAAAGATGGAAAAGCTGGGGGAATGACCTTGATGAAGGTTGACAAAGTGCAGTGCATGTGTCAAAACTGGCCTGCTACTTGTACGTCCAAGCAGTAAGTCTCCCTGGAACATGGCCAGGCCCATTCTTTTACTTACTGTCTACAACTGTTTTTTCACCACAAGGACAGAGATGAGTAGCAGAGCAGTGGGATTATCTGGCCCTTCACCAGAACAGTTTGCCCATCTCCTGCCTCAGGATGAAAATGACTTTAAAGACGATCAATTAAAAGTCCAGTTCTGAGCCTTGACTGGATCCTGGATTAAATAAACCAACCGACAAACAACCATCACCACACAAAGCTATACAGCTTGGAGAACTGCTCAGTGCTGCAGCTCCTGCCGGGTGTGTATGAAACTCTGGTTCTGTTTCAGCGCCACACACGTGAGCAAGAAAGTATCCAGGAAAAACTGGACATGCTTAGACTAAACTCTACATGATATTGTTGGTTGTGGGAGGAGTCTTTATTCTTAAGGTATATTAAATAATACAATTGAGGGCAATATGGTGTCTGACACTCTGAAATTGTTTGAAGAAAAAATATCCCTTACTGTTTGTCTTTCTCTTCCACCATGAAAAGATGGAGTGAATGTGGCAGAAGGTTAAAATTGAAGAATCCAGACACAGGTTATACAATGTTTGCTGTAGTTCTTATTTAACTTCTTAGCTTTGCAGTTTTTTTTTTCAAATAAAAAGTTGGGGGAAAAGCCAGAGAATAATAATCCTTAATCTTAATCCTTAGTCTAGTGAGATACCCTGTCAGTTTTCAGGCTAAAATGGTTTGTTTAATTTTTTTTTTCAAAAAAATCTAAAGATGAAAACACTTGAAGACAACTTTTTCTCTTTGTCTGGTCATAAATAGAGCAATGATTCTACTCTGACAGGAAAGGAAAAGACAGCAGCAATCAGAGGCCGAAGAGAAGGCTGCCAAGATTTAAAAACACACAGAATACCAGAGAGAAGATGGACTTCTCCTTTCACTTCCTAATGTGTAGTTTTGAGTCCTTTTTTTTTTTTTTTTTTTTTTTTTTGGTACCAGGGATCAAACTTGGGACCCTGTGCTTGCAAGGCAGGCTGCAGAACCACTGAGCTAAATCCTCAGCCCTGTAGTTTTGAGTCTTAAGGAATGGAAATTTCCGAATCAGTAACAGTTTCAGGGAAAGAGTGTGGCTGAGAAGTGAGTACTGTGGTACTCTGTTCAAATCCCAGCCTAGGCCACTTGCCATGAGTAGGACACATGTAATATAATTGCCACCACAGCTGTGCTCATGAGCTGTGCTAAGGTCTGAGAACTTCACAGATATTAATTCATTGCATTCTTACAGAGGAAGAAGCCGAGTTCAAAGCACTAAGAGCTTGTCCAGAGTCCCTAGCTGGTAAGGTACTGGATGGGATTTATCTCCTCTAGAGCTTCCGCCTGTCGCCCTACCCTAGAGTCTTCCAGATAGATTAGGCTGATCTTCTGAAACTGGAGTTTAGTAACCTGGACCTACTCCTGGTAGACCTCTGCCTGGATCTTGCATCCTGGATCTTGGATCTTGCCATATTTGTGCATCAGATGTGGCTTTCAGGGAGAAGAGTTGTGCTACAAAGTAACTGGCTGGGGGGCTGAGTTTTGAGGACGATTAGTACCCCAAGCAGAGTAAGCCCGTAGTTTAACCATGGTGGCTATCCATTCCAGATGAGGTAGCCACAAGGACAATTTTTGAAGGATTCAACCCTAACTCAGAAATTGTAGATCTTCTTAGTACATGAAGTGAAATGTTATCAAAGCCAGTTCTGCGTGGCAGGTGGGTCAGTGAGTTCCAGAAGACTGACTCTTTTTCTTTGGGGTTCTCTCCCTGAAACTCTCTATGAAAATCTAAGAGTCCCTCTGCTCTTTGATCTGCACTTCTGCCCTCCCCTGTTGAACAGGAAGAGAACACCCAGAGTAGGTAATGTGGCAGTTCAGGCAGAGAGGCTCCCTCCGGGATGGAGCAGGAACCAGTGATACTGACACCCTCAGCGAGTGAGCTTGGAAAGATCATGCCGTTGGCCTCGTCAACCTGACGTGCTCCCCAGAACCTCTTTATCAGCCACTTGCAGGAGGCAGTTGCCTCTGTGGTATGGCCCTAACTAAGGACACCGTGAATGATTTCACAGACTGCAGGTTGCCTCTGTGGTTGGGTATCAGTCAGACCAAGGGGTGTGGAGGGCTGCAGACAGCCTTGTGGACCTCCCACTAGTGTAGTGCGCCGGCAGAGCACACACACGTCTAGCCATCCCTGTCTCTGACTCAGGTTGGGGTGGATTGCTGTTATTTCCCTGGACAATGTCTAACCTTTTAGGCACACACAATCTCCTGGACTGTGTCATCCTGGTTCCATAAATTAGAAACACAGGGAGGCAGTTAGCTCTACTGCCTACTCTATGGCTTCTCTCTGCTCCCATCAAGCACGTAGGTAGCGCTTCTTGGTCCTCTCCTCCTTGGACCTTGGAAATTCATCTCAGAAGTCATGGCTGCATCTGTCCAGTTTGGATTTTGAATATATCTGTGAAGACAAAAACTGGATTTACAACAGTGGAGATTGAGGAAGAGTTTTGCAACTGAAACCCCAAAGGAGAAGTGTGGGCCTCCTGGGCTTCCCCCTCCCAGTGGAGATTAAGATCACTTCGCCACACTGGTGACTGCCAGGAAGTGGGATTTAAAATAGACCTTCACTGTGCAAGGGGAAGAATGAGAGCGCCGGAGCCTCCCCTTAACCCTTCCTTCCTGGCAGAAGGGCTAACAGGTGGACGCTGGTGCTAACAGGCAAAGCCTTCCCACAGGCTTCCTACAGGTCAGTGTGGAGGCCCAGGCCCAGGTCTCCCAGGCTGTGGCCTCCTGCACGGAACACATTGTGCTCAAAGCCCAGTAGGAGGGGTCAGGCAGGAGGCTGTAGCCATCAGTCCTGCTCCTTTCTGAGGCCGAAAAGAAGGGCCCATTGCTCCCCAACAGGCACTTCTGATGTTTCTTCTGCATCTGCCCGAAATGCCTCCCAGCTGGCCACAGCTACATCAGATGTTCTCCAGCGACGTTGGGAGACTTCTCCCAGCCTTACAGAACCCCGAAAGACTCTGCCCCTGCGAAGTCCTCCTCAGTCAGATTTACAAGGAGCTCCTCCCTACCCATGCGAATGGCCAAACAGAAAGTCAGACGTTGGATGTGCAAGCCTAGGTTTTTGGACAGAAGCAATTTCTCCTGCCCTTTAGCTGGTCAGTCCACATGCTGTCCATGCGCCACCCCTGCCCCCCACGCACCTGATGCCGCAGCATGAGTCCTAATAAAGCCTTTTCAGATGGTGTATTTTTGCCTTTTCATGGTTTTTATCTCCAGCACAGCATACTAGGCGACACTCCGAGAGCAGGTTGACACCACAGGACCAGATAGACAATGCTGAAGGTGCCAGCAGCTGGAGAAGAGTGAGGGGCAATGGAGAACTGCAGGGTGCCTGGAGGGGCTCCTGAGGCCTGCGGATAGCTGCTTGCTCTGAACAGTGGAGGAAGCCTCTTCACACTACAAGTCAAGGTCTGGGCCTGTTAACACTGAAAGAGCTACCCTTGGTCAATTTGTGATTTTTTTTTTTAGTACCGGGGATCAAACTGAGGCCCTTGTGCTTGCAAGGCAGGCGGCAGCACCACTGAGCCACATCCCAGGCCCTCAGTAGCCCGTATAAGGATCATCCTCTTCGTCAATTTGATGGGCTTGGGCACTCCCCAGGGATTAGGGAAGCACACTTTTGGGTGGGTCCTGGAGGGGCGGCCTTCAGGGCTGTATCTGGTCCCTGGCCTATTCCTGGATGGTGGCCCTGTTCCCCCCGCCCTACCTAAGCAGCTTTGTTACTCCACGTGCCTCTGCCATGATGCTCCTGCCTTGGAGCTGGCCGACCCGGGATGAATCCTCGGAAACCGTGAGCCACGTAAGCCTCTCCCCTTCAGGCTGTGGGTGTTGGATCATTTGTTCCAGCCGCAGCAAAGCTGACTGGTAGCCCTGAAGAAGAGAATGGACCACAGTGACAGTCATGAACGACGGAGAAGCAGCGGAACAGCGAGCCCATGTCTGATCTCTGGCTTACGCGTGGCTGGGGACCCCCACCAGCCGGGACATGCAGATGCTCCTGTTTACCCAGGCCCCCACCTTTCCTCTCACCTCCCCTCTGCAGCTTTTCCTCCTCCATGCTCAGTCCTTCTGGGCATGGGATTATGACTGCAGGGCATCTGCCTGCCGTGCATGGTTCCTTCAAGTTTTCCAGCAGATCTCTCTCTGCTTCATTCTGGAGGCTCCTGAGTCTTCAAGAATCCAAAGCACTGCAGGCCTGCTGGCTCCCAGACATATCTGGGGAGAGAAATCTTAGAGGGTCAAGGAGAGCAGAGAAGAGCTGGGGCCAGAGACCTCCTGTTTCTCTCTATAACCTTTCACGCTGTTGGTCCAGACGCCTTTACATAGAAGTGGCTCAGTGAAAAATAGATTAAAAAACAAAACAAAAATTAAAAAAAAAAACTTGGGCCAGGGATTTAACTCAGTAGTGCTGCCACCTACCTCGCAAGCACAAAGTTCTGAGTTTGATCCCTGGTTCAAAAAGTAAAAAGAAAAGAAAACAAAAAACCTTAATGTAAGACCTGAAACTTTGACACTACTTGAGGAAAACACTTCAATATATAGACACAGCCAGTGACTCGGGACTCCCACAGCTCAGGCAGTAACAGCAAAGAATTGACAAATGGAACTCTATCTAATTAAAAAGCTTTGGCACAGCAGAGGAAATAACAAAGTGAAGAGATAGCCTATAGAAAATTTTTGTCACTATTCTTTTGGCAGAGGATTAAGAGCCAGAATAAATTAAGAACTCAGAAAAATTTAGCACCAAAAGAAACAAGTCATTCAGTTACTAGATGGGCAAATGAATTAAACAGACACTTGTCACAGTGCAAATCAAAACTATACTGAGATTCTATCTCACTCAAATCGGGATGACTATTATCCAGTATGGGGGAGGGAGAAATACACACTGGGAGGATGTAGGGAAAAAGGAACACTCCTACACTGTCGGTGGGAATGTAAGAGCACAGGCACCACAGAAATCAGTACAGAGGTTCTTCAAAAAGCTAAAAATAGAGCTGCCACAGACAGGAAAGCAGAAGTAGTCTATCAGAGGAAAAGGAAAAGATCACAGGCAAGGAGGTGGTCAAGAGAGGGTGATGTGGGAAGGATTTGGTCGAAGTGTGCAAATATGTATGAAAATGTCACCAGAAACCCATTATTCTGTATAATTAAGAAACACTTTAAAAAGGGGCGCTGAAGGCACGAGATGTCCTCCTTTGTTAATAAGGTCGAGGCCTCAGAAAAGCTTCACACAGCATTCATCCGCCCCGTGAAGTCGCAGCAAAAAGGTCTTCTTCAGCCCAAACACCAAGGCCTTGATCCTGACTCAGCCTCCTGGAGCTGGGAGAACTTAGTCTGTCTGTTTTATAAATGTCCAACTCTGGTCTGGGGGGCTGTGTTATGGATGCACAAGCTCAGACACTATTCCTTCACTAGGGAAAAAACAACAAAATGTGGTTTGGGATTTAGGAAACAGATTTAATTTATGCAAAGGATTCATCCTGTAAAGATGAGTCATAAACTCCGGAGAAGTCCACTCTTTTTTTCGATATGTTCAAATACAACTCACAAATATCAGTGCATCAAAAACTATAGCCACACTTACAAATTCAGGCTACTTCTGATTCTGCCAAATGTCCAGACTTCATCCATGGAAACTTAATCATTATTTGGGGGGTTCTGCATTAGTTTTACCTCAGTGAAACTTTAGTACTTAGTAAAATTTTGCACAGTTTGAGTGACAGCAGCTGAATTTACCCAGCACCTGTCACTAAACACACAAGTCCTCTTTCTTTCTTTCTTTTTTTGGTATGAGGGATTGAACTTGGGTCCTTGCGCTTGTGAGGCAAGTGGCAGAACCACTGAGCTAAATCCCTGGCCTGCCCAAGTCCTATTTCTAAGCCCTACTCAGGTTATTAGTTATACCAAGCCAGTGAGAGAACACCAAATACTGGGCCACAGGTAAAACTGAAAGAAGTTTATTACACATGTGTGAACTCCATTTAAGAGAAGTGAAGCCCCATTACAGGATTGTGCCTAGGTTTTATAGGGTTTTTCAAACAAAGAAGTTCAAACATAGGTCTGGGCTTTTACACAGCTGCAAGGGGGTAAAACTTCAAACATATTCATTTACCTGATGAGGGGAAGTGTTTTATGGTCACCTTTAACATACCTTCTATTCTCCCAGCAGGCTTGTTAAACTTGCAATTAGCAAGGGAAGGTTCTTTGCAGTTTGAGCAGCTTTCCCCGATGTTTGATAAGGAGAGGGAAAAGCAACAGTCTCTGGGGTCATTAGCAGGCCAACATGGAGTCACTTTGGCTCAGTGAGGCCTCACATTATTCACAGAGCAGATGCCACCTCCGGACCCCTCACACTGTCCCTCCCTCATATCCCGAGGAGGACACTGTGCCGGTGAACGAGCATCCACAGCCATGGATAGCATAGAGACAGTTGAGCCAAAAGCCCGCCCGATATGTGAAGTTGGCCCTGAGATTAGCTGGCCCAAAAGTGTCGTGCGAGGCCATCTCAGTTTGTGTAAGTCTGCTACAGTGCATTCGTGGGCAAGCCGCAGGGTTTCATGGGATGGATTGTCAGGGCTCTTGGGTGACTCTGACACTAAGCAAGGCAGGATTGTGTGTGACCTCAGGCCTAAGGTCCTGGAGGTTAGAGCAGTGGGGGCAGATGGGGGTTCCTGTGCACAGGTCTCCCAAATCCTCTCCCCAGTCCACTGGAGAGGGAGGAGAGAGGTGAGCTGCCTGTGGGAAGCCTCCTAGGCTTGGGGATTATGGTCACCTAGCTTGTTTTATGCTAACCGAGGGGAGATTCAGGCACTGGGGGGTGGGGTGGGACTCCTTTTGAAATGGGAGGAAAGTGAGGGATCTGGGCCAGGGCATTGTTGGGCAGGGGAGGGGTCCAGATGACAGAAGGTTTCCTGGAAAATATCAGGAGGAGGGCTAACATCAAGGATATCTGGAAGAAATGTAAGAGTCCTGCAGAGGGCACAGAGAGCTTGGGGGAGCCTCAACTCTGGGGAGGCCCCTGCTGGGGCACCAACTGCGGACAAGAGTCTACCCTGAACTCTTGGGCTAGCGGGTGCCAGCTGCCTTCGTGGCAGTTGCCGGTCACCTGAGCAACGGATGTAGCTCTCCCTCCCCAGTTTCTGCCCAAGGCAGTTTATTAAATTCCAAAGACCAACAGCCTCAGGGCAAGGTTGCCAAGCCCCAAGTCTAGGCTCATCAGGGACAGAGGCCGAAGGAGGGGCAGGGCAGGTCCTCGTGGGTAAACGGGTGGCAAGTGGCGTGGGGCCTCTCAGCTCCCCTAAGGACTGTGGAGCCAGAGAGGTGCCTCCCGCAGGACACATCCCTTCAGTGAGAGCTCCTTTCCCAGGGAAGGCAGAGCAGCCACTGCAGACACTGGATTCTTAATCTCCATCACCTCATCATCCTGCACTAAGCGTTTTCAGCAACCTTCCCAGCAGAGGGTTACTGCTGTCTTCCTGGTCCGTGCCTCCTAGGTAAGACGCCAGGATGTCTTCACCAGCAGGTCAGAGCTCGGGGGACCGGCGTGTGGAGATGAACTGCTCGCTGTTTTCCTGGATGTGCTTGCCTGTGCTTTGGTTTCTGCTGCCTTTGATCACTTAGAACCAACAGCCCCAAGAAACATGTAGCTGGGGTCATTTTCTAGCCATTCATGCTTAAATAGTAGCAGGTGGCTAACAGCCTCTGGGCAGCCTCCTTCCGAGTTTCATTGAAATGCTAATGAATGCATAGGAAAAGATGAAATGTGCAACAAAGTCACAGGTGAAGGCTGAAAACTGACAATCTTGTCAAGATCAGGGAGCAATCAGGCTCACTATAAGACAGACATAAGCCCTTTTTTTAAAATGTTGTTTCTGAGATATGCTCTCACTCTGTAGTTCAAGCTGGCTTTGAACTCACTATGTAGACCAGGTTGGCCTCAAACTTGCAGGAATCCTCGTGCCTCAGCCTCCTAAGTGCTGTGAGTTTAGGTGTGCACCACCATGCCTGGCTAACCCAGCTATTTTTTGTTTTATTGTTTTGTTTTATGGTACTAGGTTGAACCTAGGGCCTTTGCAGTAAACTACCTCCCCAGATCTTTCTTTCTTTCTCTTTTTTTTAAATTGGTACTGAGGATTGAACTCAGCACCTTACACGTATGAGGCAGGTGGTGGAACCACTGAGCTAAATCCCCGGCCTCTTTCTTTTTCAAAGACAGAGTCTCATTAAGTAGCCCACGCAAGACTTGTGACCCTCCTGTCAGCCTCGAAAGTGCTGGCATTCCAGCTATGCAGCCTCCCAGTGCTGACTAACCCAGCTATTTTAAAAGAGAAATCCTTGCGGGTTTTGTTTATGAAATGGAAAAATTAGTAAATAGCAAAGCAGGGGAAAACACTTCTAACACATATGACAGAAAAAAAGGTTATGTTTTCTGAAAGAGAATATTGACGCTCAACAACTAGGCCTCGCCCGCGCGCGCACACACACACACACAAACACACACACCCACACACCCAGAGGTCCGACTGGAGACTTTATTCAGGGAGCCGCAGCAGAGAGGGAGAAAGGGAACAAGAGAGAGAGCAGAGAGAGAGGATAACAAAGAAAGGAAGGTCATTTTATTGGTTTTGGGCTGGGCTGTTGCTCATTTACGAGGAGTGGGCTACCTTTAACCCACCACAGGCCAGGTTGCCCTTTATGGGTTTGGTCCTGCAGAAACAGGTTTAACCTCTCCGGACCGCTGTGGCCTTGGGGGGGAAGGGAAACTACAGATAAGAGCATGAGGTCTTTAAGAGCCAAGAAGCATCAGGAAAATGCAGCTGTGATGGCAGCGTCAGGTCCCTAACATATTCTTTGTTAGGAGTTCTTTTTCTTTCCATTTTAAACTCTAGGTGAGTCCTGCATGTCCCCCCTTCTTTATTCTTTAAAATTAATTTTATTGGTTCATTTTAGGTACACAATATAATGATATTCATCATTGGAAATCTGTACTTTTACATGATCTGTCTTGGTAGGAGTTCTTAAATATAATTTTAAAATATCAAATACATCACTAATAAATACACTTCTTGGTGTGAAAGATACCAAGAAGCAATTCACATACAGACACACAAATTCACTCAATAAATGTGGGGTGAATTTTATTATGATCAGACACCCTTTCAAGGCCCTATGGTCTGGTCCTGTAGCCTGATTTAGCAGATAAAGAAGAAAAAGATAAATGTATAATATAATTTCTGGCAGAGATAAAGAGTGAGAAGATAAAGACAAGGGAAAGGAGGTGTGGGGGTTGTACCTCAGGGGTGCCTTCAGGTAGGATGATGTGTGGAGGTCCTCTAGTGGGGGCGTGGAGGCAGAGACTGAGTAATATAGAGGGTTGAGCCATGAATAGATGGGATAAAGAAGGATCCAGGCAAAGAAAGGCACAAGTGCAAATGGCCTGTGGTAGGAAAGAGGTCAGTCTATTTCGAGAACAGCGAAGAGTCCGGTGTGGCTAAATGGAGTATGGGAGGAAAACTGTGGGATATGGGGCTGCAGAGTAGGCAAAGAATGTACCATGTAAGGCCTTGTAGGTCTTAGTAGGAGTTTGGGAACCTTGGAAAGGAGGTGGGAGCCGTGGGGAGGTTTCGAGTGCAGAAGTGACGGCATCTGACCGCTGCAGAGAGGATGGGGAGGGCAGAACCATGATTAGCCAGCGTCATGGAAGCCCACAGAAGGGTGTGGTGTTGCCCAGGACGGATGGGATGGAGTAGATGGAGGGAAGGTCGTGCAGTTGAGAAACGTGTGCTGTGAAGGACAGGCTGGCTGGGCTTCGTGAGCTGGGAAGGCGGCGCGGAAAGGGCATCCAGGATGACCACCGGCTTCTGACCAGGGCTGAGCACCAGCTCACCGGAAGGGAGAGGTCTCCTTCTGGTGCTAGGACAAGGAGGGAAGTCTGGGCCGGAGGAGAATGCGTGGAGCGTGGAGCTCAGTGCAGAGAGCCGGTAGGGATTAAGGTATTGTGATCGCCTGGGGAGAGAGAAGAGAAAGGGCCAGAGACAGAGCCCCAGGGCCCTCTGTGTGGGATGAAATCACTATGGAGACAGGAGGCCAGACGTGCACAGTGAGGTCGGGAGGTGGAAGGGAGGCCCTGTGACCCTTTGCTCCACTGCTGAGTTGGGTCAGGGAGCACCAGAGCCTCCCACTGAGGCTGGGGGAGCCAGGAGGGGGCAGTGTGAGAGCAGGGAAGGGGAACTGGGGCCAGCACTTCGTGCAGAGGTGTAGGACCAGAGCTGCGGGAGGTATGGAGTCAAGAGGAGGCTCCTGCAATCCCTGGAAGCGCTCCGTCCGGCCAAGGGGGAAGGAGGGTGAGGGCAGGAATCCAGTCCTAATCCCAGGGAGGGACCCGGGCCGCAGGGTGTGCACGTAGCTGTGGACCATCCTTCTGGTTCTTTCTATTATCTCAGAGAAATCATGCGTTTGTCAAGCTGCTCTCACACTGCCAGCGGAAGTGTAAACCAGCCTGCCTTACGCTTCCGGCTCAGCAGCCTGGCGTATTCCTGCCCCCATCCAGGGCTTCCGGCGTGTGCCCGGAGCTCCCAGAGCTGAACCGGGCTTCCCTGGCTGACTAGAGTGACGTCCGCCAGGGAACGCAGCTTGGGTTTTCAACGACTTGGCTTGTGTATAAAGTACAAATGATTTGCAAAATGTAACCTAGGAAGAATTTGGAAGCTATTTAAGTACAGTTGCTCACGTCTCTCTACTTTCCTTCCCCAGGGAATGGGCCGCACCCTGCCCGGAGAAGTCCGGATCCAAGCACACCCAAGACAGCGGTGGCCCCAGCTGCTTCCCACCTCCACGTCCCACCTCAGCAGTGCTGCGTCTTTGCCGGAAGGGGCACTGTGAGGGGTGAGCCCATGGCCTATGCACTGGGCTGCACTCCCCAGCCCTATTTAATTTTTTTTTTTTTTTTTTTTTTTTTTTTTTTTTTTTTTTTTTTTTTTTTGTTTGAT
>NW_022900936.1:69099039-69115147 GCF_012274545.1 Fukomys damarensis | reverse complement strand
TTTTTGTTTTTTTTTTTTTTTATTAAAGTTTATTGTTTTTTTTTTTTTTTTTTTTTTTTTTTTTTTTCAGCACTGGTAATTGAACCTTAGGCCTCGCACATGCCTAGCAAGTGCTTTTACTACCAAGCTGCCTCCCCAGGAGGGGTGAATGTTTTAAACATCCAGCCTGCACACAGGCTCTGTGGTTGCCAGGTCCCTCTGAGACACACCTTGAGACACGCCTTTCTCCCAACAGCAAGAATCACCATTCCTTTCTCAGAACTGGTCTGTACGACTCTGAGGACCCCCACATGTCTCCTTAACCCAGGGCTGGATCCTCTCTGTTCTCCTAGAATAACTGTTGTGATGACATCGTTCACCCTACTTTCTTTTCATGGGGGGTGGGTGGCACAGGCTTGCTACATCTTTCCAAGACAGAAGTCTTTTTTATTCCCCCTCTGCCTCTTGAAGTCTGTAGCTGTTATGCTGTAAAGTGACAGGCATTCTCCTTAACCTGACTAAAAGAACTAGAAAGGCTGAGGATTGGGACTCTTAGAGCACCAGCAACAGTGTTGCCCTGTGGACAATTCAGTTTGCAGGAGTGGGCAAGGGACTTGTATGCACTTGTACCCATGGATCCAGTGGTTCCTTTAATACGATCAAAGATAGGCACAAAGATTTCTATTCATCACGATGTTGGTCCCAGTAATGAAAAGCTGAGAGTAGCAGCCACGTCCAGCAAGGCTTGGCCAGATAAAGTCTATTATTGATTCTTACATAATCATTCCAGATCATGTTTGATAGTTATGTGTAGTGGCCTTTGTTTACAGCCCCAGTCAGCTACTTGGGAAGCTGAGGCAGGAGGATACCTTAGCCCACAAATTCTGGGCCAGCCTGAGCAAACATAGTGAGACCCTATCTTTAAAAAAATCATATTGGAGCTGGGTGTGGTGGTGCACGCCTGTAATCCCAGCACTTGGGAGGCTGAGGCAGGAGGATCGCTATGAGTTTGAGACCAGCCTAGGCTACATAGTGAGTTCCAGGACAGTTTTAACCACATAGTGAAACCCTGTCTCAAAAAACAAAACAAAAAACAAAAAATTATATTTGAGTTTATTATGTGGGAAAATATCTATACTACTGTTAATTTAAAAGCAAAATATAAAGTTATATGGGTGTTTTGATCTCAAATCTTCTAAAAAAATTATATTCACAGAGAAAGATACAGCCAAAACAACATCAGGGTTAAACAGTGGTTATCTCCAGGAGGCAGAATATTATATAATTTAAATATTTAAATTTAAAATTATTTTTATATTTTGTATAATGTCTTGGTGTTCTGTAATCAGGAAGATGAAGAAAATATAAAGAAAACACATTGCAAGCTGAATAACCTTACCTAATTTTGAAAAAAAGAGTACAGTTAAGTTTTTTTTGTTGTTGTTTCTATCTCAATACACGAGGAAATTCAGGGCAAAGAGTAATTTTCCTGCAGTGCCTGTTTTGCAGTTGCTGTGGCTGCATTGGGCAAGCCGGTAGGAGCTCTGCTTGTTCCCAAAGCACAGGTGTCTACTACAGATCTTCAGAAGACAGCGTGGGTCCCTGTGGATGGAGCTTCTCTAGAAGAGAAATCAGATATTTCTACACTTGCTAAATTCTGCCTCTCTCACTCGCCTTCAGATCAGTGTCCTCTGCAGCCCAGAATGAGGCTGTCAATGCAGCAAGTTAAGCAAACAACACTGCAAGTCAAGTTCAAACTGCAGTGGCCCCTGTGGGCCCGTGGATGGGCCGCAGCTAGAGAGGAGAGTTGGCTTCTGAGATGCACTGGACCACATGAAAGGGTCAGCATCTATAGACTCAGTGTTCTCCAGGCAGGCTCTTGGAGTCGGCGTGCCCTGTGCACAACTATGGATGTCACCTTCCAGGGCCAGAGACTTCTCTTTCCCTGGATACTCAGAGACAGTGAGTGTGAGAGAGAGAGAGAGAGAGAGATGGAAAGGTCAGGAGACCCAGCATGTGTTCTGGTCCAATGCATTGTAAGCGCTCATAGCGCCTCCTAGTAACCTAAAATATAGATTGTCCAACTTTCTGGTGAAAGAGTCCATAGGAAGAAACGTCTATCTCAAAACATCACTGAAAGAACACAGAAGGAGCCAGAAGTGGGTAGGATATGTGGAAGGGACACAGCACTTTGCCCCAGCCCTGGGGAGCCCCTGGATGCAGCCGTCCCTGACATTTGCCCTGTGCAGCCGAGGTTGTGGAGGCAGTGACCTCTGGGGATCCTGTACCCACTGCTGCTGATTCTCCATCTGTGGACACCATGTGCCATCAGAGGTGCCAAAGGCTGTGTCATACAGGTCACACTTGTGCGTGTAAAGGAGCTGCAGGTCATCTCTCCTGGACTTCCCTGCCACCAACCTGTGCTCTTAGCACCTACAAGCCAAAACGGCCTGTGAGAGGAAGGAGGTGGCACCCTGGAAATCCAACATTTGCCTTTTCCAATAATTCACTGTGAGATCATGGCCAGGCTGTGGCCCTAACTGGCTTTTGCCCTTAGCTACAAACTTTGTGTTTAGATGCAATTATCCCTGCCCACAGAAAAGTCTGTGATTTGGGGGCAAAGAAAAGTAAAGACAAGGTAGTTTGAGTTTCCTTGCTGAGAAAAGCTGATGACAAAAAGGACAGAAGCAATCACTACCATTTATTATTCATTGGCTCGCTTGGCCGTCCCAAGCTTGGTGGAAGTGGGCTCCTAAATCCTCTTTTCCTTAGGAAGTGGCTTTTGTCCCTGTTTTCCTGATAAGGAAACAAGCCTAGGAGGTGCTGAGTAACCCATCATGCAGTGACTGTGTTAGGGCTCGCTGTGGCCCCTCTAGTCCACTGTGTCCCTCTGCTTGGGGAAAGCCCAGAGGCTTTTCAAATGCACCTGCCTCCGTTTAGGCACCAACATCCTCACTGTTTGGGTTTTTCCTGTTTAGTAAGATGAATGGGAGAATGTAGGAGTCCCAGGAGGTAAGCTGAATGTACTTATGGAAGAAGTATTTGTTTCCTTTCTTTCATTTCTCAAGAAAAAATAATTATTTCCTCTCTCCTGGGGAGTCGGAAAATAGATTAAACTTCAATCCAAAGTCTCAGCAGTTGGAAGGAAGGTCAGGTCATCACGAAGCGTCCTGTGGACACGGAGGGGAAGCACACCCCTCCACTGGTTGTTTGAGCCCCCCATAGCTAACAAGCCAGTGCCACAAGATCCCGTGCCCCACTCTGCTCCCAGTATCTTTCAATATCCGCGTGGTGATTGTTCACCTCATGAAATCCTTCACTTACACCTAGGATTCCCTCCGCCTGGACGACACCACCCTCTCGGCCTGTAAAACCCCTCCTCTCTCAAGGCTCAGGCCAGATGTCACTGCTTCTGTGCTAGCACGGAATGCAAACCACGCTGATGGGGCGTGATCAAAATCTACGGTGAACGGTTACAGTTAAAACATATTACAGAAAAAGACACACTGCCACAAATCCCGCCTCGGCGTGCTCGCCCTGGCTTGTCTCACCATCCTCGCTACTCTCTGAAGCCCTTCCGGAAGTCCTCTTTCCTGAGTCTATCTATGGGGTGCGAACAAAAATATGGTGACTGCTGCTGCCGGGTGCCATCCGACGGAGAGGCAGGCTGGTAACAACATCGCAGTGCGTCCTTCGCAGGATCTGGCTCTTCCCCAAAGTCAAAATGACCATCATAGGTAGGGCTAAATATTTTGAATCAATTTAGGACATCAAGGCAGCCACACAGCGGCACAACTAAAGACACTCACAAGAGGAAACTGCTGGGACTGCTTCACGAGTAGCAAGGATGATGGGATACTATGTTTAAGTGAGGGAGCGTATTTTGAAGAGGACTATGGCAATATGCCATGACTGTAATCATTTTTAAAAAGTCAACATTCATACTTCTCAATCACACCTCACATTTATTCACTTTTCATTTAAATGTTAATACCATTGAGGGCAGAGGCATGATCTCATTGCCTCTGGAACAGCGCTGGACCTGAGCCTACACATCGCATGTAATATGTGCATACGGGCTTCATGATAAACTAACCTCACACGCATGAACCAAGAACTAAAAAGTTCCCATGCTCTTTGGCCCAGTTATCCCCCAGGGGAAGGAACTTCTCCAGATGGAGATAACTGAACAAGGAGGAAAATTACACAGATGAAAGTGATGTAAAGTGTGTATTTGCTAATATTGGCAACAGGTTAATTGTTTATCAGCAGAGTGATAGTGAGGAAATTATGGTACACGATCTGGAAGGAACATGATTCGATCTCATTCATCGACCCTACCACCTGCTGAGAGGGCCAGGTGTGCAGCAGCAAGAAGATGCCATGTCCTCCCCGGTGAGTGTACACCTGGCGGAGTCTTCTAAAGACCGTTACCCAAGAGAGCTATTGGGAACCTAATGCTGGAAAAAGCAGGTTATAAAATTGTACATCATTAAGGTTGGAACTCTGAACACATGCTGGTTAAATGCAGGAGTTAAACTGTCTGTGTGATTAGACCATAGTTGGCACTTTCTGTAGCACGGTTACATCTGTTTCCTGAGCTCTGAAGTCATAGACCACCCCCAGTGCTGCCTGAGAAAAGAAGGCTGCTCTCCTTGCCTGGCTCTCCACGGTGGCTGTGGCAGGTGTAACGGAGACCTTGTCCAGATGGGTGACTGGGAGGGAACACCCAGGACAGAGTGAGAGGCTGGAGTGAGGAAAGCTGATCGATCTTTTGACCTACTGCTCCTCGAGTACCGCGGCAGGAGCCAGTGACCTCCGTATCTGGGCTGTGTCCTGCCAGCTCCTCCTGTACCATCACACTCGGGCCAGAGTGCAACACCATCAGGTATGAAAAAGCTGAAGTCAGGAAGCCAGACTCGAGGGTTAGGACCTGTAAGAGTGGCTGTTTTTTTCTGATGGAAAGGCTGTTCCCTATTGAAAAGTACCATTATTCCCTGTCCACAGATGAGGAAACAGAAGCTCTGTTGGCCTCAACCTACCCAGTAGGCAAATATCAGACCTGGAAGTGGGAGCCATCCTTTTACTTTGGGCAGAGTTCTTTCTGTTTCTCCCCTGGGCCTGAGAAAAGGTGGGAGGAAGTGTATGTGGTCTTGTGGAAGAGACCAGGCTAAATAGGAAGGTGGGATCCTTGGGGAGGACTCTCCTCCAAAGGAATTCCTTTGGAGTCTGTGGGTCAGATGGCGTGGCAGAGAGCCTCAGAGGAAAAGCATCTGAGTAGGGACTTGGTGCAGCAAGCAGCGGGAGCCCTTGCAGGTTGGGAAAGAAAGGGGTTTAAAGAACTGCAAGTTGGCAGTGGGTACTGGCTCAAATGGTCAGGGGAGGCACCGGCTCAGGTACATGGCAAGAGCAGTGTGTGGCTGTTATTCTTTCCTTTCAGGACAGCTCTCACCCCTATCACTACTTGGAGTTACGTCTTCCTCAACTTCTAATCATGAGGTTGGTGTAGAAGCTTCTGTTTGCTATGCCCTTCTTTGAGGGTACCACCTCCTGGTCCAAAAGTGGGCCCCTGATACCAATTTAACATTTGGAATCCTTCCCTGGGAATTTTGACCTTGGGACCAGAAAGGAACGGGTTTTGGTCCGCCTCTGGTGATAAATCTGTGTTGTGTGAGCCTGGAAGATCTGTCACTACTCAGAGATTTGAGGATCAGTGAGAGGAAACTAGTTAGTCAGGTTCTGGTTTCCACTGATTCTGAGGGCTTGGCCATCCCCTCGCCCAAGTCAAAATGTGAACAATATTCACCACCCTCTTTTTTAACCACCCCTTTTTAAAACTAAGGTTGTCTGGGTTGAATTTTCATCATCTTTAGGAGAAAAAGCCTTAACTTTCCAGAAGAGACATGCGTGTTCTTTATCATTCAAATTTTAAGCACAATTCTTGAAAAGACTCTGGCTGTTTTGTTAGTATTAAGTCCATATTTCTTCCATGTATAAAACAACAACAAAGATAGATTGCCTTTACTTGGTGGCAGCTTCAGGAACTCTGCATTCTCATGGAGACAGGCTTTGGGGATTGCTTCAGAGAAGCATGGACGTATTTCCATCGCTCGTGGAGTGAGTGAAATTGCTGCTCAGGATGCTCCCCTGCCTGCTCTTTTGTGACTCTGACCTGGAGAAACTGACATGGACAGAGCGACCGCACAGGACTGCCGCACACTTCCGGTACAGGTGGTAAAGGTATCTTCTGAACCTCTCTCCGGCAAATGCGTAGATGAGGGGGTTGAGGCAACAGTGGCTAAAGGCCAAAGTCTCAGTCACATTGAGGGCCAACTTCAGATTCCTCTTCGAGTCACAGCCGGGGAAGAAGTCATAGAGTTTGAGAGTCTCCAGGAAAATCATAACATTGTAGGGTGTCCAGAAGAGGAAGAACACGATGACCACCAGTAAGATGAGTTTGATGGCTCTAGATCTCTTGTGGTTCTTGCAGGAAAACAGTGTCTGGATGATTCTGAAGTAGCAGAAACTCATGATGAGCAGGGGCAGCAGGAAGCCAAGGATATTTGCTTCCACATTGCGAAGCACAGGCCAGATTTCCTGAAGGACCTCGGGGTAGTCACCCAGGCATTCTTTTTCTTTCTGCTTCGTGAACATGAACTGGGGCGCTGACACCAGGATGGCTGCTGCCCAGACGCCGAGGCTGACGGTGACGCCGTGCTGCACGGTTCGGTTGTTCATGGAGTTGGCCGCCGAGACGATGGCCAGGTACCTGTCAATGCTGATAATGGTGATGAAGAATATACCCCCAAAGAAGCCGATGAAGAAGAGGGCGGTCGTGAGTTTGCACACCGCATGGTGGAGGCCTTCCTCGTTGATCAAATAGTGAGTCCAGAAGGGCAGTGTGGCCACGAAGAGCAGGTCAGACAGGGCCAGGTTCAGGAGGTAAATGTCGGTGATGCTCTTGGCCTTCTGGCTCCTGGTGAGGGCGAGCACTACCAACAGATTTCCCACAAGGCCAAAGGCAAAGACGAGGGAATAAAATATGGACAAGAAGGTGGTCCCAAAGGCTACGATGTCCTCTATTTTACAGGCTTCCGCAGACTCATCATACTCAAAGTGCTCTGTGTTGGATTCAGGGTAGGAGGTGGGCATGGTGCGGGCCTGGATCAAAAGGGAAAACAAAAGGCAGTGTTAGTCCTCCAACGGACAAATGTGCAGTTCTGTCTGGTCCCGGACAGAGGCAGGAAGGAAGAGACGAGCGCTGGTTGGGCAGCTACTACCTTTTCTACCCACACATGCACCATCTCGTTAATCCCCACAGCATTCTTGGGGCTGCCACGGATGCCTCGGGCTGAGGAGGCAGTCAGATCCCTGAGAGGTTTGGAGAGTGGCTCAGCCAGCCTTTGGAGCTAGTCTTTTTGGAGCATGAGTGAGGACTCGACTCTTTTAAGTCTCTCCAAAAGGTATCTAGCTTGACCAGTGTGTGGAGGTTGCAGGGAGAGCCATGGGCAGAAAGTAATGACAGCGGGGAGGGGTTCCTCCAGTGCACAATTCCCCGAAATAATCCTTTATCCTCTTCTCTTCCACCTTGTCCACCCTTACACCCTTCTTTCTCCTCCACAGCCTTAGGGGAAGAGAAAGCATTGTTCTGAACTAGGGCTCTGCAGTTACAGAAGGGCCAACCGACCTGGACTCCAGTGGTTGATTCACCTGGACGTGAGCAGCCCTGGAAAAGGAGACATTTCTCACAGATTGGGCAATAATAAAACCCATCCCATTCCCAGCCAGAGTGCTTTGGACATTTATTCCAGAGGTGACCGGTGAGGCAGCCCTTGCATGCACAGGCCCTTCTGAGTTATCACTGCCTCCTTCCTCATCAAAACTGAAAGCAAAGCTCATGGTTCTTTACCAAGGGAGTTTCCACAGCCCACCACACCCTGTTCATGACTGGTCAGGAAGCATCTTTGTCAAGACCTGGGCCCACCCAGCCAGGACACTGTGCCTCCCTGCCCAGCCTCTTCTGCATTGAACTGGGCTAAGGCGGACTAGCTTGCCCACCTCAGGCTGTACGGAGGCTCTCAACTCCTTGCAAACTGTATGGTTTCTTTGCTTCAGGCTGTGAGGACCCTTTTTATGGAGCAGACCCTCAGGCTGTGACCTTAATCAGTAATGTCTAAGTCGATCAGTACAAAGTGGCTGCCATGTAGCTGGTTTTTGAGCTCTACAAGCCTCGGTTTTGTATGTCTCAAGGGGAGACAGCAATTACTACTTAGTGTGAGTAGCTTGCTGTAGACCATCATCTTGCCAGCGGTGCTGCTGTGTGCAAAAATAGTCAAGACCTTGGAGGCCGAGTGAAGGACCCTAGATTAATGAATGCTAATTCCACTTCCTGTTGGGTGAGGAAGCCCTGTGGGTCTCTGGACTGTCCAAGCTGCCTGTAGACTCACTTGTTTCATCCCCACTCTGGGCATCCTGGACATTTTGGTATTTAAAGGTTGGTCTAATTTTCCCTTGGGGGAGAGGCACTTACTTTTCAGTTTATTTTGGAGGGGGTGGAGAGTGAACCACACCTCATGAAGCTTTTACTAAACTAGTCTCACTGTTAAACATTCCACACGCATTTTAGCCTATTTATTCTTCTCTGCAATTCTGAAAGTGAAGTCGTGTATGTAATTTACTGCTGCTGGATGACTTCAGGGATGTCTGTGAGGCAAAAAAGATGAAGGTTGGACACAGTGTAGAGAAGACAGGGGTAGTTAGAAATAAGCAACTGAGTGCCCGGCTGAAAACCAAGGGAGTCCCAGATTCAGCCCCAACACTGGGTATCCCAGCTCAGGGATGCCACACATCCTGGGACCCTTCTCTAATTTGCTCCAAGATTTTGAGTATGGGGTTGGTCCTGGTTGGAGGAGCTCGACACCCAAGCAGCCAACATGTCTGAAACGCCCATCCATGGCACAGGGTTCTGCATGGCCCTGCTCCCGGATTGATCACTCCATCCCAGGCTCAGCATGAAGTGTTGTCCCAGTGGGGGAAATACTTGTAGATCAACTTTGATTAAGGCAGAATCAGGGAAGCGGGCCAATAAATTCCCTTGCAGATGGGGTGCCTGCATATCTCATGATCTTACCTAACTGGTGAGCACAGTATTTACTGAGAGCCAGTGGCTGGTCCTGGGTATCAGTCTGGATTAGGACTGCTCCCCGACAACCATTGAGGACAGAACAACATCCAGCCACCCTCTTCCTGGCTCCCTGGTGGCTCAGAGTCCCTAATGAAGACCCTGCCCTGTAATGTCCCAGCTCCCACAGGTGTCCCTCTCAGTGATGCCACAGAGCTAGGTTCATACTACGTGATCACCTCACACACCATGGCCCCTGCCACTTCTACCATGCTCCAGAGGGAGGAGTGGGAAGGACGTCGACAGCACCTATTGCACCTCCGAGCCTCACGGGGGGTGGGGCATGGTGATGTTAAGCACCTTGTCTCCTGCACATGTGGAAGCGGGGAGCGGGGCTAGAGCTGAGTTCCCCACCGTCCTCACCACGCTCCTCCCTCCCTCTCCAAAGGTGAAGGACAGGGTTGTGGGGGGAAGAGGTAGGAACACAATGGCTACCAAGTGAAACAGAGGCCAAAATCAAGGGGTGAAAAGCCATCCAAGCTACCCACTATGTAGCCCAGGCTGGTCTTGAACTCACAGTGATCCTCCTGCCTCAACCGCCCGAGTGCCGGGATTACAGGTGTGCGCCACCATGCCCAGCATTATCTCTGCTTTCTGGTCAAATAGATGCACTCAGAAGGTAAGGAACTGCTCAAGGCCACAGCTGATCAGTGGCAGGGCTGCAGATTGTGCAACGTATCCAGCTCCACCCCTTGTGCTTTCTTCATCTTTGCGTGGTGGCCCTCCCTGCCCACCTCTAGAAAGACTAGGAGACCCTCAGAACCAAGTTCTCCTCAGCTCTGTAGGCCAGTGCTCAACAGAGGGAGAGGCCTGGCTCAGAACAAATGAGGATATTTGTGAATATCTGTGGAAGAGTACATATTGGACCCTAGACCTTCACCCCAAACGGCTTTGGGCACAGTGATGATGGCACCTGTTACCCCTGGGGAGCTTACGGGGAACACAGATATCCTTTGCAGTCATAAGCCAAGGGGTCCTTAAACTGAGAGCTCCGAAGGGGCTTGGTATGTTGAAGGAATGAATGAATGAAAGGCCTAGAAGAGAAAGAAAAGAGATGCATCAGCTTCAAGAGAGAAGCACAGGCCACCCCTGACCCACAGGCAGAAATCAGTGTGACCGACCCCATCCGTGCTATTGGACCTTATCTGATTGTCGAACACTTCTGAGAACAATTTCAGCCCTATGACCTAGGCAAGTGTTGAAAAATAGCCCTGCCAGGCTGCATGAGTCATGGGTGATGCATGGTTTTATCTCCCTGGAAAAAGACTGCAGGTCTTTGTGCTTGGCGAGGGACAGCCCCAGATCTTCAAGAACCCTGTCTACACCAGGAAACTTGACATCATGGCAGGTCCTCCCCTTCGCCAAGTTTCCACTGAACTCTGTAGCTTTACCGAGGTGCCCTTTCAGGAAGCATAGGCCTGAGCTGAGTAGATTTTTTATCTGCATGTGTTTGGAGATGTTCAGGTACTGGAGGTAAGCCAAGAGCTCGGAAGCAGATGCCACTGTGTCCAGACCTCGACAATGCCTTCCTTTTGTTCCTGGAAACCAAGTGTAAGAATTCAACAAGACAAACACTTGCAGCATCTTCTTAGCTAGGTTCTGAATCCTCAAGGGTTGCAAAAGCACACACCAGGGTGCACCACTACAGCCGAGGCTGCTCCTTGCATCTCAGGGCAGTAGTCGGCAAGAAGCCAAGTCCCCACAGGGCTGTTTTCAGCTCTCTGTGCCCTCCAGTTGATTGAGCCCAAGGTTAACTAACTGGTGCAGAGATGAGGGAATCTGAGCTAAGCCTAGAGGCATAGCTTGATACCCAAGTGGAGCTCACTTCTGTGTGACCTGCTTTATAAAACTCCTGCTCGCCTGCACTGCCCACCCTGGTCTATTTCCTCTGGCCACTTCCCTTTCTCATGCCTGCTCACTTATTTTTAACTGTTTTCCATGAGTGGGTCGGCAGCATCCTTACCCATGTTTTCCAATCAGCTTCTCTTTTCTATACTTCCTCCTCTTTCAAGAGGCCGATCCATTTTCTCCTTCTACCTGACACCCTTTTTATGTCACTCTCCCCTTCTTTTGGCTTCACACCCTGCTCACCGTTTTCCAAACCTAATGTATCATCTCATCTCTTTATTATTTTCCTTGGTCCTTGTTTCTTTTACGTAAACCCTTGAGTGAAGTTTGAGTTTGGGGCCCAGTCTAGTGCCGAGGGACTTGTAAGGCGGCTTCTCCTTCTCCTTCTCCTTTTCAGTCCTCCTCATTCTCCTCCCCATTCTTCTCCCCCTCCCCCTTCCTCTTCTTCTTTCCTTGAAACAAATTAAACTAGAAAATTGCTTGAGCTCTGATCCAAACTTTCTTCCTTGGGGTGTCCTGGTTCTACTCGTGTTCCAAAATCAGAAGTTGCCCTCAGAAGGCCCCAGTTTAACCATGGGTCTTTTTTTTTTTTTTTCCTTCAGGGCTAGAGATCAGACCCAGGGCCTTGCACATGTTGGGAAGTTTTCTCTCCCGAGCTACACCCCCAACCCCAGAAAGGCCCAGTTTAGAAGGAGCAGAGGCTGCCAGCCAGTATGCCTGCTAAGCTTATGTTCCATGCAGCGCCACTGAACTCTCTCCACAGACCCACAAGAGAAATGCCAAGCAGAGGCTCATAGGGATTGGGCTAATGTGTCCAGGGAGAGAGAACAGACTGGATTTGGAGCCCGGATCCACCTCTGCACAAAGCTGTCTTCCTTGCACTGTGCAGACACCCTGCCCGGAGGGGACGTCTGCAGAACTCCACAGCCCACTTCCCTCAGACTAGGACGGAGAAATAGGAGGCACAGGCCCTCTGAAAAGAAGCTGGTCTGTGATGCAACCCTGAAGTGGTTGAGTTTCTCCCCTCCAGAGTCAAAACCCAGCAAGTGGAGCTTCAAGGAATAGTGAGTAGAAAACAGGGAGGGAAGGATACCATTTGTCCTCCTGGGTACCACTACATGGTCCTCACTGCCAGGCTCACGGAATTTGCAGTGATTAACAAAAAGGGTGTGTGTGTGTGGGGACGCGACAATTTTCTCTAGAGACAAAAAGACTAGAGGCTGGAGGGTTAGCTTATTTCCTGCCTTCCCATGTTACAGTGCTTTTAAAGGCCACACAGTTCCCGGGGGCCCACACATTCCATTCACCAATGTCCGACAGGCTCTGCCCTGGCCCTGCCCCGTTTCCGTGGCATGTGAGATGAAAGCATGAGCCCCATCACCCGCGAGGGCTTTGCCAGCTCGGACGAGCTCAAGTCCTCCACAAGAGTCGAACACAAGGAAGAGGTCTGAAGGACAAGTACGAGACTGAGGTTAGGGGCTCGCGAAAATGTGGTTTTCTGTCAACAGAATGGCGGCTGAGTAGCTTCCCAGCAAGCAGGGCACTCCTGGGTGGCACCTATGAATGTTCAGATGAGATTCTGTTTGGAGACAGAGCGTATCTGTTGGTGTCTAGCCCTGAAGAGTCTGGAGTTTACTCAGCCCTGGAGAGGGATGTTTTCAGCCTACTGCCATGCCCACAGCGCCAGGTGCTGGGGAAGCCAAGTTTTACCAGATCCTGATGGTTTCCTCACCTAGAATGACAGTTATTTTTATGACACATTCCTTTCCAGAGGCCGGTACATTTTCTCCTTCTACCTGACACCCTTTTTATGTCACTTTCCCCTTCTTTTGGCTTCACACCCTGCTCACCGTTTTCCAAACCTAAAGTATCATCTCATCTCTTTATTATTTTCCTTGGTCCTTGTTTCTTTTACGTAAACCTTTGAATGAAATTTGAGTTTGAGCCCCTAACCTCAGGATGCAGGGAGAGCTAGGACTAAAGGCAGGAGAGGCCTTGAATTCCATGCCTAGGGGCTGCTAGGAAAAATTTCATACCTTGCACTGAGTATGCTGTAATAATGAGCTCACCTAAACCAGCATAGCATTACCCTCCCCCCAGGCTTTATATGAGGCAAATGCATGCATCCATGCTACAAAACAAGAACAGGAGGAAACCATACTCAAGGCTCAGACTCCGTGGGGCTAGTGAGTTGCCCCTTTCCAAAACCTGCCATGATCTGGGGTTTGACACTCTCCTCCCTTTTCCTCTGTAAAGTACTTTATGGTATTTATTATTTCTGACCAAGTAAACCATAAATTTTTTTAAAGGAAACACTCTACCACTTTAAAAAAATAATTGGGGAGATTAACTTAATTATTTTTCCCCATTAAGTTTATTGGTACATTTAAAGCAAACAATGCACTTACATTTATCACTGGGATCTTGTGCCTTTACATGACATCTTGGTTCTTGTTTTTTCCCCATATCATCGCCCTCCCTTCACTCTCCCATATTTACAAAGACTTTATTTCCATTTTTTTCTTTTTTCACATTTTTTCTTTTCCCTTATTTCCTTTCCCCTCCCCTTTAGCCATTTTCTTCCTATTTCACACTCTCAATTATGCCATTTGAACCTTATTTAAACTTTTAGGTTTATACACCAGAGAAACTATTCGGTATTTACTCAAGTGTGTCCTATTTATTTCACTTAAGAGTATGGCATCAATGTGCATCTATTTAGCTATCTGTTTCTAGTTTATCATTCTTTTTTTTCTTTTTATTGAGTTTATTGGTACAATCTAGGTATACAATACAGTTACATTCATTATTGGGATCCTATACGTTTACATGATAGGTTTTGATTCTCATTTTTTCCCCTTGTCCTTGCCCTCCCTTCATCCCCTCCTCCCCTCCCCATTTACAAACACTTTATTTCCATTTTTTCATTTTCTCGTGTTTTTTTCCTCTCCCTTATTACCCTTCCCACTTTCCCTACACCTTTAGCCCTTTACTTCCTATTTCACATTATTAATTATCTCATTAGGATCTTGTGCACTATTATAGTTTTTCACACCAGAGAAACTATTCAGTATTTCAGTTAAAGAAATCTCTGTAAAGCCAGGCGTGGTGGCTCACACCTGTAATCCCAGCACTCGGGAGGCTGAGGCAGGAGGATTGCTGTGAGTTCGAGACCAGCCTGGGCTCCATAGTGAATTCCAGGTCAGTCTCAACTACATAGTGAGACCCTGTCTCAAAAAACCAAAAACCAAAAAACAAACAAACAAACAAGGAAATCTCTGTATGAACATTAAAAATAGGGAATCCTAAAATAAAACTAAAAAGGAAAGTAAAAGAGAAAAGGCAATGATGTAAAATTAAAATAATCCTTAATTCTGAAGATGAAAATGGTCCCTGAAAATATTTAAATTGTTTCTTGCTATTGTAGTCTTATATTATTCTTTTTTTCATTATTTAGAAAATACTTTATTAGTTTCTGTAATCAAACCCAGGTAGATATGACCTTACATATTTAATACAGTGCATTACCTCTGTACAAATGGAAAAAAAATTAACATTTCTAGACCAATATGGCTATTAATTTCTGTACAATGCCAGCTCAACACAGCAAATTGAAATGACTTTTTCCTTTTATTTATTTATTTATATTAAAAAGACCAATAATAGCAGTATGTTATGCATCAATAGCAGCAACAGCTTCTAGTTTTTCATTCTTTATGGCTGAGTGGTACTCCATTGTATAGAAAAACCACATCTTCTTTATCCAGTCTCCAGTTGATGGGCATTTGGGTTGTTTCCAAGTTTTAGCTATTATGAACTGTGCCTCTATAAACATGGGGGCACATATATCACTGTGGTATGATTTTTTAAATTCTTTGGAAAGATACCCAGCAGAAAGCTGGGTCAAATGGAAAATGACCATACTTCCAAAACTTCTATACAGATTCAGTGCAATCCCAATTGAAATCCCAGCAGTATATTTCACATAACTTGAGAAAACAATCCAAAAATTCATTTAGAACCAGAAGAGACCCAGAATAGCAAAAACCATTCTAGGCAACAGAGATACGGCAGAGGTTATCACAATCCCCAACTTGAAACTATGCTACAAAGCCACTGTGATAAAAACAGCATGGTACTGGCAAAGAAACAGACCCGAGGATCAATGGAATAGATTAGAACATACAGAAACAACACCAGACAGACTCATATTTGACAAAGGAGCCAACCATCCTCACTGGAGAAAAGACAGCCTCTTTAATAAATGGTGTTGGAAAAACTGGATTTCAACTTGCCAAAGATTAAAACTAGATCCCTATCTTTCGCCATGCACTAAACTAAAATCCTAGTGGATTAAAGATCTAACTATTAAAACAGAAACACTAAACTTACTTGAAAGTAAATTAGGTAGAACTCTCAAAGACATTGGCATCAGAGAAGACTTTATGAACAAATCCTCAGCAGCACGAGAACTTGCACAAAGAATCAACAACTGGGATCTCATTGTATTAAAAAGTTTTTGCAGTGCAAGAGAAATCTGCAACAGAGCTAAGAGACAACCTACAAAAAATTGTGAAAAAATTTTTATCAGCTGTTCCTCAGACAGAGGACTACTATCTAGATATACAAAGAACTCAAAAAAATCAGACCCCCCAAATATAAAGACCTGATTAAAAAATTGGCTCCTGAAATGAACAGACATTTCTCAGACAAAGAAGTAAAAGCAGCAAATAAATATATGAAAAATGTTCAACATCGCTGGTCATTTGAGAGATGCAGATGAAAACAACACTGAGATTCCTCCTCACCCCAGAAAGAATGGCTGCTATCAAGGAATCAACCAATAAGAAATGCTGGTGGGGCTGTGGGGAGAAAGGAACCCTTCTCCATTGTTGGTGGGAGTGCAGACTGGTGCAACCACTGTGGAAATCAATATGGAGATACCTCAAAGAACTTGGTAATTATTAATTAAACCAATATTTATTGGCACCTTTACCATATGCTAGTGAAGGGAAAATAAATATTAAACCTAAGAGTCTCAGTTGTTCTTGTTGAAAATAAGACATATTGTTCACTCCCTTTTTTTTTTTTTTTTTTTTT
>NW_022900936.1:69091873-69099005 GCF_012274545.1 Fukomys damarensis | reverse complement strand
TTTGAGACAGGGTCTCACTATGTAGTTCAGACTGCTCTGGAACTCACTGTGTAGCCCAGGCTGGTCTCAAACTCATGGTGATCCTTCTGCCTCAGCCTCCTGAGTGCTGAGATTACAGATGTGCACCGCCACGCCCAGTGGGCTCCCTTTTTTTCTTAGAGCATTTACTTTAGAAAACCCAAAACTGCTTCCTCTTCTCTTGGAATAAATTCTTTGGAAACTTGACAGGCCTCCTGTCTGCTCTGTGATTTAGGAAGGTCTCTCTCTCTCTAGGACCTGAAATGTAGGCAGCAAAGCCCTCTCTCCCTGTTTGTGGGGCAGACAGGAGCATAACCTCTGCAGGCTTCCTTGCTGCAGGCTGCTAAACCACCTCCTGTCACAAAGACAAGAGAGGCTGTTTCTCCTGTGGATAAAGCCACTTGTCTAATGCGCATGGTCCTTCTAATCCTCACCTCATGTTAGGGTGAGCTATTGTTTGTCTTGCAAATGCAAATTTCACATGCAGTGTGTGCTCATCTGTATTAGGGCGAAGTTTCTTGGTTTTAACAGTCTCTGAGCAGATGGCCCGGGGTTTCACTGTTGAATATTCCCCGATTTGTTATCATTTCTACTGTTGACACACATGTGGGAGACTTTCAGTTTAGGGACAGTATGGACAATGTTGGTATGTGCATCTCCTACAACTTAGAGGCATTTGACAAGCTCAGTGTTGAGCCAAAGAAGACTGGACAAAAAGCAGACCCACGCATGACTCACGCAGGTGGAGGTCAAAGGTAGCAAAGCTAACTGTGTTGTTTAAAGATGCATATTTAGATTGAATCAGACAGAAAAGCAAGGACAGAGTCACCCTAGTAGTTACTTGCAGGAAAAGAGGTTGTTATTAGGCTGCGAGGGGAGGGTGCTGTCAAGGTTCTTTTCATTGGGCTGGATTGTTATCCTGATATTGTCCTTTCAGTGTGTTATATTTGACAATAAACATAGGCTTAAGGTAAGAAATTGAGGCAGACTGCAAGGATACTGTAGGAGAAGGAACACAGATTTTTTTCCCCCTGCCAAGACTCACAATCCAAAACAGTTGCACTTTGGCCAAATAAGAATAGGTAGATGAAATACTCAGTGTGACCAGAGACCACCAAAATTTCCCCCACAGGGCAGCGGGCCCAATCTGCAATCCTCTCTCCCGCCCAAGAGGGAGTCAGCACCAAGATTCAGTCAGAAGCTGGCTTTCCCAGATGGCATGAGTGACATGCGGGTCCAGCCTAGTGGAACCCCGAGGTGCTTGGGAAGCAGAACAAGGCCTTAGGAAGGTCAGCCTACATCTGGACTCTGCCATCCTGGGTGCACAGATTTATGTGACTATGACCTGCCTCAAGAGGCAAGTTCTCCCTGCGTAGCTCATCCCTCACAGGTCCTGGTTCTGAACATCTTTGAGCTCAGGACTCTGCAACACAGATGGGCTGGGAGGAGGAGCTAGAGGGCCTGGATCTGGGGAGGAAGGTCCTCCGAGGCTGCAGCCTCTGGTTGGGGAGGACTGTGCCCGATGTGGCTGTCCTTCCATGGCCAACGGGGCAGTGTGGGCGGGGAAGGGAATAGAAGGTGGTTCCGAACTGGGTCAGCTCTAACACTTTGGATCTCTCATAGCCTCCTTTGAAAGTAGTTAGTGTTGTGAAGTCTCTCAAACTTCCTAAGCCTCAGTTTCTAAGCCCCATGATAATAACACATACTGTTTTTTGAGTCCCAAGAGTATGCTTGGGGCTTTATATCCTTTGTTCCTGACCCTGAAGGACAGTCAAGGAGTACCCATTTCCAGCTGTCAGGACTCACTGAAAATGGCCACCATAACAGGAGGAAGCAGGCTTCCCAGGGTGCGCAGTGCTTATCAGGGTTGCCAGGGGTGAAGGCAAGATGTGGCTCCCAAGGGAAGCAGCCCCTGTAGCCCCTCTGTGAAGTTGGACAGCTGAGAAGCAGGGTTAGGGGTCGAATTTCCAGAGACCATCCTGTGGCTGACAGAGACCAGGTGCTCCTTCCCAGGGACCGGGGAGACTACCTCCTGCCCCGCATGCCTTGGTGACAGAACAGTGGAGCCAAGGTGAAAGATAAGGAGGACTCTGGCCTTCCAGGAGCCATTCCTCTCTTCCAGGGGCCCTCAGTCCCAGGCTCTGCCCCCGCCCTGCCCCATACGAGGCTCAGCAGCCCAGAGGCCCCTCCAGCAACAGATGCTGAGCAGAGAAGTCCCCTGGGCCTTCCCATAGTTCAGTCTTCTCCTTCACTGTGGGCTTAGTTTCTGCCTCAAGTTTTGTACCTCAAGTATTCGAGAAGGAAAGAAAGTCCTTTTGAGGGGAGGGGGAAGAGAATCCCAAAATTCCTCTCCTTTTTCTGAACTCAGCTGTAAATTCACAAAGTGGGGCTGGAGGAATGAAGCTGTGATCTCCACAGCCCCGAGCAAAAGCAAACAGCGGCCAGTCCTCAGCCGGGCCTCCAAAACAGTCAGGGACACACTTTCTCCTATTTTACTCTGAGTTTCTTCCCAAAGGCTGTACTTCCCAATGGCTCAAGCTCTCTGAGCCCAGGTGTCCTTGTGATAGTTATAAGAGCATACATTGAAGTTGAACAATGAATTCATGCCAGTAGCTTATTAATTAAAACTATTTTGATTATGAATGCAATACTTGCTCTTTATAAAGATTGTAGAGAGAGCCGGGCACGGTGGCACACACCTGTAATACCAGCACTCCGGAGGCTGAGGCAGGAGCATCATCTCGAGTTCAGGGCCAGCCTGGACTACATAGGGAGACCCTAGCACATACACACAAAATCAAGGCGGGGGATTTAGCTCTGTGGCACTGCGCCTGCCTGGCAAGCACAAGGTCCTGATTTCAATTCCCAGTATGGGGGGAGGGGTCGTAAATAGCACAAAAAATATCCTAGAATCAGGCATAGTGATCTTTTAGCTTTTCAGCATCAAATCTTTGTACATATTTTATATTTATATTAAGTAAAATTCTATTTATAGAAAAATGCAGATGTCATCAAAATACTTTTACTGTTAAATTTTCAAACATATTCAAAAGTGGAGAGAATCTGATGGTATCCATCACCCAGTTTTAACTGACAGCCACCAACTGTCAATGTTTCATGTATTCCCCAAGTCACGGCCTCTGTGGATTATTTAATTTCATCCATAAACTTTTAGGTGTAGGTCTCCAAAGGCTAAGGACTCTTACACAGAAAATTAATACTATTTCTCATCTTAAAAAAAAAATTCTTCATTATCCACCAGATGCAACTTCATAGCATGCTCTCTTCAGTCAATGACAAATCAAACTTTTCTCTGTGTCCTTAACATGTAACGACTCAGGCTTCTGACCATGTTCCATCATGTCAGGAGGCAGACTCTCATCCCTGCATGTCCCGTTCCCTTGCTTCTTGGATCTATTTAGGCTGCAACAGCCTCAGGAAAATGGTCTATAGCGTGGGAGCAGACGGAAACCGCACTGCTCCAACAGCTGGGTCCGCCCCTCCCGCCCACAGGCACCTAGCAGTCCCAGAGCCTACCTGGGCCAGACAGGAAGGGAACCTCAGGATGTGCCTCAGCCACGCTGTCCCACGCAGACTCCACCAGTGGCAAGCGTTTCCCTTTCCTTCCTTCTGAGGGGATCTTTACTGCAAAGTTAGCCAATAGCATCTGGTTTCCTGTGAGGTAAACCATCAAGATGCAAGCCAGCTTGCAAGCTCCAGGCTAGAGATCAGCTGATCACAGGAGGCTCTGAATGGAATCCTGGATGATTGGAGCTCAGGGCGCACCTGGTTGGGGGCTGTGCCAACCTCCCCCTACCCACTGTCACAGTTGCAGGTCCTGTGGGCTGCACTGCACAATGGGCACCTTCAGACGAGCTGAGGGAGCTCACAGAGCCTCTGTTTTCCTGCCCAGAAAAGGCACAAACAGTACTCCCTGGTCAGCACTAGGGTGAGGCTGAAGGGGCTGAAGACCAGCTCCTCACAGGGGTTCAAGGTCCGCACGCCCTGTCCTGACCCTGCAGAGTCAGCACCCGTGTCTGTGTGAGCTGCTGGGAGATGGGTGTGCATGCTGAGGTGCAGGAGCACAGGCCGCCCAAGTGTCTACAGAGTGACACCTGTCCAAAGAGGAAGTCCCCCACCAGTTCCCTTTCTCTGATTCCTCCTGGCCTCAGTGTTGGGCCACTTTTCCCTGTAAAGTCTCAGTGTGCGCCCTCCGCCCTGGCCCTCCCACCCCAGCGCCCTCTCTCTGTCTTAACTCCCTCCATGCCTCCTTGTGCTTCTTTCAGGGATCTGACCAACACTCTGTTCCCCTTCCCATCCCCACACTGGTCCACTACATGTCAGTGACTTCCATGGGAAAGGTCTCTACCTCTCCAGGTCCTGGATGGCTCCTCATTCCCAGGCAAGTCCTCCCCGACCTCTCTCTTCCCCCTCACCATTCCTCCTTGAATGTTCTCCCAGAAGCCGGAGAGCTCTTCCCAAAGCCCACATCCGCCAATGCAGAATCTCCAGTGCTCCTTTATCCTCAGCCTTGTAAGCGTGGCCTTTCATGACGGCCCCTTCTCGCTTCCTGCTCCCCTCTGACCCCTTCCACTTTCTCCCAGCACCTTCTTCTGGCCGTGCTCGAGCCCAGCTGGGCTCTCCTCCTTTCCCACCTCTCTGGCTGTGGGAGCTTGATTTCACCCTCTCTCTGTGAAGCTAACAAGCCAGCCTGGTCTGTGCATAGCCACTGCAGCAGATGGGATTGAGGCACAGCAGGCAGGCTGAGCATCCGCTGCTCCTGTCAGTTCCCTCACTCAGTACCCTGGCCAATGCCTGTGTGCTGTGTAGGAGCCTTGCGGAGCGGACCTCTGAGCTGGGAAACATGCTGCACTACAGCAAGCAGCAAGCAAGCCCGCTCTTGAGCCCTGAGGGAGATGGTTTCTTATCTCTCTAAGATTCTTTCAGCAAATGACCCTTGGAAATGGACCAAGTCAGGACGGGTTGGGTCCCTGCATTCTGGGCTCATTCAGAGAGACAGGAGGAGCTCTGGCAGCCTTTGCAGTCTCTCCCTGTCTCCGCAGGCCTCTGTCAAGGGGTCTGTGGCTCTGCCTGGGGACTCCCTCCTCCTGGACCCCTGCTTACCCCACTTAGTGCTCTCATCCTGCGCAGCCAATCGCTCCATAGGCCTCGCCTCCAGCCCTCTTTGGCCCAGCCACTTTGGCACAGTCCTGGTTGGAGCTGCTCCCCTAGTGTCTCTTCTGGGTAAGATAGTCAGTGCAGGTGGCAGAGGAGTAAGGCTGTGGTGGGCCGACCGAGGGACAAGAGGCCATGAGGACGGGGAGGGGGACAGGCAGGCAAGGGCTGGAGTAATGCTCTGTGGGAGTAATGGCAGAGGCATGGGACAGGGCAGTTAGGCTATGATTCAACCTTGAATCGCAGCTATTTCTAGATTCCATAGTTCTGTGTTGTACTACATGCTCTGGAAGGACTGGGAAAACCCCAGCAAATGATTGTGCAGCACTGTGTATGAAAGTGTGGGACCCTAACCCCTATGTAACCCCAAGTGAGCCACCACATAGCAGCACACATTTCTTTCTACCCAGCTCCAAGATAAGGTTAAAACAGAGTGTATGGAAGCCTGGTATGGGGAAACAAGATAGCGACTGAAGGCCTCGTTAGAACAGAACAGCCTGAGGTCTGGAGGTGAAAGGCCAGGTGCACGGTATAGCTGACTCCTTTAGACAGATGACAGAGAACCGAGCCCCTGACCCCTGGCCCACTTGCTGTGCTTGCAATCCTCTTCCCTTGCCTTTAAAAAACTGTGCTAACCCCTGTGCTGTGCCTCTCTGAGCTGCTCAGTTCTGAGAGTGCCGTCTGGCCAGACTAATAAAGGTCTATTTACCAACAAGCCTGGTGTGTTCCTTCCTGGGTGACTCTCTCTGCTCATTGAGCTCCTGGAGCCTCGCTGAGCTATAGGTCCCAGCATCTTGGAGGCCCTTTGGGCTGTTCAAGGCTCCCGGAAGTAAGGCCCTGGGTCTTGCATCTGGAGCCATCGTTGGGCTATAGGACTCAGCATCCTGAAGGCCCTTTCAGATGTTCACACTCCTCAGAGTGGAAGTGAGACTTTAGGTCTTACAAGAGGGTGACTGATCCTCAGACCATGTAGAAAGGGGGACGGCAAGGGCTAAAGAAAGAAAGACAATAGACACCTGTGTAACTTCAAAGTGTATGGGGCCCAGGAAGTCAGTGCCTCAGAGCGGGCACAGATGAAGACTCTCCGAGCCGGCCACTATCTATTGGGTGCACACAATAATTGGAGAGAGCATTCGGTGACTTAGGGGTGGTAGTAATCCTAGGCTGATGAGGATCAGATGCTGATTGGATCTCAGGTAACTGAGGATCTTATGTTGATGAGGGCTGTAAAGGAGAGCCTTCTTACAATAGTAGGTAGGTGGGATGAGATAGCAGGCTAATAAGGAATTGTGCTTCCCCGGGGTGAAACCTTTCTCTTCATTACTATTCTGTTCTTAGAACCAGGATGGCTGCCTCTGATGCATCTTGCCCTTGAGCACCACAGCACCACCGGACCATTGAGGCCTCAGCTGTGACCGGAGGCAAACGGAGTTATGTTTCTGCATGCCACAGCGGGCTCAAGGGCAAGAGACATTGGGCCTTAGCTATGTCATACTTTAATTATGAAGTGATTTTGCCCAAAATTATGTAGAATGGTTCTCAACGAATGTGTGTGTGTGGGTGTGTGTGTGTGTGTATTGGGCAATATTTAAGTCCCCTGCACACATGAGCGTACGTTCTCCTTCCCTCCATCCCACAAGGCAGGCACCACACAGCCCACACACGGCAGAGCCAGGAGATGAGTGTGGCCCTGGGGTTGTTTGGTCTGTGCCAGGTACTCAGAAGGACTGATGTTCTTCTGAGGGGCTGAAACTTGGCCCTTGGAGGGTTCTTGTGCTTTGTGTATAATATGGAGCCCAAATGACAGCATTTCCATGGAATTTAGATTTCACAGTAGAGGGTCGGAGATTTAGCTCAGTGGTGCCACCGCCTGCCTTGCAAGTGTAAGGTCCTCAGTTTGATCCCTGGTACAAAAAAAAAAAAAAAAAAAAAAAAAAAA
>NW_022900936.1:69077044-69091791 GCF_012274545.1 Fukomys damarensis | reverse complement strand
AAAAAAAAAAAAAAAAAAAAAAAAAAAAAAAATCCATCAAGATTTCATAGTAGATGGAAATTATACTCCTATAATGTCTACTAGGACTTGTTCAGGGTAATAAGGAAAGAAAGTTGAGGGCTGGGGATTGAGTTCAGTGGTTCTACTGCCTGCCTCATAAGGACCTGAGTTCAATCCCTGGTACAATAAATAAATTAATTAATTAAAAGAAAGTTGAGAGCCCTTGCTCAAACTCTTAATCAGACCACTTTACTGTATCTCGTTTTGAAAGCCTGGGATTGTGGAGTGGCATGAAGAAATTAAATTAATATAGACAGCTAAATTAGATAGAAATTAATACGTAGTCAGAGAGGGCTTGTGCATTCATGCAAGTCAGAGCAAACAAATAAACATAACAGGATTGTGACTGGAGGTGATCTAAAGAGAGCTAGGCTTCAACAGCCAGGCCTGCAAGCCTCCCTAGAAATAGCGTGAAGTTTGAGATTATACTGTAATTGGCCCCACCCGATCCAGTGGGCTCAGGTAGTCATCGGACACATGGGTGGGCAACCAAAACATCTGGACCCATACTCCTCTCCCCTTCCAGGAATGCCTTTCTTCTTTCTAAATAACCCTGCTATGTGACTCGCTTCTCTGTTGGATCAGCATCAGCGAACCATTTATATTTGTTTTTGTTTTTTGGTACCAGGGATTGAACTCAGGACCTTGCATTTTGCTAGGCAGGTGGCGACACTGAGCTAAATCCCCGGCCCTACACTTGTGATCTTACAGGTTAATTGTAGTCTGACTGTACTCACACTGTGTCTTTGCTGTATAATTTAGCCCTGTCAAAGAGCTTTGGCCACCGCTCACCCTCCACCCCTCCTGAAAATCCAGGAGCTACTCTTCCCATTCTAATAAAACTCTCCTAACTTCCTCCTCCTTTGGTTTTTGACTTCATTCTCAATGCTGTGAGACCATGAACTCTGTATATGAGGCATTTAACAGGTTGGGAGTTGTTTTTCCATATCAAGATCATCACGAAAACAAGCCAGTGATTGGATGTGAGGGAAAGAAAGCTTCTAGGATAAAAGGGAAGGAGCTGATAAATAGCAAGTTTTTCTCTGTCAAGCACTGTCCTAGGCACACTGTCTATAATATAGCACCCTCAGTTAGGCATTATTATTTCCATCTTCAGTTGAAGAAATGAGGGGAAAAGAGGGAGTCCTAGAACACACAGCTGGGAAGGGGCCAAGTCAGGATTTGAAACTCATGATTCCAACACAGATGGAAAATAGGAAGAGAGACTTTGCGGAAAAAGAATGTAGGGAGACTCCAATGGCCGTTTCCCTCTCGATGAGTCAAAAGCCATATGCTAGGAGGTTTTAAAAGAAGGAAAGTCTTTACTTTCTCTCTCTGGTTTTTTGTTTGTTTGTTTTGTCCCAGGGATGGAACTCAGGACCTTGTGCTTTTGAGGCAGGCATGGTGCCTATGAGCTACATCCCGGCCCACTTTCCTTAAAAGGAAGACCTTTTAAGAGGACAAAAGATCAGGCATAGACAGGAGAAAGTTGGAAAGGAGTAAACACAGACAAAGTGATGTTGGTGACTGCTTCCTTCTCCCCTCCTGTTGACATTTAACATCCCATATTGTTCTATCCCAAGCTTGTTCACAGAATCTGTTCAACAATGGCAAAAAGCATTTCCCCTCTAAAATGGCAGATAACAGGATCTGGAAAGAATGCTAGGTGTATTTGGGGTAAAATAATTTTAGGCATTGTTCAACTGTCTTTTTCAAAACTAAGAGCAGAAGGTCCTGAGTTCACTCCCCAGTACCAAAAAGGGGGGGTGCTCCCTATCCCTACATGAGGTACAGACCCCCCCAATAAATCTGGAAAGAATGCTAGGTGTATTTGGGGTAAAATAATTTTAGGCATTGTTCAACTGTCTTTTTCAAAACTAAGAGCAGAAGGTCCTGAGTTCACTCCCCAGTACCAAAAAGGGGGGGTGCTCCCTATCCCTACATGAGGTACAGACCCCCCCCCAATAAAAAGAACCTATCAATGAGAAGAAAGGAAAATGGATGAGTCACAAACTTTAATTATAAAAGTTTCTATTTAGCTCTTGGAAATACATAGGCACGTTAAGTTAATTACGTAAATGCCTTTGCATTGCTTGCTGATATTCTGGAGGGATGGCCTCAAGAAATAGAAACAGTATCAGAACTCCTGTGTCCCTATCACTGGCCAGAATTTGTAATATCCTTGAAGCCCAAGGAGGCAAATCTTTTGATATTTTGAAGAAGTCATTTAGACTTTTTAAGTGTTCACTGTTAGATCAATTGTCAAGGTGTTGTAAACTGTAAGCTCAGTTTTACCCATGAGAGTGGATGAAAGGTCTGTTTCCTTGGAACCAGTATGCATAGTTCAAGTGTGTGTTGAGTTCCACAAATAAGTTAGCATTTGTTGAAATAGGCATTCAGCAGCATGGCTATAACTCCTGGGCTGTGGCATATCTCCATCTGGTGCAATTATTGGCTGTGAACTAGGCAATATGTTGCCGTATTTTTAAAAAGTGTGTTGCGTTAATATGAGTTCTTCTAAAAGGCAAATTAAATCTATAAATGATCACATATGAAAATGGGTCGTCATCCTTCCCTGGGAGCCCAGTTTGGATCAGATTATTTCTAAACCTCAATATGCTGAGGCTGGAGTCTTAAGGTGCGTTGCAGACCAAAGCAAGTAGCATGTGTGAGGCCCTGAGTTCAATCCCCAGTGCCACAGAAAACATCTATAGCAAAAGTGCCCCCTTTATTTCAAAACAAGCTGTCATTTGTACCCTTACTATTTTTTTTATATGTATATACCGGGGATTGAACTCAGGACCTTGCACTTGCGAGGCAGGCAGTGGAACCATTGAGCTAAATCCCCAACCCCCTTACTATTCATTTTGTTTTGTTTTTGATATAGTCTCACTAAGTTGTTCAAGATGGCATCAAACTCCTGGATTCAAGGGATCCTCCTGCCTCAGCCTCCCAAGCATCTGGGACTACAGATATGTGCCACTGTGCCCAGCAAAGCCATCTACCACTGAGCAACCTCCCCAGCCCTGCTCCCTTAAGTAATTAATGATATTTAATGGTAACCACCACTGCTGTGCATTTGACTTTGGTACATATGTCACACATCGCCAGCCAAATTCACCCACTCACCAGGTGTTGGTTGGGTACCTATTGCATGCCCTACTGGTGCTCAAGACTGCTTGCAAAGATGCATAGGGCAATATCTCTGCCCTTACCCATGGTCTGTTTGCCTTCCAGTCTTCCAGGCTGCAAGAAGAGACAGTGCTGAGCTTTAGGCAAAAGGAAGCTATGAGAAGGACATAGGAATGACCTGCCTCACCCAGTCCAAGGAGCTGTGGCCCTCTCTCCAGGTGCCAGGGCAGCACATCAGGCCAGGCAGCTGATCAGCCCACACAGCCCCCCTAGTGGATGGCTTTTGGCTTCACGACTCCACTGTGGTTGTTAAAATGCATGACAAAGGGGCAGGAGCAGTAGGCAGGGACCGCCAGCCTCTGGGTCACTGTTTTGTGGCAAGCTGGTGGCCGAAATTACTTGGTGCTATCCTGCCTGGTTCAGACGGCGACCTGCTGCCACCGGCTGGGTGTGGCCCTGGGCAAGTGAGTTGCTTCTCTGAGCCCAAGTCTTCTTGTTACAATCAGGGTCCTGAGGCAGGCACGGCACGACTGATGTGAGAATCAGTAATGACACACGTAAAACATTTGCACAGTGCCAACAGGATAATGACAGAAACCAAAGTCCAGGAGGCACAGAGGAAGGGACATTCTCTTCCTAAGTATCTTGGATGCATTTCCTGGGAGGCGATGCCAGGAGAGGACAAGCTGCAAGTGGTTCAGAGGAGCCAGCTCCGGCCAGAGGAGGTGCAGCTGTCTCCTCTGCATTCCCCTCCCTCTCTGGGGTCCTCTCCATCCCATGCCAACCTACTCCCTTAGCAAGGACTCCTGAGTGACACTGACCTTCCGTTCCCCTCCCTCTGATTTCCACTACTGGATATTAAATCCAGGCCTTGCACATTCTAGACAAGAACCTTACCCTTGAGCTACATCTCTAGACCTTCTCCTTTGAAGACAGAGTGTTGCTAAGTTGCCCAGGTGGGCCTTGAACTTTCAATCCTCCTGCTGTAGCCTATGGACTAGCTGGGGTTACAGTCGTGTGCCACCATGCCCAGCCACACAGTGACCTCTATTCCAGTGTATGAGGCAGTCTCCCTCTCCTCTCCTAAAGGTCCTTTTTACTATGCTTAGGAAAAGAATAAAATAAAATCCAAGTCTATGGAATGAATTTAATTCTACCCCTCAGCCAAAGTCACATGCTAGAGGCCTAATCCACAATTTGCTGTATTTAGAGATAGGATTTTTAAGGAGGCTGTGTGGTCATACAGCTGTACTGGACAGGAAAACAGAGACACCAGGTATGTGAGTTGTACAAAGGCTGTGCAAGGACAGAGAGAGAGAGAGAGAGAGAGAGAGAGAGAGAGAGCCACCCACGGGCCAAGGAGACAGGAGAAACCAAACCTGGTGACACCTTCCCTTGGGCTTCTGGCCTCCAGGACCATGAGAAATAGCTTGCTACTTGAAAATTACCCAGTGTGGTAATTCTTTACGGGAACCAAAGCAACTAAGACACTCAGTTTAAGGTCAGTGCCTCTGGGTGAAGTTCCTATAGCTACGGTCGGGTGACTATTCATTTAGCTTACTGCACGCAGCAAGGCTGGACACCGCCCCAGGTCCCGTGGATGGATGCATGAAGCAGGGTCACATGCTCGTGAGAAGAAGGACAAGTCTCTGACTGGCTGCCATAGTGGTTTCCTCTGGAGGCAGAGGGGGGAAGTGAGCTGGATTCATCATCAGTAAAGATGCAACGACATGCTAATGGGGTGGGGAGTGGGCCCTTCTGTGCCTGATGAGTGGCTCCAGATGTGGCCACATCTGTCCTTGCAGCCTGGGTGTTGCTGATGTTCAGGTGGGGCGTCACTGTGCAGCCACAGGCAAGCGTGTGCTCTGTGTTCTTCCCGTCCTGGGGACTCCTGCATGGTACAGCCACCCTTGGGGACAGTGAGGGTGACGGTCACAGGCACAGATGCCACTCCCACCACAGCCTCCAGAGCGCCCCAGGCACTGGGAGTTTTAATTTTCAACTGTACTTCAGGGGAGGAAGATGAGGCAGTTAGAAGGGTAACTGGAGGCCACTCCACTAGCAGATTGGTGAGGAGGCTACTTTCTAAGCCGGAGAGGATGCCTCCAAGGCCTGTAGACTTGGGCGATGCCACCTGTCCCTGGGAAAGGCTTTCCCCTCGCCCTGGGAGGCAGCTCCAGCTGGGGACCTGGGGAAGGGGTAGGGAGAGGCAAGAACCGTGGGCTCCCCCTTGTGCTTCATCGAGTGAACTGCTACCCAGGCCTGGGCTGAGGTGGGTGGGGGCAGCCTGTTGCCCTCAGAAGCAACAAAAACAGGTGCCAGGGATGGAGCATCTACTGAAGTCAAGCCCTGTGCCCGAAAGTGCCAGGAACTAATATGACCTTCTACCTGTCGGCCTGGAAGCTGAGTTTCTGTTCTCAGCTCTGCTAGAGATGAGAGAGCAGAGGTGAAATCAGAGTTTACCCCAGCCATGAAGGAAACCAGTGTGGCGAATCCTCAAAACACTAAAAACAGAAATTACTTTTGATCCAGCTCTCGTCTAGGTTATCTTCCCAAAACAGTTACAATCCTCATATCGCAAGGACCTGTGCATACCCATGTCTATACCAGCACTGTTCATAAGAGCTAGATCTTGGAAACAGCACATGTGTCCATTGGCTGAGGAATGGAGAAGGACAGTGTGGTATTTACACACAGTGGAGTACTATGTTGCCACAAAGAAAGACAAATTTGAGGCATCTGTAGGTAAATGGATGCAACTGGAGAGCATAATTCTAAGGGGAGTAGGTCAGACACAGCTCGAATAGTGTATGATTTCTCTTACATGAGAAACGCACACACAAATAAGGAGCAAAATAGAAAACAGATAAATAGGAAGTGGGGAGACATTTAAATGCTTCCCTAAATTACATCTTCTCTCGTTTCACAAATATTTTACTACATATGTGAATTTGTTTCATTTATACTACTAGTTTATCTTAATTCTTGAAAAGAAAGTTATGTGTTATTACCCATTGTTTCTTTTCTGTAAGAAATTTTTTGGTCTATGTCTTGTACTCTGAGTAACTATTTTAAAGATAATGATGAACAGTGTAATAACTACTGTTGTTCTCTTATTATTTTGTTATAGAGTTCGTCTTATCTTTTCATTGAAAAATAGTCAGAATCTGACACCGGGCTTTCAAATCTGTTTGTTTGTTTTTTGACACAGCGTCTCACTATGTAGCCCAGGCTGGTCCCAAACTCATAGTGATCCTCCTGCCTCAGCCTCCCGAGTGCTGGGATTACAGGCATGCGCCACCATGCCCGTTTTTCAAACCTTTTAAAACCAGGGACAGACATTGCTTCTCGGCCTTTTGGCTAAAATCAAGTGTAAACCAGGGACAGGAAGGCTGAAGACCTTTCCCAAAATTACACAGCCCGGAGGTGGAGCCGCACCCTTAACCTGCATGTACTGAGAAAGCCGACTGCACTTACGCCCCGACCTGCCGCAGCAGGACTCAGGGGCTAGAATCTGCTCTGGCCTCTTTCAATCGTCCTTGCACCGAGTCTCACACAGGAGCCTCCAGCAGGAGATTCATGCACCGAATTCACGCCTCATATACCCAATGCGCATGCGCTAGAAGCCCCGCCTCCCCAGGCCCCTGCCTGGGTGGGACGCTGGCAGAGATGACCGCACTCACTAAGGGACAGGTACTCACAGCTGAGCAGAGGCAATGGAGATTGCAACTTGCAAGAAGGGTTCTGCTGGGTATCGAGGGTGGCAGCGATTCCTCTGAAAGACCCAGAAGTGGAAAGGCCAGAGGTTTTGGTAGTACAGGGATGTAGGAGGCCGTGAGGTCCACAAGCAGGCTCTTCTGTGCCCTGGGAGAGTCCACAGGGCCTGTTCACGTTTTAGGTTAGGAAGTCAGACAGGCAGCCAAGACCTGGGCCTGTGCTCTCTGTGTTTACCACCGGAGGCCCAGATGAGAGAAACGCTGGCAGCCGCCATCTTGGGAGGCCCTTGAAGCTAGCTTTTCACAGAGCGGGGCCTTCCTGAGGCAGGCATTGGAGATCCCGCACGGTGGGAGACCAGGCCACAAAAAAATACCCGCTCTGGTGACAACTGGGCTGGAGGAACAGTCAGAATGACCTTCCGAAATCGGCACACAGGGCCTCCAAGGACCTGCGAGAACCTCCGCTTTCTTGATTCGCACCAGCCTTCCCCCACCAGCCTCGACTCCCACAGGGTCGTTTGTTAGGAACAGTAGGCCCTGCTGGGTTCCAAGAATGACTTCATCTGGAGTTCCCCTTTGAGAGAGTGTGGAGTCCTATGCAGCACAACCTTTCGTCACGAACCGCATGTACAACAAAGGTTCACTTAGATGGTATCTCCTGCTGATGTGGCAGCCAGCTCCCTTTGTGTAAGTACGCTCCATGATGTTCCCACAGTGACAGAGTCGTTTTGTGGCACGTTTCTCAGGAGGCACCCCATCACCGGGCCTCCCCTGACTGTACACTGTGTTTTGTTCTCATAGTGAGTAGAGCTCTCTACGTGGGTTACCTGAGCGTGGAAATTGACAGCTGTTTGAAAAATGATTTTTAGTCGTTTGTTTAACCCTCCCCACAACTGTGCATGAGAAGTAAGTTCTGGCGGGCTGGGTGCTCTGCACATGACAAGGAGTGACCATGATCTCCCCTGGAGTCTGTCCAGCGCTGTACAGCTGGAGAGTTAGCCTCTGGGAGCCCGATTACCCAGTTCCAGTAGATACATAAGATTCTTATAGACATACACAAGGGCACTGAGCTGGGGTGCAGGATTTCGACTTCAAAGACTGGTCGGAGGAGAGAGGGGGGCATTTTCAGTAATATAAGCAATAAGAATGTCTTAAGGCCCCTGTCCTGGTACAGAGAACCGATGGTATTGGATAACAACCTTAAGGTACCCTTTTAAATAAATAGTCGATCGGGGGAAAAAATGGTAAGGGAAATCCTCAGAAACCAGAGTACAGATCCCGAGAGGTGAGACTGAGCCAAAGCCATGCTCTGCCCCAAGCCTGGTTCACAGGTCATGTGCCTGCAGCCAGTGTCCAGGGTCTGGTGGAGCTCTGCCTGGATCCGCACAGACCATCACCTTCACAGGCCCAGCCCCTTGGTGAACGAGCAAAGAGCCTGCCCCTACACAGAAGGGAAATCGCCTGGCAGCGTTGGTATTGGCCTCAGTTCCGGCGAGAAAAAGCAAAGAAAACTGTTCCCCCGAGCTTCCCACTCTAAGCCTGTGTTCAGGAGGCCGGGCGGACTCAGACTGTGTGAGGGAGGGGCCAGAACACCAAGGGCACACACAGGCCAGAAGGTCCCAGAGCTCTGGCTGAAGGAAAGGTGAGGGGCCCTTCCCTGGGAGGGACGGGCTTTCTGGTTGTGCCCCACAGAGTAGCTTCTTTGGCATCAGGGCCTGCTTATCTCCTTCCCTACAGAAGCTGAGGCAAAGCCCGCATGGCTGTGCTGTATTGTAACGAGCAAATCAAGGGACACCAAGAGAAGCAGGGCAGGGAAGAAGGTGAATGCAGATCTGGCTGCAGCCACAGAGAGAATGCAAGCAGGGCCCAGGGCTGAGCTGTCTTGGGGAGGCACAGAAGTTGGATTAGTATAGGATCCTAGCAAGGAGAGATGGCCCCCTTGGGGTAATTCAGTGGTGATTTATAAGGGGCTGTGTACAAGCACCGGCAGGTGGGGCAACTCTAAAGACTAGTACAAAGGGCCTAGGCCCACAGTAGTCACCTTGTTACCACCACACAAAATGGGCACTTGCCACCTTGAGCACTGAAGGACAAAGGGAAGGTGAGGCTTTCAGAAAGGAAAGCAGAGTCACCTACAACAGATGACTTGAGAGCTTGTTTGGATTTCTAGCAGAGGAGCGCAGCTACTCCCATACCCCTGGGCCAAGGAACAGGTCCTCCTCTATGCCGGGTGGTTGTCGTTTTTTGACTGAGCATTTGTGGCCAGAGGCACCTGGAGTAGTGGGGGAGGAAGGGGACACCTGCCTGACCAGCCAGATCAGACGAATCCATCCTGGCGATCAATGGGGCAACGGGGCGACAGGTGTTGCAGTCAGATTGCCCTCACATCCCTCCCCCTTCCTTGTACTTCCCAGGCAGGTGTGGTGCCACTGAGCCAAATCCCCAGCCCTCGGATAACTTGAGAGAGCAAGGATCTTGGGGAAGAACCCTGTCAGGCTGTGCCAAGGGGCCCAGGGGGTTAAACTCCTGAAGGAGTTCACATAGGTCAGCTGGGAAAATAGATCCACACAGGCAGAGAACAAGGTAAGAAGACAGGAAGGGGCCAGGGATTTAGCTCAGTGATTCTGGCACCTGCCTTGCAAGCTCAAGGACCTGAGTTCGATCTCCAGTACCGAAAAAAAAAAAAAAAAAGACAGGGAAAGATGCAGTACAGGAAAACAACAGCTGGGAAAGATGAAAGCATGTAGGAGATGTACTCTGCAGAACTTAGTCTCAGAAGACAAGTGCAGGAGGCAGACTCGGGGGTCCCCTTGTGATCCCCAGCCCTCTGTCATCTCCAGTTGAGAGTGGGCAGGAGCTATGCATACAGAGAAGGTAACAGTGGCGCCCTTTCCATCCGTTGTGTGGAGGAGCTGGTTAGACTCTTGCTAGACTCTTTCCCCCACCAGGCTGGGATAGGATCACAGCTGGAAACTCACCACACTATGACCTTGAGAGAAGCCTGGAGACATGGGAGAAAGTGAGAATTGATTTGCGTCTTAACTTCAGAAACGTGAAAAGTGGTTTGCCTCCTGGTACAGAAGGGACAGAGGGAATGGACAAAAACTCTAGAGGCACCTCTAGTGATTTAGAGCCATGGCACAGTCAAAATATTGAAAGGGTGAAAGAGCCCTATTTGGCAGAAGATGTAAAGAGAGGCCGAAGGTGTTTAGCCAAGACACAGCCAAGGCCAAGGGCACAGCACCCTCCACTCTCTGGTATGAAAGGCGAAGTGCAGCAGCTGGTACACCTCCAAAAGAAAGACCGCTCCTTTTCTGCCACGCAACTGCAGTGTCCACAGTGGACTGCCATCGTGGGGAAAAAATGATTTAAAAAGCCCCAATCTTCTCAACTCTGAAAATCTCTCCAAAAAGGTGCCAGAGGAAGGAAACCATTTTATTATTAAATAAGCATCAATGCAGAATGTAATCCATTAAGAGATTACAGTGGTTGCTGGGCGTGGTGGCGCATGCCTGTAATTCCAGCACTCAGGAGGCTAAGGCAGGAGGATCGCTGTGAGTTCGAGACCAGCTGACACTACATAGTGAGTTCCAGGTCAGTCTCACCTACGTAGTGAGACCCTGTCTCAAAAAAAAAAAAAAAAAAAAAAAAAAGAGAGAGATTACAGTGGTGAGACTGCTAGGAGGAAGGCTCGTGCCTTGCCATGGCTTCTAGAGTCACGGTGCCTTGGACATGAGGTTCTACTTTTCCACAGGAATTGGAAGGCAGAGGCTTTCCTCCTTGATGTTTGACAGGTCCTTGAAGAATTCTTCCTGAGATGTCAGGCTGGTGAAGGGCTTATGTCGTTGTTGCAAAGATTTACATAGTCATCATATGGACTGGGGAATTCTTTTCCAGGTCTGAGAATCTTTTGGAGACCTTTTATAAGGTGGCACTATTGGTGTGCCATTCTGGCCTGGATGTTTGTGACTGCACGCCCATAGTCCCAGAACTTGGGAGGCTGAGGCAGGAGGATCATCATGAGTTTGAGGACATCCTAGGCTACATAGTGAATTCAAGGCCAGCCTGAACTCCATAGTGAGACCCTGTCTCAATAAAACCAAACCAAACCACCAAAAGTCCACTGCTTCTAAAGACAGGTCAGGGCCCAGTGTTTGAGGTGATACATTACTACACAGGAAATAGTATAAGTCACCCCATTGCCAAAGAGCTTGTTTTGCAAAAGGTTCTTTTTGCCTCTTCTGTGCTAACAAAAGAGATCTTTTCTTGCCTTGTCATTTACAATTAGTCTTCTTGACTGTATTGCACTGTCTCTTCTTGTAGAGATGGATTGTGCCTGTATGTAGCATTTGATATAAACAGACAAAAAGGAAATTGGTTCATTTAAGGAATTCTAACATTGCGTGCGCATGTAAGTAGAAACTGGGACTAGACTTAAAATTCCATATTTACCTCTAACCAGGTTAATGTGAAATCTAAGTAGAACCGGTTTTTAAAAACAGCTCTTCTCAAAAGCTGGGCGTGGTGGCGCACACCTGTAATCCCAGCACTCAGGAGGCTGAGGCAGGAGGATTGCTGTGAGTTTGAGACCAGCCTGCGCTACATAGTGACTTCCAGGTCAATCTCAACTACATAGTGAGACCCTGTCTCAAAAAACCAAAAATAAATAAATAAATAAAATAAAAATAGCTCTTCTTTCTCCCAGCACCACTTGCCTGACTCTGCAGAGTGAGTGGCCACTGGGGCAGTGACATTGACTTCTGGGAACACAGCGAAAAGGACAGGGAAAGACATTCTGAAACAGAGAGGACGGAAGTCTCCTACCTCACTTTCACCAGGGAAATTTAAGCATCTTTCCTTATTTTTGTATTGACCTTTGCAGCACTGTTAAATATACTTTTGATATTCTATCTGTCTATCTATCTTCTATCTATTATGTATCTATATCTGTCTTTTATGAGACAGTGTCTTGCTATGTAGTATAGGTTGGTCTTGAACTTATGACGATACCCCTGTCTCAGCCTCCCAAGTGCTGAGGTTACAGTTACGTGCCATCGTGCTAGTTATTTTTGTGTATTTATTTTAACTTGAAAGTTGATAACATATTATTTATGAACTTCTAAGTTCCATGAATATTTTAAACCTTGACTTTATATTATGAAAAAAATTTGTATATTATTGAAAATTTCATGATCTGGGGTTGTGGCTAGGTGGACTACTTGCCTAGCATGTGTGAAGTCCTGTGTTTGTTTGATCCTCAACACCACCAAAGAAACAACAACAAAGCCAAAAAACCAAGACCTCAGGCCAAAATGACAGAAAAGAAAAAAATTTTAATAATGCCATTTTAATACATCATTCAGAAGTCTTTAAATCTGTGCAACTGCTTCCTTACTTTGGACTTTGGGTTGATTTCATTTTTTTTTTCTTTTGTAGCTAATGTAAAATATATTTAAATCCATATGTTGGAATATGTTACAGTATTTTCTGGAGCTCCTTAGGTGTGAAATTAACCAATCAAAGTTCATGTATGTTTCCAGCATCCCTGGGCTCTCTGTCAAAATGCTTTCAGAGAGGTTGCCACACTTTGGCTTCTAAAGACCTGAGACTGATACAAGCAAGGCTTGGTGTTGGGCAGGGTCCACCATCTGACTAGGAGAAGCACCAAGCAGGAAAAAGACAAACAGAGGAAGAATATTATCAGGGATATTGGCGCAAAGATATAAAATGCCATTTTTACAAAGGTTAAATAGCAATTCCATATGGTTCAACTTAATAATATGTTACACAGAATATTTTGCAGAGCCAAGAGATACGAGCCTTCACATTGAAAATGTCAAATGAATAAAAAAAGTTCAGATAAAAAGAGGCTGGCCTAGGGCCCCGATCCACCGCAGGAAAGAGAACCACGCCTGCTCCCGACCCAGCAGCCATCACTCAAGCGCCAGGAAGGTAGCTGCGTGGGCACCCCTGAACCCCCATAAGCCCCCCCCCACTCTCAGACCTGCTGACTGTGCAAGTCTTTGGACCCACTCTGCAAAGACAGAGGTGGTCATCAAGGGTATTTTTCTGAGTTCCCAACTTTGAACATCTTTAAAGAAAGGGCGTGGGAAACCCGTAATAGAACATTGTGGAGTTCAACCATTCAGAAGGATGGGGAACTCAATCTGGGCCTTGCAGCCCGAGGTCAGTCAGCGTCATGGGGTTCAGCAATCAGCTAACTGAGATCAGGGGTCTTGCATCCTCGCTCTGTCTGAGCCATTAAATGGTAAATATACTATATTGAAAAGTTTGTTCACTGCAGACATGTTCTGGACTGCTTCTTGATTTCAATTTAATTCAAATGATTTAAGGGTGATAGACTAGTGACTACCACAGGTGATCAGTGTCCAAGTTGTGCTTGATCTCAATGTGTTGCTGATTGTATCAGTTGGGGTAAAGCATTGCTGTTGATCTGATGAGCTGTTTTCTCTAATGTTATGAAGATGAGAATGTCTGTGGGTCGTTAGAGACACAGAAGCTAGGGTGAAACTATATCAGGAAGATTTGGGTGATAATCCAGAGATTAGACGAAGGACAGTCTGACAACAAAAATAAAAATGAGAAAACACTTAAGCAAGACACAAGGACAGACTTCCAGTTCACCAATGGCAAACAGTAGGGCAAATGAGGATGAAAAGGCCGATAGTGAACCACCAGGACACCCTGAACTCAAAGCACAGGAAGTAACAAAACAGATTAGTCAGGCTCTAGAAAAATTCAAAACAGAAATAATTTCCCAGATAACCATAGAGATAGTGAGCAAAATGGAAGTAGTGATTCAAGACTCTAGAGCAGAAACTGACAAAAAAATAGATGAGCTCAGGACCATGATAGAAGCCATGAAGGCCCAACATAAGAAAGAAATGGAAAAAATAAACGTCCAACATAGGAAAGAAATGGAATCCATAAAACAGATTCAAACAGATATCCAGGAGATTAAACACTCTATTGAAAGTGTATGCAACAGAATAAAAGAATGTGAAGATAGGCTTTCAGATATAGAAGATAAGATTGCAGTCAGTGACCATGAAAAGAGAGGTCTCTTAAAAACAGTAAGAGATCATGAGAAATCGATCCAACAACTCCTAGATGATGCAAAGAAGAATAACATAAGACTGATAGGAATACATGAAGTAGCACGAGAAAATACAAATGACTTTAAAAAGCTGTTCGCAGAATTAATGACAGAAAACTTCCCAAACAGAGGGGAAGAATTTGACATTCAGATAACTGAGGCATATAGGACCCCAACTAGCTACAATCAAAAAAAATCTACACCTAGACATATAATAATCAAGATCCCAGAAACCCAACAGAAGAACAAAATACTACAAGCAGTAAGAGAAAAGAAACAAATCACATACAAAGGAAAGCCCATCAGAATCACAGCAGACTTTTCAACACAAACCCTTGGGGCAAGGAGAGCCTGGAATGAGATAGTTCAAGTACTAAAAGAGAACCACCTCCAACCTAGACTGATGTATCCAGCAAAACTCTCTTTCAAAATGGAGGGGGAAATAAGACACTTCCACGACAAAGAACACCTGAGAAACTACATGAATACCAAACCAGCACTACAAGCAATTCTAAACAAGATCCTAGAAAAAGACAATGAAGGCAACACCATGAGGCCCAACAGAGCAAATCAAATAGGCAAGGGAAGAAATTAAAAGGAGAAGGTGAAAAAGCAAAAAGAGTCAAGAAAAGGCCAATAACATGTCACTAATAAGTCAGCACATATCAGTTATAACCAGCAATGTCAATGGCCTCAACTCACCAATCAAGAGAAATAGACTG
>NW_022900936.1:69064526-69076309 GCF_012274545.1 Fukomys damarensis | reverse complement strand
TTACATCATTGCCTTTTCTCTTTTACTTTCCTTTTTAGTTTTATTTTAGGATTCCCTATTTTTAATGTTCATACAGAGATTTCTTTAACTGAAATACCGAATAGTTTCTTTGGTGTGAAAAACTATAATAGTACACAGGATCCTAATGAGACAATTAATAATGTGAAATAGGAAGTAAAGGGCTAAAGGTGTAAGGAAAGTGGGAAGGGTGGGGGAAAGGTAATAAGGGAGAGGAAAAAAATATGAGAAACTGAAAAAATGGAAATGAAGTGTTTGTAAATGGGTAGGGGAAGAGGGGGTGAAGGGAGGTCAGGGACAAGGGGAAAAATGAGAATCAAGACCTATTAAGTAAAGGTACAGAATCCCAAGGATGAATGTAATTGTATTGTATACCTAGATTGTACCAATAACCTCAAAAAAAAGAAAAAAAAAAAAAAAAAAAAAAGAGGCTGGCCTAGAACTCACAGCAATCCTCCTGCCTCATCCTGCAGAGGGCTGGGTTACAGGCATGCAGCACCATACCCGGCTCAGAAGTAAAACCCTTGAAAACAGTGAACAGTCTTTAAAATTATATTTAATTTCGAATCTTAAAGAATGAACAACAGAGTGCAAGAGTAGAATAATCTTTTCAGATACACAAGAACAGAATTGGGGCTGGGGATGTAGCTCAGTGATGCTATGCCTGCCTGGCAAATACAAGGTCCTGAGTTCGATCCCCAGTATGGGGTGAGTGCTGGGGGTGCAGTGTGTGGGGAATAACAGAATAAGACTACTCCCAGGTGTCTATTCATAGAAAATTGCTACAAGGTATTTTAAAAAAGTAAATAGCATTGTTATCAACTCATACAAAATATATGCAATAACTTGCAGAAAAATAATGTGTTTGCCTCTAAAGAAAACGAACTAGCTTACTCCCAGGAGGTCAAGCAAGGGCTGTTTCCAGGTCTGGAGGAGAAGAAAAAGGAGCCCTGTATGGAAGACTCCACCCCATGATAGGGTTTCCGCCCTATCGATGCCCCTTTTCTTAGCCGGGAAAGCTCTTCATGCTCCCAATCCACCTCTAGGTGGCGCTGTGAGGAATAAAGGCCACTGTCTTCAGGTCTGGCTTTGAGTCAACCATTCCTTCCACCACCAGCTCCCCTCTCCCTCCCTAATCTTTGGTCAGAGGCAGCAGAGACATTTAATTCCAGAAACAGTGTGAGGTCCAAGAAAGAGAAGCTCCAGCCCAGAAGCCAAAGAAAGGAGATACTGATTGTTCCTTAAGAGCAGATTGGCCGGCTGTGGTGGTGCACACCTGTAATCCCAGAATTTGAAAGGCTGAGGCAGGAGGATCCTGTGAGTTTGAGACCAGCCTGGGCTACATAAGTGAGTTCCAGGTCAGTCTCAACTACATAGTGAGACCCTGTATCAAAAAAAAAAAAAAAAAAAAAAAAGGCAGATTGGAGCAGGAGGGGACAGGGATGGGGCATTAGTCTGGGTTACAAAAGGAGCCAAATGATCATTAGGCATTTGGAAAATTATTAAAGTCCTACTGGGCAGGCTGATCTGGTTGGGCAGATTTACAGAGGAAGAGGGGCACAAAGAGGTCTCAGGAAAGAAAGGGAAGACATTTAATAAAGGAAAAACAAAAAATCGAGAAAGGAACTATAACGGTACTTTTTGTGCTATAATTATTTTGAGAGGTTGAGGGACAGAGAACTAAACAGTCATCTCCGAAGGAAACAAAGAATATAAAAAGTTCGAAACTGAAAAATAATAGGTTAATCATGTTATTTAGAAAATTTAATGGTAAATCCCTTCAGGTGAAACAAGTGAGCTTTAAAAGTGATCTTTGCAGGAGTATGGGAGGGGTGGAGACAAGGGATAGCTATAGTTTATCAGCTTTGAGCACTTTTTTAAAACATATTTTAGAAGAAGTTAAAATTTAGAAATCCCCTGAATACTTCCTCCACCTCGGAAAAATCATATGAACTAACCTTTACATGTTTCTTACATCAAACAGCCATTTTGGTTTCCATTCTGATGTTTATCTGGAGAGGAATTATTTTGGGGCTCTCAGTGAACCCTCTGACTCATACCCGAAGACTCATTGCTTTCCTGACTTCAGAGCTTTCTACTTCTCACCTGCTCCTGCAATTTGCAGACTCTCTTCTCTGGTTTTTGAATTTCCCATCTCTTGGCAGTCAGTCCTTGGGGCTGGAGAGAATGCCCCTTCCACATGAGAGAGAAGGCGTGGTGTTTGGGTGAGCGTGGGACATGAATTATAAAAGGGTGTTTAGGACACGGCTTCTGCCTGCAGGAGGACCCCTAGTTCCACCGGCCACAGAGCACTGTCAAACAGCGGTGCTTGGGGAGCTAGGTTTTAGCTGGTTCTGCCATTTATTAGCGTCTCTGAGCTGGGATAAGTGACTCAACGAAACATGAGTGCAGTGGCTCACCCTCGTAATCCCAGCCCTTGGGAAGCAACGGTCCCCACTGGGAGTTCCTACTTTTATGTTTATTGAATTCAGTGTGTTAAATTTTTTCCTATAGGGGAGAAAAATAATTTTCTTTCTGCCTTTCATAGTTTAAAATTTTGTCTTTTATTAGTCCGTGTTTGCCGTAAATGAGGGCACTCATGATGGGGAGTTGGTACCTGTCCATAACACATCTTAATTCTTTATGTCTTGGCCTTCATGGTTCTTAATTGGGATTAAAGGAGGACCTAGCAGTTGGCCCGACTACATTTTTTTCCACTGGGTATCGAACTCAGGACCTCGTGCTGGCAAGGCAGTCGCGGCACCACCGAGCTACATCCGGGGCCCTGCATAACTACATTTTAACCTCTCTCGTCTGTTCTCCTTCTGAGTCCTTTGGGTGTATTTCAAGTTCCAGGAGTTTGCAGCCCTGCAGGATTAACCCCTTTGTCAGAACTGCTTCGGTTGGAGCAGTTACCTCACCCCAACTCCGATGTCCCAGGAATGGAAATGCAAGCCACTTTACTTAACTGTTTTATAGTAATAGGAAGAGGACTTTAATGAAGATGTCGGGTGTCTGGGAAGCAGCCACGCTTTCCCGGTGCCTGACGGCATGAGACAGCGCCGTGAGCTCATTTTACCAGCCGGGCACAGGGGTGTCCTGGGCCGAGGTCTTGGAGGTCACAAGTGGCAGAGCTGGGGCTCAGGCTTAGGCTTGGAGCATCCAAAGCTGGCATTCTTTGCTTGTTTGTTTGTTTCATGAGCTGCGGTGTTTCAGTGCCTGTTAGTAATACAGAACAGTGATGTTCATCTGGGGCATTGGTACATGCACGGTACACGGCTCGATCATTTTCCATCTCACTGTCCCTTTCCGCCTTCTCCTCCTCACCCCTGGCCTCACCTCCAGAAATCTACCTTTTACTCACCTATCATTCCTCTTTTTCTTTCTTTCTTCCTCCCTTCTTTCCTCCCTCCCTCTCTCTCTTCCTTCCTTCCCTTAAAATAAAGCACAATATTGAACTTTCTGAGTCTGGCAAAGCTGACATGCTTAGTTCCCACTGTTTTGTTTTGTTTTTTGTTTTTTGAGACAGGGTCTCACTATGTAGTTGAAGTTGACCTGGAACTCACTGTGTAGCCCAGGCTGGTCTCGAACTCACAGCGATCCTCCTGCCTCAGCCTCCTAAATGCTGGGATTACAGGCGTGTGCCACCACGCCCGTAGGGGCTCATTTCCAGTAAAACCCATGTCGTGTCAGGCCCTCTAACCACATGCACCACGGAGCAGTAGTTAGCGAGAAAGGCCGTGACCACACTGCCTGATTACTATCTGCCAGGTGACCTTAGGGGAGACGCTGGACTCCTTCTCCCTCACATTCTGCACTCGCACACTTCAACCTGGGAGTAACAGCGGCCTCACCTCGCTGAGCCTCATGGAAGTGAAGTGAGCTGTGATCTGTGGGGTACGTAGAAGGATGCCCAGTACAGCGAGTACCAGTTTCCTCCTCGCTTTTGTGCTCTCCTCGCCATTACACAAAGTGCTTCCTGGAAAGGTCTTTAGTCGTGAGGCTTCCCACATCTCTCTTGTGGCCCAGAGCACCCCTCGCCCACGGCCTCTGCCCTGGAGACTGGAGTGTCCACTTTGAGAACGTGAGCATGCGAGGCGCCGAGCAGGAAGCTGGGCAGCTCAGCGCTCAGTAAGCAGTCACGGCTCTGAGCCATTAGGGAAGAAGAGCTCTCCCAAGAGCCCTTGGAAGTTAAATCCTTTATTATTTCCACGTTAAAAGGGAGGAATTAAGAACCAAGACCCGTCATGTAAAGGTACAAGATCCCAATGATGAATGCAACTGTATTGTTTGCCTTAAATGGACCGATACAAAAATAAAAAGAAATAAGAGAGGAATGTGAGGAAAGGAAGTTGACTTTCCTAAAGTCATGTGACTAAGAATAGTAGATTTTAAAATCAGACAGTCAGGGTACGCTCTGGATCTCTGCCTTCCACTGCCTGCCTGTGAAACAGCCCATCGAAGGTGGGCCTGACAGTGGATGGAGCCGGAGGGCAGGGGGAGGGAGACAGCCAAGGCCTGAGAAGGCTGAGGTAAGAGTCCAAGTGAGGGCTGGCAGGTCCTGGGTACGTGCTGAGGGTAGGAGCCATGTGCTAATGGGTTGGGTCTCCAGAGACAGGAGAGAGAGGTATTTAGGATGAAATACGGTTTGGGGCCTAGCACCTTGCGGGAGGCAGATGTCACTTATGGAGCAGCGGATCCAAAGGGGAGGATTAGATTTTCAGGACGCGGATCTCCGGCTTTCGTTGGGGTGCATTACATTTTTGACACTGCAAGTGGAATTTCTGAGCAGGCAGCCATTCTGGAGGGGAGGAGAGGAACTAGGTTAGAGATGTAAGCGCGGGCATCCCAGCCTGTCGACCTTGAGGCTGAGCAGATGGACACCTTGCTGGGGTCAACAGAGGGAGGGGTGGAGGTGCAAAGCCTGCAGCGGGGTCTTCTGGTCCAGACTGAAACTGGGTGAAGGGCCGCAGTATGTGGAGCCCTTTCTGTGGATCCCACGTGTTCAGTGAAATCATAGGCAACGGCAGCAGCTGGCAGTGAGGACAGAGGACGAGGTGCAAGGTGCCAGTTTGATCAGGATCCCCAGGAAGCACAGACACCCTGCCTGGGGGTGGGGTGGGTGCAGCGCGTAGAATGTGGCCTCACCTGACGGAGGTTTGGTTAGTGAGTAGGACAGAGAGGGACAGCGGGAGGTATGGGGTTTTCCTGAGCCAGTGTCTTCGGCTGCTCTGCCCACTTCTGGGCCCTGTTTTCCTGACGGTTCAGTTTTCCTTGTCTCTTTGCTCTTTTGTGCATCTCTCCACTCTGCCCACCATAGTCACCCTTCTAAGCCTCAGCCTTTTTCCTCCTTTTCCCCTTCTGTCTCTTCTTTCAGTTTCTTATCCTTCCCACAAGACAGCTCAGCCAGAAAACAAACAAACAAACAAACAATGAACTAGCACTTCAGAAGCAGTCACAGCCGCCCTCTCTGTTTGACACTAATGCTTACTAACGCGCATCTTGGCCTGAGCTGATGGTCTTAGAATGCAGGCTCGTTGAAGTCAAAGGTCTGTTCAGCACCAAGGCCACCCAGCCACAAGTGTGTTCCATGTTAGGCCCACTGTGAGGTGTGAAAGCATCCTGAGTGGCCCTTGCTACTGTCTTCTGCTGCAAGGAACACGCTTCCCAGAGGACGGGGAGCTTGCGATGGGTGGGGATGCACTGTCCCGAAGCCAGGACTGGGAGGCATCATAAGCGGCAAAGCCGAGAGGGCAGTGCCCGGCCAGTGGGAGATTGGGAGGCACCCATGAGGAATCAGCCCTGGGCACACTGATGCTCCATCATTCCACGGGCAGCCCCTGGGCCCTCTCTGCTCCCTCCCTCCCTCTCCTGCCCCAAGCCTGGAAGAGGGAAGGGCAGCAGAGAAGAGGAAGAAACGTACCCCTCCTCTGTTCCCAGAGCCATCCTCCAGCCTGGGGAGGCCTGAGTTGGAAGCAGGGTGGTGTTCAAGTGAATAAGAGACCAAAATGATATTATTTAAGACTGGACTTTAAAAATACCCTTTAAAAAAGACTGTAACTAAAAGACTACTAACACCTGAATGTGACTCGAAGAGGCATGGGGTCTGCACACTAGAACCATTAGGATGTATTGTGAAACACTCAGAGGTTCAGATTTCGCTGAGGAGATTTCACTGAGGAGGACCCACTGTGGATCTTTAAAAACTCCTCTGATTCTCTAAACTGTTAAGATTGAGAAGCACTGAGTTAGAATATGTAAGAATCATAACTGTTGATTTACTTCATGGAAAACAAATGTGGTTGAGGTGTTGATACCTACACACCCAAAGCCCTCTGCTTTACCCAGGCGCTGATCAGCTCAGGGCTCAGCACTGCTCTCACCTGCAGGTCTGCACAGCACCTCATGCCAGTGTGGGAGATGCTTGCTGATAAGAGCACTTTCCACACTAACCACCATCCTGCTGCAGATTCCTCTGTGGTGCTGCAGAGACGGGCCCTGCTGACTGGATCGTGTCTGCTCCTAACTGTCAGGCAGAGGAAGGCAGGAGAAGCGTGCGAGTGCCAGTTCTTTGCACGAGACACAGCTACACACCTGCGGGGGAGAGTCTGCGAGAGCAGACCCCTGGAACATCAGCTGACACTCGGATGAGGCCTTCACAATTTTGGAGGCCCAACATCCATAATCAAGTCCACCATTTGAAGGATCGAGGGGCCAGTTTGTCCCTGGCCTTGCTGTCACCTGCGGGCGTTGCTGTCAGTCCTTGGCATCGCGTGGCTGACAAATCTCCTTGTGTGTCTGCATCTCCGTGTCTCTTTTCGAAAGACATCAGTCACGTTGGGTGGAGGGCCACCCTACTCCGCTCTGACCTCATCTTAACCAATCACATCAACAATGGCCCTGTTTTAAAATAAGGCCACATTTGGCAATTCCAAGAAGAAGGCTGAATTTGAGGGAGGCACTGTCCTACCTGGTGCACTTTTTTTTTTTTTTAACCTAAGGACAGAATGTTTCCTAAGGCACGTGTTAAAAATACCTTGCCTGAATACTTGCAAAATGATCCTTTACCTGTGACACCTCAAGACCCACCTATTCCCTTACAGCCTTCCTCAGACAGAGCAGAGTGATGGGAAGATGCAAAACGTGGAGCCTGGTGGACCTGAGACCTCATTCCACGGAGCGTTGTGACTTTGGTTAAGTCGTTCAGACTGTTTTGGAATGCACCGCCTAAAAATGGGGCAACGGAGAAGACAACCAAATCAGATGCTTTCTTTTGGATAAGATCCAGCCACCAGAGCTCACTTACTCCCACGTGTACCCCACAAGGCCCTGCACTGTCCTGCATCAGTTCTTGCTGCCATGTGTTCCAGACTCCCTCTGGGTTGGTAAGGAATTAGTTGGCCTCTTGCCTCTAAAAAAAAAAAAAAAAAAAAAAAAAAAAAGATTTCACATTAAAATTTTAAAGAATTCAAAATTTAGATTTTAAAGAAAATGTAAAGCCCCCCTAAAACCCTTGGAGAGAGAGAACGTGTGTAGGTGTCAGTGTGTTTCCTTGCTGTCTTGCAGGACTTCCTGTATCTGCAGATTCTTACCCCACTCTATTAACGCTGGAAGTCAGTGGGCATCTTGCAAATATTTTAGCTCCCACAGAGCATCCTTGTTTTGCAGAATAAACATAGACTATGAAAGTAAACCTAGTATATACAAATACCTGAGAGCTAAGGCCCAAAGTGGGGTTGGTCCTAAACATAAACAATTTTGTAACAAAATTATTGGCTGAAATGCTACTAGAAGCATTTCAAACCTCAAAGGACCTGGCAGTGCTCCATGAGCCTTTAGAGAAGCCTGTTTTAGAATCATTAAATCTTAATCTCTTACCAATTTAGCCAAAATATTGCCACATTTAGCAAACCCAAAGAAAGTCTTAAAGCATAAGTAGTAGCTTGAAATGGGCTATACTTCCTAACTCAAGGATATTTCATATAGAAGCTTTTATGAAATTCTAAGGTCAAAGGAGGATTTAGTAGTAAATTAGGACTAAAGAGCTTAATCGACTAGAGCATGAAGCATAGACACATCACACATTATCCTCCTCAAGTATTTTCAAGCTAAAAATTCTAATTTATTTAACTAGTATATATGAGATGTCATAATAAGGTAAACATAGTGGGACATGTGCTTGGGTTAATCAAAGTGTAGTTTAGCCGACGTATTTGGCCTATACCCGGAAGAGTTGATATAATCTCACCCCTTTGAACTAAAACTACTCCAAAGCCTAATCAATTTAACTAACACATTTTCATTGATCAAAGCATTTATTTCTGAGTAAAAGTATAGGAGGTAGAAATTTCTTAAGGCATTATAAAGGAAAGAAAGAAAACAAAGGTAAATTATTCTACCTTTTGCATAATGACCAGAACTGATTTTACAAAGAGAACTTTAATTAAAAATTTTGAAACCAACCATGCCTGGCAGCACACGCCTGTAATCCCATCACTCAGGAGGCTGAGGCAAGAGGATCGCTGCAAGTTCCAGGCCAGCCTGGGATACATGGAGAGTTCAAGCCAGCCTGAGGTATATAGCTAGACCCTATTTTAAAAAAAAATTAAAACTCCTAAAGCCAGAAGAGCTACTGGTGAGCAGTGAGAATGACCAAGTCTGTCTATGCAGCAAAGCAGTGGGAGGATTTTTGAGTAGAAGTGAAACCCACCAACTGTGCCTGGTGACAGCCGGTTATCCTACTGAGAGCCCTTGTTCAACTTTCAGTGACCCTACAGATATTATAACCCTAACATAAATGTAATCGTAATGTAAGGAGGGACAGGCAAGGACCTTATCTAGAAGGAGCAAGTTAGCGCATGTCCACAGTTGGCTTAAAAATCAATCACTAATTGGGCTAAATGATTTCAGTAACAATTCCAACAATTTATATAACCTCCTACCATTTGACTGGATTCACTTATTTATGAAAGAAGTGGTGCTGTTACTATAATAACAAGAAATGGTTTCTGCTGTATCCATTTATATCAAGTTGGATGCCCATTGAGTTAACAAATAATTTATTTGATGAATTTGTATTACAATTTTTGTTAACCCAACACAGGAATCCACTCAAGGAAAGATTAAAACAAGGAACCTAGCACACAAAATCCTCACCTATTTATCAAAAACATCACCTCTAGCAGTTTTAGTATTAGAGACACAACACAGCAATTTAGCAAACTGCAAACACTACTTAAAAAATTGATAAGTAAGGTAAGAGGTAGAATTGTCAGATCCCTAGGATATTGTTAAGATTATGCACCTAACACAGTAATGCAGATATTAAGTGAAATTGATATAGTAGTATGCCTTAAAAAGATGTAATGTATGAGCCAGGCATGGTGACGCACACCTGTAATCCCAGCACTCGGGAGGCTGAGGCAGGAGGATCCCTGTGAGTTGGAGACCAGCCCGGGCTACATAGTGACTTCCAGGTCAGTCTCGACTACGTAGTGAGACACTGTCTCAAAAAAACAGAAGAAAAAAAAAAAAGACTTTCTGAACAGAATCAAATTGCACAAAAAAATGCCAATACTTTGTTGATAATACCAATAATAAAAAATAAATAAAAGCTTCTGCACAACAAAGGAAACAACCAACAGAAAGCAAAGGCAACCTACAGAATGAGAAAACAATTTTGCCAGCTGTTCTTCAGACAAAAGACTAATATCTAGAATATATAAAGAACTAAAAACATCAGGCCCTGCAAAATAAAAAACTCAACCAAAAGTGGGCAGTTGAACAGACACTTCTCAAAAGAAGTACAAATGGCCAATAAGTACAAGAAAACCTATTCCACATCTTTGGCTATTTAGAGAAATGCAATTGAAAACAACCCTGAGATTTCATCCACAGGTTAAGTGTGTCTGTGTTAACATTTAGATCTTTGATGGTTTAAATTTTTATTTAATACATGGTGAGAGATAGGGATCTAGATTCAGTCTTCTACTGTGGATAGCCAGTTATCTGGAACCTCTTGTTAAAGAGGCTGTCTTTCCTGCAGCATATGTATTTGACCCCTTTGCCGAAGTTCAGGTAGCTGAATGTCCCTGGGGTGGTTTCTGTATCCTTGATTGGCTTCCATTTTCCACATGTTGGTTTTTTTGCCAATACCATTGCTGTTTTTATCATGGTAGCTCTGTTACATAACGTGAAGCCTGACTTGACAGCATCTACATGCTTTTGGATTTTTCCAGGCATGCAAATTGCAAGAGTTGTGGGGTCACAGATACTCCCACTCGGATTTCAGAAGAAGGCCTAGAAGGCCAAGCAAAAATGTGTGATACTGTCACAGTCCCTGCCAGGAACCCATGACAGCGCAGTATGTGCAGCGGGGAGGGGAAGTCTGCAGACAGGGAACATTAATCAAGTTCCATAAATGCATAGCACAGCCACACCCATAAGGTACTCACAAAAACCCATTTCTTCATCTTCAAGAGTCACTTGATCCTCCAAATTCTTAAAAACAACAAAAATATCTATCTAGTCATCAATAATTATTCATATAATTATAGATAATCCATTATAGATCATTCCATCCACTTGAAATGCATCTCAGACTAGACTCCCATGTGTCAGAAAGCTCCTCAGTAGTTATTGCTGTAGTACACCCAAACACACTAGCGCTCCATCTCAATGAATTAAAACCATCATCAAACTATTAAAGGCTCTTCAAAGTTTAATACAATTCTATGATGAATTCTACTACTAATAATGAATCCCATCAAGCATTAATAGGTGACAATTATGCAGAAAAAACTATAAAAGCTAAGACACAAATAATGTTCAGTACCCAGATGCCGATCAACACATGAATGGATAAAGAAAATATTTTTTTATACAATGGAGTACTACTCTGCCATAAAGAAGGATAAACTTGAGACATTTTTAGGTAAATAAATGTACCTTGAGACCATATGTGAGATAAATCATACACACATGTGTAAATATCACATTGTTTCCCTTGTGTGAAAAACTGAAAGCACAAATAAGGAGCAAATTGGGAAGCAGAAAGAACATGTTCAAATGGGAAGTGGAGGGCCAGGAATTTGGCTCAGTGGTTCTGCTGCCTGCCTTAAAAATGCAAGGGCCCAGGTTGGATTCCCGGCACCACAAAAAAAAAAAAGCAAGCGAAAAGGCTGAATAAACAAATGGAAGTGGTGCAAAGGGGGGAAGAGGGAGAAGAGAAGGAAGGGATAAGAAAAGAAGAATAAAGGGAAAATGGAAACAAAGCTTTCGTAAATAAGCAGGGGAGGAAGGATTGAAGGCAGAGGAGGGGGTTGCGGAAAAAAAGAACTAAGATATACTATTACAAGTACAAATGCCCTGTGATGAATGTGCTTGTTATGCATAACAAAAATGTACCACTGAAATTAATTTTAAAAGAAAAAAATGTCCACTATAAATAGATTAAATGTCATATTTTCTGACTCAGATAATGTGTTATAATTGCATCTATGCTAAGCATGGATGGATATGGGAACATGCCAAAATAAAACAGGGAGAAATCAAATAAGGGGTGATAAACAAGGAATGGTGATGACTCCTGCTTGCTTCTAGGGCAAAGTGCCTCCCTTGAGCTGGAGAGGCACTGCGCATACTGGTGCTTACTTGTAATTCTAGCACTCTGGGAGCCTGAAGCAAAAGGACTGAAAGCTCCAGCCCAGCCTGCCTGGCCAACTTCACGATTTAGTGTGCACACTTCTAAAAAAAAAAAAAAAAAA
>NW_022900936.1:69049601-69064094 GCF_012274545.1 Fukomys damarensis | reverse complement strand
AAAAAAAAAAAAAAATAGGTGGAGTCAATTTGAAATCAAGATAAGAGAGGGCTTTATATTTTCTACCTTTCAGATTTATTTAAAAAAAAAATATGGCTGGGGATTTAGCTCAGTGGTGCCTCCACCTGAAAAAAAAAAAGTCCCACATCTGAGCCCAGGGTGAGACAGCATAGTATTAAAAGAGCAACACTTGAAGGTTAGAAGGAATCACCAAGGTGGAGGCTTCTGGAGCAGCAGCTGTATTAAGGTACAGTCTAAGAGCACCTTGGGGAAGAGGGGGCAAGTGGGCAGGGGGACCTGTACATCCTTAGCAAGAGACCAAGACAAGGCCAGTGTCTCAGAGAGGAATTTTAATCAATCTTTGCATGTCCCAAGAGCCACAGACTCTGCATGTGCCCTAGTGGCTGCCCCATTTTCTCTGGGGACAGAGGAGACTGCAGGCTTCTACACCAGGGCAAAATGTGGTAAGAACAGATCCCTCACTGTGCATCTGAGGGGAGTCAGTCTTCACAGATAGAATATATTTCCTATTACTCATGTCATGTCTGCTTTGATGCTTTTGAATGAAGTTTAACTTCTTTTTTTCTTTTCTTTTTGCCGCTGGGGAGGGAACCCAGGGCCTTGCACGTACTGAGTTAGTGATCCTTCACTGAGCTTCACCCCCAGGTCCTATATTTTACATAACTGAATTCTGAGTTACCGCTTTAATTAGGTTTATTTCTTACAAACCTGATCACTTTCATTTTTAATATAATTAGGCTCACTTTACCTATTGCACTTTTATATTAGCTATTTCTGGTGTTTAGGAAAGCAGCGAAAAGAAGGAATTCAGCGTGGACACCATGTCACTATATCTCTAAAATAACAAGTAAACTACAAAGTGAGAAACATATCATTTATGTAAGTTAAAAGTGATGTTGGGTGTGGTGGTGCATGCTTGCAGTCCCAGCCACTTGAAGGTTGAGGAGGATTGCAAGTCAGAGGCCAGCCTGGGCAGTTTAGCAAGCCTAAGCAAGACACTAAAATGCAAAAGAGTCAGGGGCTGTAACTCAGCATGACAGCACTCGGAGAAGCTCTGGGTTCAATCTCTAGTATCACAAGAGAAGAAAGGAGGGAGGGAAGAGGAAGACAGGAGAAAAGAGAGAGAGAGGAAAGAAGGCATGAAGAGAGAAAAGGAAGGAAGAAGAGGGAGAGGGAAATGAAGGAAGGAAAGAAGGAAGAAAGGAAAGAAGAGGGAGGGAGGGAGGGAGAAAGAAAGGGAGAAAGTAAACATAAAACAATTATCACAAGCTGGGGATTTAGCTCAGTGGCCGCCTGCCTGCCTCACAAGCTCAAGGTCCTGAGTTTGATCCCAGACACTGGAAAAAAACCAAAAAGCAGTATGATATATAATTTATGGAGACATACAAATGTAAAAGTATAGGGAGGAACTCTGGACTAACACTTACCAAAGGGGTTTGAGTAGTTAGCTCTGGTGTCAGAGAATACATGGAGTCGTGAAAAAGAAACTCAGCTTCTCTGATATAAAAGAAAAAGAAGGAAGAAAGGAAGGAAGGAACAGAGGGAGGGAGGAAGAGAGATTTGTAAGGAGTTTTCTCATTTTATGTAAGAAAGAAGAGGGGGAGAGGAAAGGGAGAGGAGGTTCGGCTCCACCTCTACGACCTCCTTTAACCTTAATTACTCCTTTGTAGCTCTGTCTTGGGTCACTTTGGGAATGATCTTGGGTCACACAGGAAATGGGGAGGCAACACCATTCAATGTACAACTTCTCCTAGAGTTTTAAAGTAAAAATATGAAGGAGGTAATTTCTCTTCTGTGACCAGGTCCCTGTGCCTTGATGGATTATACCCTCAAGCCCAATGCAACACTGATGACCGATTACTACTATCCTGACCTCTTCCCAAGCCCCTGCAATGGGGGACTCGGCGTTAGGGACAGCAAGTTGCTCCTTGTCGTTATTTATTGCTTCCTGTTCATCTTTGGCCTTTTGGGAAACAGCCTGGTCATCTTGATCCTCGTGGTCTGCAAGAAGCTGAGGAGCATCACAGACATATACCTGTTGAACCTGGCCTTGTCTGACCTGCTTTTTGTCTTCTCTTTGCCGTTTCAAGCCTACTACCAGATGGACCAGTGGGTGTTTGGGACTGTGATGTGCAGAGTTGTCTCTGGCCTTTACTATATTGGCTTCTTCAGCAGCATGTTCTTCATTGCCCTCATGAGCCTGGACAGGTACCTAGCTATTGTACACGCTGTGTATGCCATGAAAGTGAGGATGGCCAGGGTGGGCATAGGCCTGAGCCTGGCAGCATGGCTGGCCAGTCTTGTGGCCACCAGCCCAATGTTAGTCTTTTACCAAGTGTCCTCTGAAGATGGCATTCTAAAGTGTTACTCGTTTTACAATCAGCAGGCTCTGGAGTGGAAGATATTCATTCACTTTGAAATCAACATTGTAGGCCTGCTGATCCCATTCACCATCTTTCTGTTCTGCTACATCAGCGTCCTGCGCCAGCTGAGGAGTTGCCAGAACCACAGGAAGACCAGAGCCATCGTGTTGGTGCTCACTGTGGTAGTAGCATCTTTGGTCTTCTGGATCCCATTCAACTTGGTCCTGTTCCTCAGATCCCTGCACAGTCTGCACATCTTGGATGGGTGCAGCGTGAGCCAGTGGCTGACCTATGCCACCCATGTCACAGAGACCATTTCCTTCACCCACTGCTGCATGAACCCTGTTATCTACGCTTTTGTGGGTGAGAAGTTCAAGAAACACCTCTCAGAGGTATTTCTGAAGTGTTATAGCCACTTCTTCCTCTACAGAAGGAGACAGATTCCCAAGGAGGGCTGGGAGAAGTCCTCCTCCTCCCACCGGCGCTCGTCCCACTCCTGCAGCGTAGACTACATCTTGTGAGGAAGGGTTTTCTCCCTGCTTCTTGAAGGACAAACGTGACTCGGTTGGACTCCGTGGCTACAAGAAGGGCGACTCTTAGGACTTTGGTTACAGACGCAAGATATATTTTATTATATTTAATGAATTACTCCTACTTCAAATGAAGTATAATGCTAGCAGTAGGGTATTTTTAAAATATAATCTTAGCAGATTAAAGAAGTTGCCTTCTATTCTTAGTTTTCCACGTGTCTTTCTCATACATGAATTTAAATTTTATCAAATTCTCTTTTCTTACCTATGCAAGTAATCATAAGGTAATCATAAGGTTTTCTCTCTGTTAACTACACTGATTGACTTTCTTTTCTTAAATCAAGCTATATTTTTTCCTAGAAAAAAAAACTGACCTCTTGGTCTTGGGATTTTTGTGTTATGTTCATGAGAGGTATTGTCCTGTCATTTTCTTTTTCTTTCTTTTTTTTTTTTTTTCCGTGTTTTTTGAGACAGGGTCTCACTATGTAGTTGAGACTGACCTGGAACTCACTATGTAGCTCAGGGTGGTCTCGAACTCACAGTGATCCCCCTGCCTCAGCCTCCCAGGTGCTGGGATTACAGGTGTGTGCCACCATGCCCGGCCTGTAATTTCTTTTCTTATAATGGCCTGGTAGGAATTGGTCTCCTAAAAATGATTAGGAAGTATTCTATTTTTCTCTATGCTCTATGTTTATATGAAATATTTGACATTGTTTCCTCTTGGAATGTTGGGTAGAATTCATCACTAAAGGCAGATGGGGCTTCTTTGACAGAGACTCACCCAATGTTCTGTTTTTTGCTAATCTCAATTTTGAGCATGAAGTCATTCGCAGTATCTTCTTAGTTGTTTTTTTTTTTTTTTGTGCCAGGAGTCCAATTCAGGACCACCTCAAGATTAACAATTTGAGTTTTCTCTTAAGCCGGGTGTGGTAGCGCAAACCTGTAATCCCAGCGCTCCGGAGGCTGAGGCAGGAGGATTGCTGTGAGTTCGAGACCAGCCTGGGCTACATAGTGAGTTCTAGGTCAGTCTCATTACATAGTGAGACCCTGTCTCAAAACACACACACAGCAGGTTCAGAATATCCAGTCCTCGCAGTACCGCTATGAGGTGTAATTATCACAAACTCTGGTGTGTGCATTGAACAGATCTAAATGGATTAACCACTTTCTCATTGTTTACTCACACAGCGCTGGCAATTGTAGCTCGGATCCTTGAGCTTTGCAAGGCAAGTGGCGGCAACACTAAGCTAAATTCCTGGCCCTGTAAAGCTTTATTTAATGCCGGCGGACCAGTCTGTGTTGGCAGGTGTGAGGCTGGCCCTGTCCAGTGCTTGGCAAAGGAGGATATACTCTTTGGGAGGGGCGAGGTTACAGTTAAGGTACATTTGACATCTACCTCTTATGCTTTTATGAGTTTGATCCCCGGTGCCAAAAAAACAAAAAACAAAAAACTTATGCTTTCATTTTTAGTCGAAAGGAAAACCTCATATTAGTCAGGCTATTAACAATTATTTCCAGCTGCACTGAATAACTGTTTAAGCTTTTAATCAAACTCCAAGCTGTAACTAGATTGTTTTTCAATAATGTTATACCTGTAACATTTTTTGCATATGATCATAGAATTTTATTTTTTTATATATACACAGTTTTTTTTTTTCAGTTTTTTGAGACAGGATCTCCTTATGTAGTTGAGACTGACCTGGAACTCACTATGTAGCCCAGGCTGGTCTTGAACTCACAGCGATCCTCCTGCCTCAGCCTCCTGAGTGCTGGGATTACAGGCATTCAACACCACACCCAGCTTATACACAGTATTAATCAGCTCTTTTTTTGTCTTTCCATGTTTTTTGACATTTTTATTAGCACGTGTTAACATATAGTACATGATTAATCAGTTCTTTAAATACTCTTATTCCTTATCAATATACTAACTGTTACCAGTGACAATCTCGCTCAACTTTTCATCAGGTGAGAAAGGATCAGTATTATTATCATTTTTATTATTTGGATGATGATCTGATCAAATAAAGGCAAAAGCATCAGCTCTTCAAGTTAATCTTATATGACCACTTTGGTAGATTGAATTCATACTGTTCATTGCATGACTTTTAACATACTCAAATGTGTGAGCGTTGCACAAATAGTCATATTTAACCATAGCCCGAGCTTCTCCCACTAACTCAGTCGTGACCGGCAGCACCAGGTAAGTCAGCCCAGCGTGGCCTGGGCCCACGACTACCACCAGCAACAGAGGGGCCTCTGTCAGCCTCAGCTCCACTCCCTCCCAGCGCTATGGCAGCAGCAGGAATTTCCCTGCTAAGTCATTTCCACCCATTAGCACAAGATAACAAAACAAGTCAAACATCAGTAATATCTGTAGGCAGCACAACCACGCTATGGCCCTCTTGCACTTTAACCTAGACATTAAAACAGTAGTCACGTTTCCCACCTCCCGTTAACTAGGATTAGTAACAGTCACCATGGGTGTTAGACAACCACAGTTAGCATCACGCACATCGGCACATGTACATCTTTCTAAAGCTAGACTCTGTGTGCTGGGATCTGTTTTTCTTAGCAACGAACAGGAAGATCTATTTTTAAAGAACAGGAGATCTATGTTTAAAGGCTTACCATTTATCACTTCCACTACCATAGAAAGTCCAGCACTTACAGGCTTTGACTCTAAAGATCTACTCGCTGAATCCACACACAGACCCCATACTAGCACCAGAGTGTGGTGAGCCACGCTGATGGCCGCTGCCCTGACACCTGTCTGCCGCATACATGGTGTCTTCTCAACTCTCTGCCATAGCCCAATTCCTAGTTTTCATCCCTATTCATTCAGTTAACTAATTCCGTTAAATGTCTTGTAACTGACAACATTTTAAAACACTGGGATTTTCATCTGTCATGATACTGCTCCTACAGATATGGCCTGGTGCATTTTATCTAAAAAATCTCCCTTGCTGTGACTACTTTCGGTTGTGCTTAAACAATAGAATCTAGGCTAGTACCTTAGAATCGTAACATTAAATTACTCTCATAGACCTCTAAATTCTCTAATCTCCTAGGGTTTATCCTAACATTCACCCCTTGTCATCCCTTGTCCAAAATATCAGTAAATTAAAATATAGCATCTACTCTTCTGGAACTATTGATGAGAAAAAAACAGCACCTGAAATTATTTTCCGTCTCTAAATATCAGCCTCAATAATGATTTTGAATCAAAAGGACTAATTAAACTCCATTATTTTCTTTTTTTTTTAAATGTGGTAATGAGGATTGACCCCAGGGCCTTTGCACAGAGCTACATCCCCAGTTTCTTTTATAAATTTTAATTTTGAGGTAGGGTCTGTCCGAGTCCCTAAGATGTCTAGGCTGAACTGGAATTTGCAGTCCCCTGGCCTCACCTCCAGAGTGCAGGAATTATGGGTGTGTGCCCTCAGAACTGTCCCTGGCAGCAACTGTGCCCTGGAGCTGAGTCTGGGGTTGGGCCTTCTCTTCTCCATGTTGCTGGGCCCTTGGACAGGTCCACGCCTTTGCTGAGCAGAACCACAGGACAGCATACCTGGGCCAAGGCAAACAAACAACTGAGACCACTGAGCCCTCAGAGCTGCACCATGAGGACCAGCCGCTACGCTTGCAATGCAGACCACAGGGTCTCTGAGCTGGGGCTGAAGAACTGACTTTGGCTCAGCCACACAGAGTCCTGGGCCAGGGGACCACATGCTTCTTCAACCTCAGACCCCCACGTGGCCCTCACAGCTAGTGAGCAGGACCAATTTCGACCTCTGCCCCGGGCCCACACATGGCCCTAGGAGATGGGCCCAGGGTGCAGGCCGCTGTTTTTGCCCTGCAGACCCTTAGAGCCCAGAGCTGGGTTCCTTGGTCCAGCTGCTGTCTCTGCCCTCCAGACACACATGGCCTGCGGAGCTGGAGCCCAGGGACGGGCTATAGACATTCATCTGGGTACAACCACGGTAGCACAGAGGATGAAGGATGCCTTGGAAATGAGACTTGGTCTGAACGCAAAGAGGCCAGAGGGGCACTCAACGGAGAGCACTCAATTTAGGGAGGCTCCCAGGAGCAGCGCCGAAGCCAAGAACTCCCTGGCTTTTATTTAGAGTATCAGTGTAAGAGCAAAAAACGAAAAGCAGTTTGGCCAAGGTACTGTCTCAAGGCTAGGCAGTTTCAGGGGAAGGACAATGGTCAGACACAACATGCCTCACTGACCTAAACTTCTTCTTGTTTAACTGTTCACTCCCCACAGAGCCTGCATGCTTTCAACCAGGTTAGCCATTCATTTCTCAGCTGAGTCTCCCACGTTCGTCCACGTCTATTCAGCGGATTAGAGGACGTGGAGCTTCTGGTGATGGTGAGCAGGAAGAAAATCACTTTTTCAAACTGAAAGCTTTGTTTTTTATGTGCATTTTATTCTTCACTATTGCATGTGAAGTTAATACTGATAAGGACTTTCTTGAAATTTCTAAATGTTCTCAAGTCCCTGCTATCTGTTCAAAAGTAGTAGCAAAATAATACATTTTGTAAATTGGTTAAGCTTATATGAAGTGTCCTTTTATGGGAGGAAAGAGCTAACCCCCCTCTTTAGTAGTACATATTGCATTATTGCCCTTCTTTTAGGAAGAGAAGGAAATGGAAAAAGCTTTGTGCCAGTGAACTTTTTTGTATTTTTGTGTTTTTTTCTTTTTTGGTACAGGGGATTGAACTCTGGCCCGTGCACTTGCAAGGCAGGTGGTGGAACCACTTAACCATTTTCCTGCCTCACCCTTTCAAGTGCTGGGATTACAGGCATGCACTAGGGCTGTATTTATAGCAGACATATTTTTTCATGAAAATCTAGTTCTAGAGATTTAGAGATGCTTGATGCATTTAAAAATAGAAGTTGTAGAATAGGTCTTTTGTAAATAGCTTTTAAAAACTGATTAGAAATACTGTTTGGAAATGGAATCATTAAACCACCTCTGTGAACAGTACTGGTTCCTTAGGTTCAAAGAAGTGTGAAGGAAGACATTGCAAAAGTATTTTGTCAGTGTGTGTTAGAGATTTTAGTCTTACCCATGGCCCGTGTCTTACATGCATTCCACTTAACTTTGCTGTATTGTATACATGGGGTAACATCACAGCTTCAACACTGCGCAAAAGTCCAAGTCCAATGTGTCCTCTGAAACTTAGGACAAACCCTTAACTATGCGACTCTGTTGAAATCAAAAGAACAAGTTACACGCTTCCAACAGACAGTGATGGGACAGGGTACACGCTCCCATTCCAAAAGTGAGGAACGGTAGACTGGCAAGGAGGAATCAGACCAAACCAAGATTGAAACACAGCAGAGCAAGCATTAAATCCCAGCGCTCCGGATCCAGTGACTGGGGAACAAGGTGGCATGACATGAGCTCCAACAGACTTGGTCAGTCCTGTCCCAGCCGCGGCCAGATGCAGCCCAGATGGCCACTCTCTGGCCTGGTTCTGCTCCCTGCTTGTGGCTGTCCTCAGCATATCATCCTGTTCCTGGCATCTGCAACTTCCTGGGTCTCTGTTGTGGCTCTGTCCTCACTCACAGCTTCATGGATTTCCCTCGAAGGTGGTAGTCCTACGCTGACTGTAACTGAGCTAACTGCCTGGTCCCACACATACTTGCTTTGAGATCTCAGAGAAGGCCTCCGTGACTCTGTAACTCTTGCATTCTACGTGCCTGCAAAAGCGGCGTCATATGCATGCCACAAGGTCCGCCACCTGCAGTAGCAGCAGCTGGGAATCCTGGGACCATGCTGTAACATCCTCCTGAGTGCCTGGATGGCCGATGGTGAGGAAACAATTCCTTAGGTGACCCTGTAGGAGCGGGCTACTCTGAAACTCACGTTTCAAAGCAATCCTTCAAATGAGTTTATGAGCTCATACACTCTTAAGCTGTGGTGGGTGGGTTCTGGTCAGTTCCTGACATGCCCAAAGGTATCTTTTTTCATAGCTGGTTAGGAATTTTTATTTTTATTCATATATATCATATTTTGATCCTTTTATTTCCCCTGCTCCCCCAACAAAGGCATCTTTCCTATTGTTCCAGCACAGAGAATTTGGTTCCTCTTGAATGATACTAATCTCTTCAGCAACTCCACCCTCCTTGGCCTACAATGCTTCTTTTCTGGCCAAACTACAAGCTTTTTAAATCTTTATGTTCTGCTTCATGCTCTCACTAATTTTAGCTAAAAGCAGCCAGCAATACCCATGCCACCGCCTGCAAATTCTTTGGTCAGATAAACTAGCCCAAAGCCTTTAATCTTAGGCTCTTACAAATGCAGACATTTTCTCTGCCAGGGTGGTGACAAAAGTTCAACTCCCAAAAGTATCTTCATTCCATCAGAAATCTCAGGAGCACAGTTTTACTACCTGCATTCCTATCAGCATTCTGGTCTGAGCTCACAGGAGAATTGTCTGTAAAACTCTGCTTTGTCTGGTCTGCTTCTCCAAGCTTTTCCAACTTCCTCCCATAAACAAGTTTCAAATACTAATGAGCCACAGAGCCAGGTACAGTCACAATGATGACCCACCCTCAGTACCAATATTTCACATCAGTCAGCATCCTATTGCTGTGACAAAACGTCTGAAAAAAGTTGAAGAGGGAAAAGTTTAATTTTGTTCGGTTTCAGTTAATGGTTAGCTGACTCCGTTACTATTAGACTGATGGATGGGAAAGTAGGAACACCACGACGGGCATGGCAGAGGACAGTTGCTCACCTCATGGCGGCCAGAAAGCAAAGAGAGAGAAAGCGTCAGAGAGGAAGGGGCTGAGGACAAAATACACACCCCACGTTAAGCCCCCATGGCCGATCTTGTTCACCCTATCTCCTGAGTTTCCATAATCTTCAAATCATGGCATCAAATTAGGAGCCCGATAACAGTTCATCCTTTATAAGGTTATAGCCCTCATGATCCAAAAGCCCTACTCCTGAACACATAGATCCAAACCATAACAGAGGCTGTGTTGTAATTTTGGTGGAACTGGAGGTTGACTGTGGGGGAATCCCACCTTGGACCTTACACCTTGCTTAAGTAAGCTTGGGAGGAGGACGTGGCTTCTCTCAACCCCACCCCACTGCTGATGAGGCAGGTATCACAGTTTCCACCACCATGACATGAATGTACATATACCTGCCATCCCTGAGCTCACCACCAGATCACCACTGAAATTTGCTCTCACATTCAACGTTCTCATCAAGGATGTTGGGTTCAAACTTCGTCAGAACCCGAGTGAGGCTGGTGAGGGGAGATAGGAATGAAAGCACCAGCAGATATTTGCAAGGGATTAAATTATTAGGCAAAAAGGATTGGATTCAGGGCTCATGAAACAAGAATTGAGAAGGGTATAGGGCCATTTGCGATTGCAACTAACGTGTAATGGTGAATCGGATGTGGTGGCGCATGCCTGTAATCCCAGCACTCGGGAGGCTGAGGCAGGAGGATCGCTGTGAGTTCGAGACCAGCCTGGGCTACATAGTGAGTTCCAGATCAGTTGCAACTACATGGTAAGACCCTGTCTCAAAAAACCAAAAATAAACAAAAGAGTGTGGCAGTGAAAAGGAACCATATTTGGAACAGTCCTATGTCCCTATGTCCCACCCCCCCTCTCCTTTCCATGAGGACCTCCCACATCCTTCCAAGAGAGGAGAGGTATGAAAAGGAAACATTTTGATTTCTCTTTACCCTTTCCTTGGTGCTCTCCTTGACTGGCAGATCAGGGAGAGTTTATCACCTGTCATCCACTAGACCAGGTTAATCTGAGGTGTGGTTGCAGCCACTCTGCTGCCTCCTCAGAATACACAGTGTCTCACAGTAATAGAGTCTGTGCCTGTACGCCTCTGTGGCAGGTTGACAGATTAGCTATGTTTATTTCAGGCACAGCTAAGTCCTTCTCTTTGATATGTAGGAAAAACACCATGGTCTGTGCTGGTGGCTTTCACCCCACTGGCCTGGTCTCAAATAGTAGAAATAAACCGTGTGTTCACTGGTCCAAATTCTGTCCCTGAAAAGTCCATTGTCATCATTCATCATTAATGAATTTCTACTACAGCAAATCTCAATTTTCAAAAAGATTATTACTGTTTTCTGAGAGTATTACATTCATTCCACTATTTAGCATAGTATAATGCTAACTATAGAGTATTTTTAAAACATCATCTTAGCAGGGCTGAGAATGTAGCTCAGCGGTGTAGTGTCTGCCTGGCAAGTATGAGGCCCTGAGTTCAATTCCTGGTACCAAAAAAGAAGAAAGAAGCATAATCTTAGCAGATTAATAAAATTGGCTTCTAAGTTTTCTACGTGTCTTTATCAGATGTATCTAAATTCTATCAAATGCTTTTTCTTACCTACTAATCATATTTTCCTCTAGTATTCTGTTAATTTAGTGAACCACCTTAACTGACCTTCTTTTGTTTTGTTTTGGTACCGGGGATTGAACTCTGGTCCCTGAGCTTGCAAAGCAGGCACTGATACCACCGAGCCAAATCCCTGGCGCTTTGACTGACTTTGTATCTTAACTCAACTTACCTTTTTTCTGGAAAAAAAAATGACCTCTTATCTTGGGAATTTTATATCTTTGTTCGTGAGAGATATTGTCCTGTAATTTCCCTTTCTTACAACGGCCTAATCAGAATTGGCCTCCTAAAAAGGACTGAGAAATATTATATTTTTCTCTATTCTCTGAGTCTGTGTAAAGTATTTGGCATTATTTCTTCTTGAAATGTTGGGTAGAATTCATTACAGAAGCCACCTGGGGCTTCCCTGCAAAAAGATTTCAAATCATGCATTAAGTCTGACAGAGACTCATCCAATGTTTTATTTTTGTTTGTCTCAGTTTTAAAAAGTTGTGCTTTTTAAAGAAGCTTACCATTTTTATTAAGTTGACAAATCTGGTAGCATGAAGTTGCTCATTGTATCTTTTTGTGGGTGAGGCTCTAAGCAATGTGCTTTGCAGTCTTGGTACTGCAGATTGTGTTTCGTGTTTTCTCTTGCTCAGTTTTACTGATTTTCCAAGAACCAGTCTTTTTTTTTTTAGGATTTTTTTTTAAATTAAAGATTGCAAAGATACATGATAACAAGAAATGAAGATACTAAATAAAAATTTCAAATATACATATATATGACAGCAAAAAGGATATGAAATAAACAAGAATTTATGTAACAGACTAATCGAAATACATTAGTTTGATATGATCTTCAAACATTATGTTCTTTCTCATTTTCTTATAATATTTTTGAAATAATGTAATTATAAATAAAACAAATTTACATATTATAGTTGAGAAACTGTCCTCAAAATTTTATGATTTATAAACTCCTTGGTTTAATTAATTGATAAATATCATATACTTGTTGATTGTACCACTTACATTTTTTAACAAAACTTCCCACAGAAAAAAATATACTTATATTTGAAATCCAAAAGCAACTACAAAAAATTCACATTTTTAAGATCAGATTTTTCTGTTTCTCTTTTATTATATCCCATACTTATTTTTATAAGCATAATGATAGAATTTAACACCAATAGATATGTAATATTCTTCCCAAACGAATGACTATGAAGTCAAGCATGTAATTTAAAGAAATCATAAGGTTGCCAAACTATCAATATGCCAAATGTGCACAATCCTACCACATTCATGCCCATGTTTCTCACTTAATAGTGCACACATATATGTAAAAACATACCCCCCACACATATACACAATGCATATTTTCTACAATACAATATATACTTTGGTATAATAAAACTGTGGTGATGTGTGGAATGTTGGTGATTTGTGTGATTTGAGAAAAAACAAATATCATCTTTGAGGGAGTTGGAGCATTTGTAATATGTACCAGACACTAAATGATATTAATGATTTATTTAAGTATAGTTATAATAAAATTTACTTAAAAATTAATATTCATCATCAGTAGAAAATACATACAAAGATATACTAATAACATAACAACATTTGTCTTAACAAATTTCCAACCAAACAAGCTGTAGTGACAGAAAAGGAAGTTTGTAGAAAGCAGAGATGAAAGAGGAAAATGACAGATGGGCCTTAATAATTTTCATACTACTCATATATACAGATTTCATAAATTCTCAAATAAAAGAGCAAAGAAAATGAGAACCAAAATAACTCATCAATTTGGTAGACCAACATATAGAGACAGGATTAATGTATTGATAAATTTTAAAAATATGAAATGTAAAGCCTGAGATTTAGGTCAGTAGTGCTGCACCTGCCTAGCCAGAACAGTGTGCCAAGTTTAATCCCCAGCATCAGAGGAAGAAAAAGAAAAAGGAAAAAAAGAAGAAAACAGGAAAAAAAAAAAGCATATATACTTTCTGACATACTCAATAAATTATTTGTTATCTCTTCCTCTTGAATTGTTCCCTTCACAAGGATGTAGTGAGCTCCTTTGTCTCTTTCAATCAGTTTAAGTTTGAAACTTACTTTGTCTGTGAATAAGATTGCTAGCCCTGCTTTTTTTTTGGTGGTGGGGAGCTCCTGTTACATGAAGAAGTTTTCTGTCCTTTCACTTTCAGTCTATGGGCTTCTTTTTACACTAGACGTGTCTTGTGTACAACATATTATTGGATCTTGCTTCTTAATCCATTCTGCTAGTCTATTTCTCTTGATTGGTGAATTGAGGCCGTTAATATTGATGGTTATAACCGATATGTACTCACTTATTATTATCATTTTTTTTTTCGCCTTCTCCTTTTAGTTTCTTGGCTTGCCTATTTGATTTGCTCTGTTGGGCCTCATTGTGTTGTTACCTTCATTGTCTTTTTCTAGGATATTGTTTAGAATTCATTGTAGTGCTGGTTTGGTATTCATAAAGTTTCTCAGGTGTTCTTTATCCTGGAAATAATCTTATTTCCCCATCCATTTTAAAAGAAAGTTTTGCAGGATACATCAGTCTAGGTTGGAGATTGTTTTCTTTTAGTACTTGAAATATCTCATTCCAGGCTTTCCTTAACCTAAGGGTTTGTATTGAAAAGTCTGCTGTAATTCTGATAGGCTTTCCTTTGCATGTAATTTGTTTCTTGTCTCTTACTGCTTGTAATATTTTGTTCTTCTGTTGGCTTTCTGGGACCTTGATTATTATATGTTTAGGTGTAGACTTTTTTGATCACGGCTAGTTTGGAGTCCTATATGCCTCACTTATCTGTATGTCAAATTCTTCCCCTCTATTTGGGAAGTTTTCTATAATTAATTCTGTGAACAGCTTTTTAAAGTCATTTACATTTTCTCCTACTACTTCTTGAATTCCTATCAATCTTATGTTGTTCTTCTTAGTATCCTCTAAGAGTTGTTGTATCAATTTCTCATGATCTCCTACTGTTTTTTTTTAATTGAGTTTATTGGTACAATCTAGGTATACAATTCAGTTACATTCATCATTGGGATCCTGTACCTTTACATAATAGGTCTTGATTCTCATTTTTTCCCCTTGTCCCTGCCCTCCCTTCACCCCCTCCTCCCCTCCCCATTTGCAAACATTTTATTTCCATTTTTTCAGTTTCTCATAATTTTTCC
>NW_022900936.1:69017200-69048047 GCF_012274545.1 Fukomys damarensis | reverse complement strand
AAGTCATTTGTATTTTCTCCTGCTACTTCATGTATTCCTATCAGTCTTATGTTATTTTTCTTTGCATCATCTAGGAGTTGTTGGATCGATTTCTCATGATCTCTTACTGTTTTTAAGAGACCTCTCTTTTCATGGTCACTGACTGCAATCTTATCTTCTATATCTGAGAGTCTATCCTCGCATTCTTTTATTCTGTTGTGTAAACTTTCAATAGAGTGCTTAATCTCCTGGATATCTGTTTGAATCTGTTTTATGGATTCCATTTCTTTCCTATGTTGGGCATTTATTTTTTCCATTTCTTTCTTATGTTGGGCCTTCATGGCTTCTATCATGGTCCTGAGCTCATCTATTTTTTTGTCAGTTTCTGCTCTAGAGTCTTGAATCACTACTTCCATTTTGCTCACTATCTCTATGGTTATCTGGGAAATTATTTCTGTTTTGAATTTTTCTAGAGCCTGACTGATCTGTTTTGTTACTTCCTGTGCTTTGAGTTCAGGGTGTCCTGGTGGTTCACTATCGGCCTTTTCATCCTCATTGGCCCTACTGTTTGCCATTGGTGAACTGGAAGTCTCTCCTTGTGTCTTGCTTAAGTGTTTTCTCATTTTTATTTTTGTTGTCGGACTGTCCTTGGTTTAATCTCTGGATTATCACCCAAATCTTCCTGATATAGTTGCACCCTAGCTTCTGTGTCTCTAATGACCCACAGACATTCTCATCTTCATAACATCAGAACAAACAGCTCATCAAATCAACTGCAATGCTTTACCCCCGCTGATACAATCAGCAACATATTAAGATCAAGCACAACTTTGACACTGACCACCGGTGGTAGTCACTAGTCTATCACCCTTAAATCATTTGAATTAAATTGAAATCAAGAAGCAGTCCAGAACATGTCTGCAGTGAACAAAATTCCAATATAGTGTATTTACCATTTAATGGCTTAGACAGAGGGTTGGTGCAAGACACCTGATCTCAATTAGCTGATGGCTGAACCCCATGATGCTGACTGACCTCAGGCTGCAAGGCCCAGATTGAATTCCCCAACCTTCTGAATGGTTGAACTCCACAACGTTCTATTACAGGTTTCCCACGCCCTTTCTTTAAAGATGTTCAAAGTTGGGAACTCAGAAAAATACCCTTGATGACCACCTCTGCCTCTGCAGAGTGGGTCCAAAGACTGGCACAGTCAGGAGGACTGAGAGTGCGGGGGGGTGCTTATGGGGGTTCAGGGGCGCCTGCGCGGCTACCTTCCCAGTGCTTGAGCGATGGTGGCTGGGTCGGGAGCAGGTGTGGCTCTCCTTCCTGTGGTGGATAGGGACCCAGCCTACCTCCCAGCGTGCTTGAGTGATGGCGGCTGGGTCGGGAGCAGGCGTGGTTCTCTCAATCTCCTAAAGAGACCTCTCTTTTCACGGTCTCTGAGTGCAATTTTATCTTCTATATCTGAGATTCTATCTTCGGACTCTTTTATTCTTTGTGAACACTCTCAATGGAGTTTTTAATCTCCTGGATATCTGTTTGAATCTGTCCTATGGATTCCATTTCTTTCTTCTATTGGACATTTATTGTTTCCAATTCTTTCTTATGCTGGGCATTCATGGCTTCTATCATGGTCCTGAGCTCATCTATTTTCCTCTCAGTTTCTGTTCTAGAGTCACGAATTATAACTTTCATTTTGCTTGTCATCTCTATGATTATCTGGGAAATTACTTCGGTTTTATATTTCTCTAGAGCCTGATTGATAAGTTTTGTTACTTCCTGTGCTTTGAGTTCAGGGTGTCCTGCTGGTTCACTATCAGACTTTTCATCCTCCTTTGCCCCACTATTTGCCATTGGTAAACTGGAAGTCTGTCCCTGTATCTTGCTTAAGCATTTTCTCATTTTTATTATTGTTGTTGGGTTATCCTTAGTTTAACCTTTATATTATTACTTAAATCTCCCTGATATAGTTGGGCTGCAGCCCATGAGTCTCTAATGACTCATAAACATTCTCATTTTCATAATACTGAAGAACACAGCTCATTGAATCAATCACAATCTTTTATCCTAATTCATACAATCAGCACCACAATATAATGAAGCACAATTTGCAAGTTGACCACTGATGGTAGTCATCAATCTATCACCTTCAAACCATGTAAATTTAATTAAGATCAAGAAGCAATCCAAAATATGCTTACAGTAAATAAACTTTTCAATAAGGATATTTACCATTTACAATGGGGGCTTAAAACAAAGTTAAGACAAGAGGAGTAGATAAGTATAAGAATTAGAGAAGGTTTCATATGAAGCCAAAAGACGTAGAATGACCAGACAGTCATCAAGAAATTGTTAAATTCAAAAAGAACAAACAAAATAGAAATATAGTAACCCTTGAGTGAGGTAGAATAACATAAGAAAAGAACATAAAGAAAAGAGAAAAAAATAATAAAAGAAGAAATCTGAATTAGAACAAGAGCAGAAACAAAAAGAGATGAGGGATACTATAGTGGAGTAAGAGAATGAGTTAGAGAAAGAAAACAAAAAGAAAAAGAAAGAATTTGCAGAGTAGGGTGAAAAAAACAAACAAAAATGAGTTTAAAGGGCCTCTTTCAGACTATATCACTGCTGTCATAATATACACTATGTGCTGCCATTTGCAGAGCCGAGTCCCCTGACCTCAGCTAGCTGGTGACAGAACCCCACAAAGCAGACTGAGCTCGGACTGCAAGACCCAGAATGAGTTCCCCAACCTCATAAAGGGCTGAACTCCACTCAGTTCTACTATAAGTTTCCCCCACCACTTCTTTAAAGTTGTTCAAAGTTGAAAGTGCCAGAAAATACTCTTTATGACCACCTCTGCCTCTACAGAGTAGGTCCAAAGACCTACTTTCAGGAGGCCTGAAAGCTCAAGGGGGAAGGTTGCGGGGGTTCAGGGGTGCCCGCGCGGCTACCTTTCTAGCGCTGAAGATGGCGGCAGCGGCGCCAGCAGGGGTGGGCCCAGCCAAGAAGACCCTCTGGGGCTAAAGATGTCAGAAAGCAGCCTGCAGGAGAGGGCGCGGCTCAGAAGACCTTCTGGTGCTCCAAGAACCAGTCTTTGGCCATATTGATTTCATAATTTTTTTTTGGCTCTTATCTTCATCACATCTGCTTTCTTGGGCTAAAATTAGTGTTTTATACTAACTTTCTCTAAGGGACTCTTCATCTGTTGTTTGGTAGTTGTTGTTCACTTCTGAAACATTTATCTAAAGCTACAAAGTTCCATCTAAATACTATGGGACATATAGTGCACATTAAAATATGAGTAGTCTTCTATTTTCCATTTTTTCTTTGAATCATGAGTTATTTAAAACTTAATTTAAAAATTTGAAACATCGTGGACTACTTCTCAGAGAACACACGTGTACTTGCTGTTCTTTGAAATATATTGAGAATTATTTTATGATGCAGGATATAGTTCTAGTAAGGGCACCATGTACCCTTAAAAAGAATGAGCATATTTTGCAGTTGTTGGCTAGAGCTGGTTAATCAGACCATTCAAGACTTCTCTATTCTTGCTGAAGTTTTCTGTTTTCTGATCTATAAATTACTAAGAGTTTTGTTTTGTTTTTCCCTGGTACCAGGAATCGAACTCAGGGCCTTCTGCTTGCACGGCAAGCAGGGCGCCACTGAGCTACATCACCAGCATGGTGGACTTTTCCTTAGAACCTAACAGCGGTTTTTGGCAGAAACCCTCACGATTTCACAGAAACCACAAGTGCTGTATACTCTGTAATTGTTTTTCTGGCAGGAGGTTTGCAAGTAGCCAATTGAAGAGCGTTATTCAGCTCTCCCTGCTGCTGATTGGCTGCTGCCCTGTAATCCATCTCTGCAGATGCCCCAGCATTCCCGCATTGTAACCCGGTGCTGTACCACGTGTTCTCAATTTTGTTCTTCTTAAAGCCCTAAGATACTTAGGATGCCACCCAAACACCCTGTACCTTCTAAGGCTTCTCTCAGTGAATCCCAGCGCTGTAAGAAATGTAAGACACTCCAGAAGATTGAACTACTGTATAGTACTTTTGTTAAAGTATTACAATACTCTATACAGTATTTTGTTAAATTAAATTACATAACTACAGGAGACAAAGCACATTTAGGGTTTAAACTACAAAAATAGGCATTTTTTTCTGACTCTATTTGAAATTCTTGGTTTTTCACAATTTTCAGGTGATCTAGGAGCATAACCCTTGCAAATTTCAAGGATCCACTGTACTTAAAAATTTAAAATCTTGGGCTGGGAATTTAGCTCAGCGGTTTGGTGGTCTGCCTTGCAAGCACAAGGACCCGAGTTCAATCCCCAGTACCAAAAAAAAAAAAAAAAAGAAAAAAAAAAAAAAGAAAAGAAAAAAAAAAAAAAGTGGTTTTTTTTCAAGGACCCGAGTTAAATCCCCAGTACCAAAAAAAAAAAAAAAAAGAAAAGAAAAGAAAAGAAAAGAAAAAAATTTAAAATCTTGTGCCAGGGATTTATCTCACTGGTTCCACCACCTGCCTCACAAGCGCAAGGACTGGAGTTCGATCCCCGTTACCAAAACAAACAAAACTTCAAAATCTCTCACTGTAATTGTGGCTTGCCAATTTTTCATTTTAATTCTGTTTATTTTGTTCAATGAATATCTCGAAGCCATCAAGAAAATACATGATCATTATGCATACTTCGTGTCTTTAAGTCCACTGTGCTCAGCATACACACACCAGTTTTCTTTGTCTTATCTTTTTCTTTATCTTTTGGTGCTGGGGATTGAACTCAGGACCTTATACTTACCAGGCAGGCACTGTGCCACTGAGCTAAAGCCCTGGCCCACATCAGCTTTCTTTGGATTAGCATATGTGTTGCTTCCTTTAAACCAAACTATTTTCTTATATTTAAAGTGTCTCTTTTGTAAGCAGGTCATACTTGTTTTTCTACAAAGAAAGAGTCACGTTACCATGAAAATACTTAATATGTACAAAATCTAAAAATCACTTTTAAGTAAAATATTATATGTGATCCCATTACAATGCAATTCAAAAAATGGATTTCAAATCCAGGCACAGTGTGGAATGTGCTTGTAGTCCCAACTACCTGGGAAGGCTGAGGCAGGAGTACTGCTTGAACCTAGAATTCAAGGTCAGCCTGGGCAATAGAGTGAGACTCTATGTATTAAAAATTAAATTTCTGAATAATTTTTATTTTCCACTTTACAGCATAACTTCAATTATAGAGAAGACATTCTGCAAGGATAATGTCACATATTTGGGGTGATATTTGTGTTGTTGCTGTAGAGAAGTACCTAAGATAATAAACTTAAAAGAATTTAGGAGTTCCCAGTCCATGGCTGGCTGCCTGTTTATCTGGACATGTGGTGGGAAAATGTGGTGAAGGGAGCTGCTCATCCCATAGCATCCAAGAAGAAGAGAAGAAGAGAAATGGGGTAGGTACCCAGTATCCCATTCAAGGCCACACGCCCAGTGATGTCACTTCCTGCCATTAAGCTCCACCCCTTAAAGGTTCCATCACCTTCCAACAGTGCCAAGTGAGGACCAAGCCTTTGGGGACAATGCAGATGTAAACTACCTCAGCACTGAAGTAACATGCCTGGAGAGCAATGCAGCCACCCAGAGAAGCCATCCGTATCATAGCCTGTCTTCCAAAGTTTAAATATGTGCTTACGACATTCACATAGTTTCTGAAAAGCATGAAAAGTTCCCTCCTTTCTTTAGCTCTAAAAACAACTTCACTTAGTTCTGGGTATTCTGTTCTAATCTGTTGTTATGTTGACATCAGTAATAACAAAAGACAAACTGTCCTATTTCTGAATCTCCAGAACCTGCGATACAGATTGAAATCTAACCATGTGTCCTCTGCCATCTCAGTGCTTGTGAAATCTATGCTTTGAGTAATGTCTTTGATCAATGTCATTAACTGGAAGTGAAACATCAAATTCTAAATGTCCAACATGATTTCTAAAACTTTTGAAGACTCTTATTCTTCAGAATCTGATGTACTTGGTTTTAATTGTTAGATCACAGAAGTGTCTTGTTTCATACACTATCCTAATGTTTGTGATCTCACAATGCAGAAGGTGGTGGCATTTTCAAAGTTGGACGACACCCATGCTAGTTTATAATATATATACTTCAGGGACAAATTCAAGTTCTAGAAAAAAATTGAAAATTTGCTTCACTAAATTGCTTGCCATTGTCTATCATCATTTTTGAAAAAATTAATTGACTAACAAAAGATGTGTTTCAGTGAAAGAACTCAACAGTGGCAAACCCATTAAATACAGTTTCTCATTTAATCCTTCCTAAAATAGTGTAAACTGAGGATATTACCTCCAGGGTGTTGACTGAGATCAAAATTTATTTAGTTCAGAACAAAGAAAATTGCATGGGGTTCTGGGGAGTTAGTATTGCAATCTAGAAAAACATGTTCAAGCAGTTTTGAAAATGTGTTCCAAAGTTTTACAAAATGGCAGCTGTATTGATAGGCTCTCTATTGAGAGGAATTTGGGAATTATATCACTTGAGAATTGAACAGTGGTGCCAGCAGAACTTAAATTTTTCTAGCTGGGCATGGTGGCACATTCTCATAATACCAGAATTCTAGGAGGCTAAAGCAAGAGATTTGCCAGTTCAAGCCCAGCCTGGGCAACATGGCAACTTAGCTAGGCCCTGTCTCAAAACTAAAAAACTAAACAAATATTTAAAATAATGAGCCAAGCATGGTGGGGTAATCCCAGCAGTCAGGGAAGCTAAGGCAGAGGATCACAAGTTCAAGTTTGGTCCGAGGAACTTAGCAACACAGTGAAATTCTGTCTTGAAAGAAAAGGGCCTGGGGATGTAGCTCAGAGCAAAGGCCTTGGTTGAAATTCCTGGTACTAAAAAATGGGGAGAGGACCAAAAATCCACCTTCAGATTGTGCTAATGATGGAAATTTCCTAACCTGTGCTCCATGAAGACCATGAAATTAGATTACTCGTGCACAGACCACTGACTGCTTTGATTTTCCTGATCTCGCATCACCTTTCCCATGCTTTATACCGTCCTGTTTCCTTACTATATAAATACCCCTGACCCTATTGGGGAGGTGGACTTGAGACTCGACCTTCTGTCTCCTCATGTGGTAGCCTCATAAACAAACCTTTTCCCTTTTGTAAGACTCAGGATTTCCGTGATTGGCATACTCTGTGAGGTGGAGTAGGGGTGCTGATTAACACGGGGCTAATTTGGTAACAAGGACTGACCGGCCATGGCGTGGCCATAGAAAGGGACACAGTGACTCCCACTTCTTGCCTGCCTGGAAGGCTGCACACTTCGTTTTGAGGAAAGGATATATGCCTGGTACCAAGCTGGGGTCCCAGAAGGAATAAGCCTACAGGCAAGGGTCCTGGGGAGGCGATGCTCAGAGACAGCATGGGGAATTATTGCCCTGTATCCATCCTTACCTATTCCCTTCCTTGCAGTCCCGGGGAGAATCCAGGGATGAGATTCTCTGCAAAAGAGGGGTGGGGAAAGGCTTTCCTTTGGCCTGGTTGGCACTGGAAGACCTAAAGCAGGCAGGAGGCCAGGGAGATGGCTCTCTTGTCTACCTGGCATAATTATTGCTATTATTTGCTTGTTTATTGTTTCATATGTAATCCCTCCCACCACCACCACAACAAACATTCATTCATTCATTGAACACGTGCTGAACACCTACTGGTGACACAAGGGGAGTGAGGCCCAGTGCTGCTCTTACTTCTGCTGATATGAATAGAGACACAGACATGTAAGAATTAGTAAACAAGTGCCAGAACACAGTGAGTACAGTAATTGTGCCATTTGAGTCTTTTTTTTTTTTTTTTTACTGGCACCAGGGGTTGAGCCCAGAATCTTCCCACTGACCTGTATCTCCAGCTTTTTCTATTTTTAAATTTTGAGAGTGTCTTGCTAAATTGTTGAGTTGCTCAGGCTGGACTTGAGTTGTAACCTTCCTGCTTCAGCCTCCGGAGTAGCTGCGTTTACAGGCATGCACCACCACAGTACGGTTACTCGCTCTTATCCACGTTTCCCCTTGACCCCCTGCTTCCTGACAGTCCCCAGTGTGGCTCTGCAGGCCCCATTCATGGCACTCAGTGCCTCCTGCTTCTGCAGCTTGTCATAGAAAGCCCTGCAGCCTCACTAGTCACAGGTGAGTCTAGATGCCTTATCTTATCTGAAACAGTGACTAGTATCTGATTCCCCTACTACTATCTTTGTTTAGTATAAACAAACATAGTTGGATGAGATTTTGTTCTGGCAGCAACACTGTGACGTGTAGTCTAGTCCCCCCTCCCCCCGATAGTGTTGTTTTAGACTTCTCAGAGCAGTGTTTTTGGTATACAAACCCCAGGAACTCATGGCTTGGGGACCTTCTGGTCCTAGCACCATCACTGGCCCAAAGTCTAGCATCCCCTGTGAACCAAGGTTCAAACAAAGGTATGAATAATCTGTGCCCCTGCGGTTCAGCTCCCGTGAGAGGAGGGTACAGTTGAAGGCATTCACCAAGACTGGCTCTCCTGCACACAATGGTCCGTTTGCCCAAAAAGAATATGACAGAAAGGAGAGGTTAGATCTTGGGCTATGAACAAGGGCCAATGTCATTCACACTGACCCAAAAAGGAGGGACAGGTGAGGGAGTGGTGTCAGCTGCTTGTGAAGGAGGGAACAGAGGGTGTAGTTTCAGAGGAAAGGGAAGGTGACCACTGCAGCACCTGGGTGGCTGGCCAGGCAATAGTAGGAAAATTCAGGGGAGAAGAGAAACTGGGTAATGAGGGGCAGAGATCAGATATTTCATCGTGTTCCCAAGTGAATCCAGGAGCTCAAGAGATATTTGTTAAGTGGAAATCTAAAACATGCTATTCAGATGCAAGGGACTGAAGTTCCTTCTGCTGGCTGACATGGGGAGTATGTCTCCACAGGGGGTGACTTTTCACAGTTCCTTTTGATTTTTCAAATTTGCTTATTTTTATTGTTTTGTTTTTTCAGTACTAGGGATCGAACTCAGGACCTTACACTTGTGAGACAGGAGCAGCACCACTGAGCTAAATCCCTGGCTCTCAAATTTGCTTTTTTCAAAGCATCTCTTAAGGCTGTAATAGGCTCTGGGTTCAATCCCCAGCACCACACACACACACACACACACACACACACACACACACAAACACACACAAGAAGATACAGCGACAATGCTATATCCAGCTGAACAACTTAAAATGGATTATCAAAGTTAACCTTACGAAGGATTTTTTTAACACACATTTGAAAAAGGGGGTATACATGAAGAGAAAACTCAAATCCCTACCTGCTTTTCGTTTTTTCTTAAAGCAAAACACAAAAGCAGCAGACACTTTCTCTTATTTACACTCACTGCAGAATGAGAAGTCCATTCCCTCCCCCTCACTCTACCACAGAGTTTCATCCCCAGGCCTTTTTATGTATTTATTTACTTGAGATAAGGTTTCACTAGGCTGCCCAGACAGCCTGGAACTTGCACTCTTGTCCCTCATCCTCCTGGGGTCTGGAGGGCTCCCGAGCAGCTGAGAACTACGGGTGTTGTGCCACTGCGCCCAACCAGGGTACGACACTTCAGTTACCAGCACACAGCAGTTACCCGGATCACTCTGTGGTCTGGTTTCCTGGGTATCACAAAGCTGGGAAAAAGCAATAGGGTAATGAATCTGTCTCTGGAAAAATGTTCCTCCTGTCATAAATGAATAAAATAGTCCTCTGATTTAAAACCATGTTTTCTGTGGGTTTGCCTGGCATGACTAAATGGATATCCTGATAAATGGATAAAATGCCTACATTTGGGTAAATGTCCTATGCTTAGAAAAGGAGAGGTGAAGGGAGAAGAAGATGGAGAGGCTAAGAGAGGGAGATAAAGAGACAGGAAAGGAGGGAAAGAGGAAGAAGGTGTGGGGTGGTTCCTTGCCTTAAAAGGAGTCTAAAGTTAGCCAAGCTTGGTGGTGCATGCCTAGAATCCTGCACTCTGGGACACTGAGGTAGAAAGATTGCAAATTAGAACCCAGTTTGAGCAACTTAGAGACTTAGCAAGATCCTTAAAATAAAAATTAAAAAATACAAAAAGGTTGGAGATGTAGTTCAGTGGAGAAGGCTCACCGGGTCCACAAAGTGATTATTAGCACTTGGGATGATAACCGAGTTGAAGTTTTAGGGATAAGTGGGAATAAGTGGAAATTTGCCATAGAAGAGTTAGAGGGAGGTATGAGGGAGGGAGGGAGGAAGGAAGGAAAGGAGGAAGAGAGGGAGAGGTGGGGGGAGAGGCAGCCCCTGCTAACTGTAATGGCCAGCTGATTGGCTTAGCACAGTTTTTGGGGTGTGTGAATGAGGGACTTACTGAAGAGGGATAGGGTCACCCACCAACCAATAGGCCTGTAGCCTGGAGGGAATAAAAAGGGAAAGCCAGCATGGCTCCTGTTTCTTCAAAGGAGCTCCTTGCTTGTCTGTTTCCAGGCTTCCAGTGCAGACTCCTTGGCCTCCTGCATGGGATCTACAGTGAGCTACAGGTCTCCCATCTTCGACTGGGTCTTTTGGATCTCCGGCGCGCAGAGGGTGCTTCCGCACTCTTCCACACCGGACTCTGGGGGAGGGGGCTATTGTAAGCCTATCTTGTAAACCCTTATACATCTGCGTCGGGCACCATTATTTGTTCCTCTGGTGAACACTGACAGATGGGGGAGCGAGCATTCCAGGAGGGATGAGCTGTAGCAACTTGAACTCGCTGTTTAGGCAGAGAGACCAGCTTCTGTCCTTGAAGAAGTGGGGCCTGACTGTACACAAACTACTTCAAGGAATGGGGGTGGGCTGAGCATTACCCATCAGGTCATCGTCACAGATAGAGTCAGAAAACTAAACGAGATATGTGCTTGGACGCATAGTACCAGAGCGCCAGGGCTTCCGTGTTTAGGGTTTAAACCACAATGGGACGCGAGCCCAAACATTTCACTTCCCCCAAACCCTTGCAGGTATTAAGCTTTTCTGCACGTGTTACTCAATTTGTTGACAGTTAATAACCATGCTCTGGCCTCAGAATTCTGGAGTGTCACATTTTCCTTCTGTAGGTGATAACTAACCTAAGCGCTTCCCACACTCAGCTCTTGTGTTCACCTTCCCCCTGCCTGCCTTATTTTCTCTCTTCACCTTTTCTCCCAGGTTCCTAGGTCTCTTGGCTTAGCAGCTGACCAGGGCCCAGCAGGTCCACCTCCTGCGGCGCCTCCCGCTCTCCGGGGTGGACAAGGTGAGGAGAAGGGCCGGCCAGAGGGGACGGGCCTGCGTGGGGGCCTGACGCACTCTGCTGAGCGGGCAGAGCCTGGAGGGCTCCGGCAGAGGCCGGGGTCGCGGGTACGGGGTGACTGTGGAGGGGTGTGTGGGCCGAGGGATCCTCTGTGCGGGAGCTGCTGGGCGGAGGAGGGGCGGGTGGTGCTGGCCTGGGATCGGGTCCTTAGGGCGAGGCTGGAGGAGGGGCGGCTTCCTGGAACTCGTTTCCTGCGGGTCTGGAAGAGAACAGGATCGCTGCTGTTTCGGGCAGGCTGATGAGGGGCCTTGCTGGGGGTGGGCGGCGAGGTGGGGGGCCGAGGGATCCTCTGTGCGGGAGCTGCTGGGCGGAGGAGGGGCGGGTGGTGCTGGCCTGGGATCGGGTCCTTAGGGCGAGGCTGGAGGAGGGGCGGCTTCCTGGAACTCGTTTCCTGCGGGTCTGGAAGAGAACAGGATCGCTGCTGTTTCGGGCAGGCTGATGAGGGGCCTTGCTGGGGGTGGGCGGCGAGGTGGGAGAAGGAAGGAATAGGGACTGGGTGAAAGGCAAGGCTCTAAGTGGGGTTGGCCTAATGGGGCTTCACCCAGTGTCAGTTTTAAGAAAACGTACAAATGAAGAAACATTAAAAAAAAACTCTTTATTGGGTTCTCATTTCATCTCGGGTAAGTGCTGTATTTCTCAGTGGAGACTTTCTGTATCCCCTGTGCTTGCTTTGGAAGCCTCTTTGGTAATTAGTGATGTTCACTTGCTTGAAGAAAAGGAGGGAAATATGTCACATATATCTGTAAGTGCTTTCATTCCAAAGTGCCTTCACATATCATGCAAAATGTGTATATCAGATTAAGTGGAAGCATTTCAGAAACTCAGTCTCTTTCAATAGGCACGGCTCATCCAGTCATTTTGCTTCTTTTCTAGAACAGAGGTTATTGTTAACATTAAAATTCTGGTTCTTATGGTGAATAAAGAAAAGCTGAAGTTGTTTGCTGAATATAACTAGAAAGACACTAAGTTTAAAAACCAGCTAAGGAAAGACTTAAATACAGGAGTTGAAGGTTTGTCTGCTTAGGAAAATGTGAAGATATAGAAATTAGCTTAAAGACCTTTTGGGGGGTGCTTTTAATTTCTTTTTAAGTTAAAAGCTTTATTTATTTATTGGGTGCAGTTTTAGGTTCACAGGAAAATTGAGAGGAAGATGCAGAGATTTCCTTTATACTCTCTCCCATCACACCTATCAACGTGTGCAGCCGCCTGCTGTATGACTATCCCGCTTGAGTGGTAGAGTGACAGTTGATAAGCCTACATTGACATCATCATCACCCAAAGTCCAGAGTGTACATCAGGATTCACTCTTGGTGCTGAGCATTTTGTGGGCTTGGAAAATTATGTAATAACATGTTATCCACCAGTATAGTATCATATGTGCTATTTTCAGTCCTAGAAATACTCTACTCTGTCTGTTCATCCTCTTTTCCCTCAACCCCTTACAACCATCGATCGTTTTACAATTTCCGTAGTTTCACTTTTTCCTTGATGTCATGTAGTTATAATCATACAGTGTGCTGCCAGTTGAGACTGGCTTCTTCACTTAGTAACACAATTTTAAGGTTCCTCCATGTCTTTTCATAGATTGTTAGCCCATTTCCTTTTGGATTGAGCAATCAGTACTCCATTGTCTGAGTGTGCCACAATTTATCCATTCACCTTCTGTAGGACATCTTGGTAGCTTCTATGGACAGTACTGCGATATACATGTAGAGCTTATTGTGGAGACATAAGTTTCCAGCTTCTTTGAGGAGTGCAGTTGTTAGATCATATAGTAGGAGTGTGTCTGCACCTGCTCGTCCCTTATTGGGAATTGTACCAATGGTCTCATACATGCTAGGCAAGTGCTGTACCACTGAGCTACACCATTGTCTCTTACTATTTTTTATTTGTTTGTTTTTGTGGATCAAACTCAGGACCTTGTGCTTGTGAGGCAGGAGTGGTGCCACTGAGCTAAATCCCTGGCCTCTTACTATTTTTTGAAATGGGATCTCTTTAAGTTGTCCAGATTGGCCACAAATTCACCATCCTCTTGCTTCAGCTTTCTGAGAAGCTGGGATTACAGGCATGTATTACTAGGCTCAGTAAAAACATATATACATATGTGTGTGTATGTATACAAGTATATGTATGTGTAATTTTTCTTTATATTTTTTTATATCCAAAGATTTATTTACTTGACAAAGTGATATCATGAATGAGAAGAGAACCTTGGATAATGAAGTCTGAAGTTTATAGACTTTAAAAGCTATCAAATACTATAAACATCACAAAATGAAGAAATCACAATGCTTTGATTAATAAACCAAAAATTTCTCAAGGAAACTTTCTTTTTTTTCTGTTATGTTATTTTACTCTTTATATATGAGAAACCATGTAATATTTAAGCTTGGGTGTCTGGTTTATTTACTTAATTTTATGGTCTCAAAAGCACACCATTTCCTACAGATGACTCAAGCTTATCTTTCTTTATGGCAGAGTCGTACTCCATTGTATATAAATACCACATGTCATCTGTTTATGGACATATAGGCTGCTTCCAAGATTTAACTATTGTGAATTGTGCTGCTATGAACAACGATGTACATGTGTCACTGTAATATGTCTTTAATTCTTTCAGAAAGACACCTAGAAGGAGAATAGCTCAATCAAGTGGAATTTCAAGTTTTAGTTTTTTTAGGACTTTCCATATTGACTTCTGTAGTGGTTGTACTAGTTTACATTCTCACCAACAATGGAGAAGGGTTCTTTTTTTTCCCCTCTGCAGCCTTGCCAGCATTTGGCATTATTTGATGTCTTGATAAAATCATTCTTGCTGGAGTAAGACGGAGTCTCACTTTTTTTGTTTGTTTGTTTTTGAGACAGGGTCTCATTATGTGGTTGAGACTGATCTGGAGCTCACTGTAGCCCAGGCTGGTCTCATACTCACAGGGATTCTCCTGCCTCAGCCTCCTGAGTGCTGGGATTGCAGGCATGAACTACCACGTCCGGCTAAGTCTCACTGTTTTCTTAATTTGCATTTCTCTGATGGTCAGCAATGTTGAACATTTTTTCATGTACTGGTCATTGGTACTTCTGAGACATGTCTGTTCATTTTAATTACCCATATTTTGATTGGGTCTTTGGGGGAGTCTAATATTTTGAGTTCCTAATAATATATTCTAAATGTTAGTCTTCTGTCCATTTAATAGCTAGCCATTTTGTTCCCATTCTGTAGGTTGTCTCTACTCTTTTGGTGGTTTTCTTTGCTGTGCAGAAGCTTTTTAATTTGATATGATCCCATTTCTTGATTCTTGGTATTATTTCTTGTGCCATTCAGGTTCTATTCAGAAAGTCCTTACTTGCACCTATGTCTTCAAGAGTTTTACATATTTTATCTTTCAGCAGATTATTTGTTTTAAAATTTAGATCTTTGTTCCATTTTTATTTTAGTTTAGTACGTGGTGAGAGACATGGGGGTAGGTTTAATCTTCTGCATGTAGATAGCCAGTTTTCTCAGCATCATTTGTTATATAGGCTGTCCTCCAGCGTAAGTTTTTTGCCTCCTTGTCAATGATCGGGTAGCTCAATGCACCTGGACTTTTTTCTGCATCCTCTACTCTGTTCCACTGATCCACATGACTGTTTTTGTGTATGTACGAATACCATGCTGTTTTTTATAACTGTAGCTTTGTAGAATAACTTGAAGTCTAAGATTGTTATGCCTCCCACTTTGCTCTTGTTGCTCAGGATTGCTTTTGCTATTCTAGGTCTCTTCTGGTTCCAAATGAACTTTGAATAGCATTCCATGAGGAATGCTATTGGTATTTTGATTGGAATTGAGTTAAATCTGTATAGTAGTTTGGGCAGTATGACCATTTTTTACTATGTTGGTTCTGCCTATCCAAGAATAAGTGAGAAACAATGCAGTGCAGTCAAGTGGCCATACTTCCTAAAGCAATGCGTCACTTATATCGACTTCTCAACACAAACTTTAAAGGCAGGAGAACTTGGAGTGAAGTGTTTCAAGCCCTAAAAAGATAACAACTTTCAATCCAGACTTACATATCCTGCAAAACTTTGCTTCAGAATTGGTGGAAATGAAAGTTTGATCCCGGTACCAAAAATGACCACTAAAGCAGCATTCAAAACATTATCAAGGATATCCTAGAATGAGAAGAAACCAACAATGCCCCCACTAAAGAAAGAAAGAAAGAGCAAGAGAATTATTAATACAAAATCAGAATACTGTACTGATTGCTTCTGTGGTGAAGTGAAGGCGCTGTGTGATCCAAGAGGATATGTGGGGGCTTCTAAAGAATTAGTTACTTTGTGAATGCGTTGTTTGCGTTACTCTACTTTGCAATAAAAGTTATTAAAAAGAGAATTGAAAAGTCATTGGTGAGAACTTGAACAAGAAAACAAATCACATAGCCAAATTTAAGCATTACAGAATATATACACCTCTCAAATTTAACATGAGCTCCTGGCCACTCCAGAAATATTTCTAGAATTTAAGAGAAGCTAAAAAGGAAAAAATTAAAACTCAACAAATAGTAAGAAAACAAAAGACCCAATTAGAAAGATGGGCAGATTTGTTCCTGAGTGTTTTCTCTCTCTCTCTCTCTCTCTCTCTCTGTCTCTCTCACACACACACACACACACACACACACGAGACACAAGAATTTAACAGGGACCTCACCAAATAAGATCCACAGAGGGTAGACAGGGGGCCAGGAATTTACAAATAAGCATATATGAAGACACTCCTGTCATTTATAGGGAAATGCAGATAAATAAGGAGATACCAGTATACACATGAGAATGTCTGAAACCCAGAAAATGAACAGTACTAAATGTTGGCAAGATTGTGGAATATAGCTCACATTAGTTGCTGGCATGAAGATAAAGTAACACAGTCATTCTGGAAGACATTTAATTGGTTTTTACCAAAAATATACTTTTCTGAAATCCAGAACTAAAAAATAACAGTTTCAGGAAGAAAACAAAGAGAAGTAGGTTGCTGAGAATTAGGAGGGAATGGACAAGAAAATTAGATGCTATAGAGAACTTTTAAGGTTGGACTGTGCATGGAGAAGGAAACCAAAATCTGGACCATCCTACTGCCTCCCAGCTTGTGCGGAGGGAAGCCTGATTCTGCAGGCAAGGTGAGAGTACTGGGGGCTCCATGGAGAAATAGCAGCTGAGGCAGTTGTGGATCTGCAGGGACAGCATGGAGTTTCATCCTGAAGGGACTCACTACACGATGCAGGGAACTGCTGGACAGGGATCCCAGCACTATTGCCTACCATATTGCTAGAGACTGGTTGGTTGGGCGCCATTCTGGGAAAGGGTAATTATTTGAGTCTGGGACTCAGAACACCTGGGGGATGGCTTCACTTCAGGATCCCCAGTGTTACCCTTCCACAGTGACTGGGTGAGAGACAGCCATGGGAAACAGCTGCAGGAAAGGAGCCCTGGAAAGGGACCCCTGTGGGATTTGAGCTCAGACAGAAAGGACATGAGCCCTGTTCCACACAGTCGAAGGTCAGGCCCAGCTTGAGTTGTGGTGGGTTGGATTGTCTGTTTACAGACATTAGGATAATGAAATTTTTACTATTTTAAAAAGTCACTACTGCCATGAACCTCTCCTACATATCTTTTTGCAAAATATCCGAGAGTGTACTATAAATATAGGAATGGAATTGCAGGATTGTAAAGTTTATGTTCACATAAGGCACATGTTCAACCTGTAGTGCCAAATTGTTTTTCAGAGAGATTATACAGTTTATACTCCTACGAGCAGTGCCTGCTATTCTGTTTGTTTGTTTGCTTGTTTTTTGGTACTGGGATCAAACTTGGGTGTGCTTATGAGAGTGTCTGCAATTCTGTATCCTTACTAATACTTAACATTTTCAGATTTTAAAGTATTTGCCAAAGTGGTTATGCCTCTTTCTCTCTCTTTTTTGGCAGGGGTGTTATCCAACTCAAGATCTTCAGTGTGTAATATGAAAGCACAATATAGAATATGATATCCTTTCATGTTAATTTAAAAGTGCTTACAGGGTTGGAGATAGATGTTTGGTGATAGAGCCTATGTGTTTAGCATGCATGAGGCCCTAGGTTTGATTCCCCCCCACAAAACAAACAAAAGTGATTATAAGCCAGTGTATATCTGAATCAAAATATTCTGATGCATCACATAAATACAAATGTGTCAATAAAAAACCCAATTTAAAAATAAATATTTTTAAATGTTTATATCTTTCTCATATCAGTAAAAAATTCCCTTCTATGTATATTTAATGCAAGATACTTGAGGGATTCTCATCATACAGTAGAAATTATATATAGTTACTTCATGTTTTTGGAAAACGTTTGCAAATATGTGGTTACAAGAGACCATCTGTTAGTGACCCAAAGTTATGGGGTTTCCTAAAATAGATGCCTAATTTAGTGACTCATGAAGAGGTGCAAACCATTTGGACTGTTACTTCACAATCACTAGAAGTTTAAACATGCATTTATTCAGTGCAGTTTTTCTGCCCCTGCCCCCAAACCCTTCCTTTTCCGATCTCAGTCCTTCCCCTCTTTCTGTCTTTATTCCCCTCAGCTCTCCAGTTGGGAATTATTGCAATAGCCTCATTGCTAGGAATGTGCTCTGGTCAGAAAGGTAAGGTAGATTTGTTGGTTGTGTGTAGTGTGCACAGCAAGGTTCTTTTCAGTTTTCAAAATTACCTCCAAAATATAGCTAATGATAAGGAGCCAGAAGCTCAGAGAGAAGTCATTTTACGAAGGTCACAAGCTTCTTAGCATGACTGGGATTTGAACCAGTCTGCCTGGCATTGAGATCAGTGCTTTTTCCATTAAGTCTTTCTGTTTCATTGAGATGGAAGAAATTAATTTAAAATAGTCTTGTAAATTGTTTAGAATTTTTTTAATGTGGTTGTACTCAATTGTATTTTTGAGGAGGAGAAGGAGGTCTAGAAGATGTGTTGTTTTATTCATTTTTCACTACAAAAAATAGTGAGTAGTCAGAAATGCTAAAACGTTGGCCTCATCAATCATATTTTTAACTGAAAATTTTAGGGAATGGTTTTAGGGAAATATTGAGAAGTTACCAAACATTAAAGGATAGTGGAAACTGGCCCTGCCTTCTGGTTTTAAACCTCATTAACCAGGAGTCTTTGAATTTTGCTGTAGATTCTTTTTCTTAGTTTAGTTTGTTCTTCTGTAAGTCTTGAGTCCTTTTCTTTTCCAGTGTTTAATTAGAATCCCCATCATTTCCTTTTATATACTTTCCTTATGAGGAATACTGCATTTATTTTTTTAAAAACTACACTAAATTTTATTTAAAATAATTTGGGAGAGGGAAGAAATAAGAGTGGAATCTAGTTTCTAAGACAGTAATAATTAGTCTTGGCATAAGGAGGAAAAGCAAGGGGGTGCAGGAAAGCTGTTTTAAGTGGAAAGATTCCAGTCTGCAGTTAAGGTGCTGAGGTAGGACCTTTATATTTACTGGAGAAGAACCAGTACCTGAAGAATTTATAAGTGTTCTTTTAAGGAACAGGCCTTGCCCTGGGAGTGCTAAAGACCAAAGAGTGCTTGACCAACTGGTACTTAAAAATTCTGGTGTACAATGAGCACCTTCTCTCATTAGTAGCAGAGAACTGAGTGGAATAAACCAGAACTGTAAGGTTAGATGTATTCTGTAGGTGAGAATAATGGAAAAATGGAAGAAAAAATTTATGGGGCTAGTGCCGTGGTTCGGGTATTGAGTCTTCCTCAAAAGCAGTGAGTTACAGGCTTCGTCTCCAGCCTTTGGCATTGTTGGGAGGTGGAACCCAGTAGAAAGAAATCGGGTTATTGAGGAAGAGCCCTTGGTGGGGATATTGGGCCCTCAGCTTCTTTCTCTCTCTTTGCTCTGCCATATCCGCCCAGCCGTGATGTGCTGCCTTGCCCAGGCCAGAAGCAACGGGGCCAACTGACCATAGCCTGAAACCCTCCAAACAATGACCAAAATAAACCTTTTTTTAAAGTTGGTTATCTCAGGTATTTTGTACAGTAACAGAAAGCAAACACAGTTACAGAATACATCAGTTGAGTATCCTGTGACTAAATCATACTCAATACTTTTTTATTCTTTTGTACCCGAATAGCTGTCAGACTTTTTTGAAGGTGACTCAGTATAGAATACATTTTTATGTCGTAACCAACATAAGTACATACTTACAGATTTGTTTTAGGAGCCACATTTAACCATTACTGCAGGGAATGCCCTCTGATATTTTTCTCATTTTTTTTCATTAAATAGAAATTCTGGTCACACCCACCAAATTAATTTCACAAATATTAATGTGTTGTTCTTCTGTTTGGAAGACAACTTTCTGAAGAGCTGTGCTTTTTTAAAAGTATTTTTGTAGGAAAAAATAAGATAGCAGGTCCATTTTTCTTAGTTATTGCTACGGACTGATGTTTCTGTTGTCCCACAGTTCATAGATTGAGACCTAATCTCAAGGTGATGATGTTTGATGACCTCTCATTCAGACCTTTGGGAGGTAGAACTCTCCTGAGTGGCATCTGTGCCTTTATAAAAGAGAACCTTAAGAGCCCGTTTCTTCCCTCTGCCAATAGAAGACAGTGAAACAGGGACGTCTGTGACAGGAAGTAGGTCCTCATTTGCTACCACGTCTCCTAGGCTCCAGGACTGTAAACCAGCATCCTTCTGCTGTTTATAAGCTATCTAGTCTGTAGTAGTCGGTAGTAGCAGTTTCAACAAAGATATTCACTACTTCATTAGGCTTCATTATTAGGCCTAATAAACATCATTTTCTAAAAATCTAGAACCAGGGCTGTGGTTTGGATAAGTATTCTCAAAAGCTCATGTGTTAAAAGCTTCATCCAAGAGTGGCACTATTGGGAGGTAGTGAAAACTTTTAACAGACTAGGCCTAGTGGAAGGGTTTGGGAGATTGAGGCTGTGTCCTTGAAGGGAATTGTGGGCCCCCAGACCCTTCCTCATCCTCTTCATTTCCTCACCGTGAGGTAAGTGGACTTCCTCTACCACACACTCCATGGTGTGTTTCCTTGTCACAGGGCCCAAAGCAACAGGGTCAATGAGTCATAGACCAGAACCCCCAAAACTGTAAGCTAAAGTAAACCTTTTCTCTTTATAAGTTGATTATCTCAGGGGTTTGTTATAATGATGGAAAAGCTAACACAACTAGCTATCTATGATCAATGTACACATAGACCCAAAGGGAAGTAAATTCAATGGATTGTTCTAGGTTTGTTTTTTTCTTTTTCTCTTTTATTTTTGTTTTCTCGTTTGTTTGTTTGGTTGGTTTTGTTTTGTGAGTGCTAGGGATTGAATCCAATGCCTTATGCATTGCTAGGCAAGTGCTCTACCACTCACCTACACTCCAACCTCAATAGGTTGTTTTTCACCCTTAGCTCTGTAACTTGTTTCATAACACAAAAGTATCACTCCTAGAAAACAGATAATGTGAAATACACCCATATATGTTGGTGATTTATATTTAATTGTTTCTATACTTTTCAAGTTTTATACATTAACTACATATGAATTTCATCATTAGAAAAACCTAAACCTACCAATATGGGTAGTAGGTAATATGGAACTCTTGCTATATGACAGGCACCAAAGACATACTAAAATCTATTTATGAAGGCTTTATTGTAATCATCTATTCACTTTGCGAGGACCACACTTCTGAATACCTGGAAGATTAGTTTTTTTTTAACACAGGCGTTTTAGGGGACACAACATTTAGTCCATTGCCATACTGCTGTTCCTATTTTATAAATCAGGAAACAGATCCAGAGAGTTTAAAAACTTGCATAGAGTTACACAGCCAATCTGGTAGAAATGTGAATAAAATTCTGCCAGGATGGGTACTAATCTGTGGGAGAATTGATCTGAGGCTTTGTTAATTACTAACTTTTTTTTTTTCCTGATTTCTGGTTAGCTGCTGGGACTGATGTTATGCTGGTTTCCTTTAATTCATTGTATTTGTCTGTCTTTATAATTTCATTCCTTGTATATTGATCGGCTTTACATCTCTGAGACACAATGTCCTCTGCCTACACCTAGAAAGTTTAATTTAGCTCATGCTTTCTGGGGTTTCCATCCATTGTCAGCTGGCTCCAAGGCCAGCATCATGGCAGAAGAGCTTGGTAGAGCAAAACCCTTCACTTTGTGGCAGTTGAAAAACAGCACCAGAGAGAAAGCAGTGGGGGACCAGATGTAGACCTCAAGGTGACACCACCTAGACGCACCCAGACACACCCAGATATGCCTCACTGAAAATACCTTAGACGGGAACCCGGATCTGTCAAGTTGACCATTAAGCTTAAGTATCTCATCTTGTGTTGTGTTTTCAGTCTTCCTTTTGTTTACCATAAAAAGTTTATGGCCATTGCACACATTATCTTACAGAGTAGTTTTAGTTGACTATGTCATATTTTATGTTTAAGTTTCTGACTTGCGATTTTCCTTAATAGACCGTAAATTTCTTTGGTTTTATCCTCTGCAATATTTGGAAATATGTATTGTTTTTCTTGCCTGAAACACATTGAGACAAAAAATTACTTATGTAATATATGAACATTTGAAAATTTTTACAAATAATCTCAAATTTAAAAATAAGAACAGCAGGCAGCCTTTTTCCCCCAAACTATGTGAGATTGAGTTGTCAACATGGTACTGCCTTATTTCATCTGAAGACCTTAGTGTATATTTCAGGGACAAATAAGGACATTTTCCTTGTTGGCACAATAGTGCCATCAAAATCAGGAAAATATAATGAACACTATTTAATCCTCATACTCTGTTTTATCAGTGTTAGCCATAATGAGCTTTGGAGCAAAACCCTCCAGTACTCTTAACCCATTCCCTAATAGTACCCCCTTCTACTTGAATGCCATCTTTTTTCCTAGATTCCACATTTAAGAAAAAATATAACTCTCATGCTGATTTCTGTTTTCCTCCAAATTACATGATTTTGTTTTCTTTCTGGCTGAAGACTACTCCATTATGCGTGTACGCTGTATTTTCTTCATCCGTTCATCTGTTCACAAAAACCTAGGCCGATTCCATAATTTGTTGTGAATAGTGCCACAATAAACATGGAGAAGCTGTGCTCTTCTAAAGCATTTGTTTTTTTACTTTGTATGTAATTTCTATTTGTCCTAGTACTTTGAGCACTTTAATTATTACTGTAGGCTAAGCTTCTCCAGTATACTTTTTTTTTGTTTGTAATTAATTTTGTGGGAACATACTTTGAAATTATGAAAGTATCATGTTCCTCATCTAACTTCCTATGGTATTTATTTATTTAGATATATATTTATTGTATTTATGTCAGTATGAATGCCTGGATTTTATTTTGTTTTTAAAGTAGCATTATTAGGGAATATTTATATTGTTGGGGTATAATTTATGTACCAAAATTCACCCATTGTAAATGTGTGATCCAATGATTTTTAGTAAATTTACAGAGTTGTGCAACTATCATCACAATCTGGTTTTGAAATATTTCTGAAATACTTCCCCAGAAGTTCCTCCTTCTTGATATTTAATCATCCTGCTTCCCACCCTCAGTCATAGAAATGGAATCATTCAATCTGCTGTCATCTGAATGTTGTCTTATCCTTAGTGTAATGTTTTGAGGTTCACTCACGTTGTAGCATGCATTAGTAGTCCCTTTTCATTGTGGGATAATATTTGATTGTGTGGCTCTCACACATTTTTTTTTTCACCATTTGATGGACATTGGGATTGTTTTCAGATTCTAGCTATTATGAATTTTGTGAGGATGTATGTTTTCATTTCTCTTGTGTATATTTGTAGGCGTGTACTTGCTGTTCATATGGTAAGTTTATATTTAAGAAATTCTTACTGTTTTCCTAGTGGCTGTATCCTCTAAAACTCTTGCCAGCAGTTGTGGGAGGCGCCTCAGTTCTGCTCCTTTGCCAGCACTTGGTGTCATCTTTCTGAGTACCGCTGTGCTGTTCGTTGTGATAACGTTTTATGTGCATTTCTGTAATGACCAATGATGGTATCAAGCATCTTTTCTTGTGCTAACTGCCATTTGTGTGTCTTCTTTGGAGATACCTATTCAAGTATTTTGCTCATGTTTGTGACAGGTTTTCACTGCATAGCCCAAGCTAGGATTGAATTTGTGATCCTCCTGCCTCAGCCTCCCAAGTAGCTAGGATTATAAGCATGCACTGCTGTGCTTGGCTGCTTGTGTGCTTCACTGGATGGTTTATTGTATTATTGAGTTCTGTTTGTATAGTCTGATTACAAATATTTTTATCAGATACAAGATCTGCAGATACTGTTTTTCCCATTCCCAACATATACTATTTTTCCTTTTCTTAATGATGTCTTTTGAAATACAGAAGTGTTTGATTTAGAACTCTGCTTATTTCAAGATCACAATGTTTTCTCTCTCTCTCTCTTTTTTTGGTACCCGGGATTGAACTTGGGCCCTTGTGAGGCAGACAGTAGAACCACTAAGCCAAATTCCCAGCCCTGGTTTTCTCTTTTGTTCTCTGGAAATTTCAGTTTAGCTCTTGCATGTATGTGTGTGAGCCATTTTAAGTTGTTTTTTTTTTTTTTTTTTTTTGTGCGTAGTAGAGGTGTTTAAATTAGTGGGAATCAGGTGAATATTCTGTTCTTTCCCTGCTGACCTGCCTTGATGCATTTGTCAAGATTAATTGCCCTTAAATGTCAGGGTTAATTTCTGGATTCTCACTGGTCTCTCTTTCTCTTAGAAATTGGGCGATATAGGTCCTTCTTCAATTTTTTTCCTTTTGGAATTGTTTTGACAGTCTACTTCTTTACATTTCCAAATAAATTTTAGGAATAGTGTAATCAATTTCTATAAAATATTTTGCTGAGGCTGGGCCTAGTGGCTTATGCCTTTAATTCTGGCACTTGGGAGGCTGAGGCAAGGAAGATCACAAGTTACTATAAGCTACACAGTGAGACCCTGGCTCAAAAACAAAAACAAACAAATAACAACAAAAAAAGAATTTTTTTTCTTTGCATTATTTGTATTCTGAGTTGTCTCCATATATGTCAGTATGGGTGGATGCTTTGGGCCTGTTTTCTTTTAATTTTATTTTTTCTTGTAATTTCACTGTAGTAATACATTTTGTTATAATTGTGTGACTTATATAGCTGAATAAATTAAATACTACAAATAGACATTCTAACTCTTCATCAATAATTCTGAAAGTTGATACACAGTTTGCATATCCCTAATCCAGAAATCCAAAATCTGAGGCTCTTCTGAGTGCCAACATGGTGTCACAGATGGAAAATTCACACCTGACCTCCTGTGACTGTCCCAGTGAAAACCAAGCAACACTAAAAATATTGTATAAAATCACTGTTTGCTGTGTGTGTATACAGTGTATATTAAATAATTTTTTTTTTTTTTGGTACTGGGGATTGAACTCGGGTCCTTGCACTTGCAAGGCAGGCCACCGAACCACTGAGCTAAATCCCCAGCCCTTAAATACATTCTGTATTTAGACTTGTTTTCTATCCCCAGCATTATCTATCTATGCAAATATTCTAAAATCTGAAAAAAAAACCCACTAAATATTTAATTTCTGGTCCCACGCGTTTTGGGTAAGAGATACTTGCCCTGAATTCAAGTCTGCTTTCCTTGGTTTTAATTGTCAAGAGCACCACAGTGGACTTCAGTGCACTGGCAGGGTTGAAGATTTCTTTACTTAATTAGTAGTTTCTTACTGTTTTTTTTGTCACCTTTATCTGCTGCTGTAGTTTGGATCTCAGACATTTTAGCTCTGTTGGGAGGTGGTGGAACATCCGGGTTGGAGCCTGGGTGGGGGAAGTTAGGTCACTGAGGGGTCCTACTGTTGAGGGGATTATGGGTTCCTGGCCATTCCTCTCCCTCTGTCATTTGGAGTGGCCCCTTTCTCCATGTGCTCTTGCCTGATGTACTGATCTGTCTCTGACCTGGAGCAACCCGGCCAGGCAATCTTGGACTGAAACTGAGCTGGAATAAACCTTTCCTCCATTTAAGTTGATTTGCTCAGGTATTTTGTCACTAGTAGAAAGCTAACATTACTTTATGCTTACTTTTATCATCTTCACTGTTTACAACATTTGGAACACTTGAAACGGTTCATATTCCTTTTCATTCATTGAATTGGAAATAGAGTATTTCCTTCATCTTTCTGATATGTCCTGTTTTTATGTGGGCTCGTGTAATTATTTTATCTTAAGTGAGAGCAGTACTTTTGCGCTTCTATTGTGGGAGCATTATTCCTTTGGATAAGAGCATAGCATCTTTCTTTGTTTGATGTTCTTTAGTCTGATGAGAAGTGCAGTTTGAATACAACTAGAATTTTGTATCTTTCTTTAAAACATATCTTTCGGCTCATCAGCTAGTCAAGCCATGGCCTTACATCTGTTGAGTATGCTCTGTTAATAAATACAGTATCAGTTGAATTAATCTTGCCACTGTCCAATGTTAATATCGACAGGATAAACAGTTTATCATCCGCCAACACTGCTAGTATTGTTGTGTGCCTGTATTCATTCTTTGGTTGGTTTTTTTCCCCCCAGTACTGGGGATCAAATTTAGGACCTTGTACTTGTGAGGCAGGTGCGGCACCACTGAGCTAAATCCCCAATCCATGTTTTTTGTGTTTTGTTTAATTGCAGTACCAGGGATTGAACCTGATAGGTCTGACCCCCACCTGCGGTCTTCCCCTTGCTTCCCCCAGTCACCCCCTCTGCTAAGACACCATATACCCACCGACGCCTGTCCCACTAACCCCCTACCCTATCTATAAAAGACCCAGCTCAGTAAACTGGACTTGGACTCTCCTTTGGAGCTGCTCCAAGAAGTTCCTCCTGGAATCCCTAAATTCAGGCTGGGCCATTACCAATTATGTAACAACCTAGAGCCTCCCCACTGAGCTACATCCCCAGCCCCCCGCCCCCTTTTGAGACAGGGTCTTGCTGAGGTGCCCATCTGGCCTTGAACTTCCAGGAGTGCTGGTGTTACAGTCGTGTGCTACCATATGGGTAGCTCATTCCTTAATTTTTATGATAGTGGATTTTATGTTTTTATTACTTTATTTCTTTATTTGAATTATAGGTTAAATGCATGACTCACATGTTATCTTTTGGGATGAGGAGAGAATTTGCTTTCTGGGTATAGTATGTGCATTAAAAATTCAGAGACTAGCCGGGCATGGTGGCACGCCTGTAATCCCACTACTTGGGAGGCTGAGGCAGGAGGATCGCTACATAGTGAGTTCCAGGTCAGTCTCAACTACATAGTGAGACCCTGTCTCAAAAAACCAAAAAATAAAATAAAATAAAATAAAACAAAATGAAATTCAGAGACTTTTCACTGGACCAGATGGTGATAACTCAGCATGTGTGGCTGTGGACCAAAAGGTACAATATATGGATATCTCAACTGCTAGCACCTTTATAATCCTGGTGTTGAGAGGTCTGTGCTTATGTAACATCTTGAGCTTTCTTTTTGTTAAATTTCTACCTGTCTCTCTTACTTGTTCTTCTAATACATAAATATACAACATATACTCTTTTAAAATGCTTTTTTAAATTTTTTTAATTGAGTTTATTGGTACATTTTAGGTATACAGTACAGTTACATTCATTGGGATCTTGTACCTTTACATGACAGACAGGTCTTGGTTCTCATTTTTTCCCCTTGTCCCTGCAAAAATGTTTTGTTTTATTGAGTGATTGGGGGGGGGAATTATTCTGACTTGACTCTTAGTTACTGCCGTTTTCTTTATTGTTTAGCATTTTTAACCTTTGCACTTTTTCTGTACTTTTTGTTGTTCTGGGATTTGAACCCACTGAGTTACACGTCCCCAGCCCTTTTTATTTTAATTTTTGGAACAGGGTCTCAGTAAGTTTCCCAGGCTGGACTTGAACTTGCATTCCTCCTGCCTTAGCTTCCAAGAGTGCTGGGATTATGAGCACACACTGTCAGGCCCAGGTTTTCCTTTTTTTTTTGAGACAAGATCTCACTGTGTAGCCCAGGCTGCCCTCAAACTCCAGTGATGCTCCTGTCCTAGCCTCCCAAGTGCTGGGATTATAGATGTGTGCCACTATACCCAGCTTTCCTGTACATTTTGGGAGAGGTTCCTAAATGCATTGTCTTTTCTATAATCTCTGATTCCACTTTTAAATATTTTTACATAGCTCTTTGAAACCTCAAAATGTGTAGGTTAATTTTCTGTGTATGACTATGGGTTTCATTGTGGCTGGAATTTTTTTCAAAACTTATGCCTTTCTCATAGTTCTACTTAACCTCTCCTTCACAAATTGCCCTGAATTATGGACATTTTTTTCCAGTATTGGAAATTGAACCTCAGGCCTAGTGCATGTGAGGCAAGCACTATAGCGTTGAACTTCATCCTTAGCTTCAATTTTATTTTATTTTTTATTTTATAACAGCATCTTGCTAAGTTGTCTAGGCTGACCTTGAACTTGGAGGCATCCTGCCTTAGTTTCCCAGGGCTGTGATTACAGGTGTGCATCTCCATGTTCAGAAGTGCAGTGTTTTTAATTAAAACCCACCTCTGAATTTTAACTGCGATCAAGGGAGAGGGCAGCAAAGCACAGCAGTCAGCACTGGCTTCACTTGGAGTTATTCTGAGTGTATTCAAGACCTTTCCTCCATGGTGTGCTTCCCACACACATGACCTCAGTGGTGTTCACTGCTCCTCTGGATCCTGCTTTTGCTTGGGGAACCTTATTAATCATGTCCCACAGTGAGGTAAATAAAATGAATATAAATGACTCCTTATTTTATTTTTGTTGTACTGGGGATTAAACCCAGAACCTTCACACTGAGATACATCCCAAGTCCTTTAAAAGAATTTTTTTTTTTTTTTTTTTTTTAGACAGGATCTTTCTCAGTCTCTTTTTAAAAATTTTTTTTTTTTTTTTTTTTTTTTTTTTTTTTTTGAGACAGGATCTTACTCAGTCTCTTTTTTTTTTGGTGCTGGAGATTGAACTTGGGAGGCAGGCAATGGAACACTGAGCTAAATCCCTGGCCTGATCTTACTCAATCCCTTAAATTACTCAGGCTGAGCATCAACTGTATCCTTCTGCCTCAGCCTCCCTGAGTACTGGGATTAGTACTGGGATTACTGACATGAACCACTATGCCCCGCTGTTTTGTTTTGTTTTGTTTTTCTTAAAGTTGACCAACTTGCTGAAAATAATTGCCTTTTACTTAAAATAGTTGTTTTGAGAGGGTGATTTGATTATAGTTAAATAAAAAATTAGCAGTATTGAGAATCATTAATCTTGGTATAATGAGGTTTTTCTCCATTTAAAAATTGTGTTAAAATATACATTGTCATCTTAACCATTTTTAAATGTATATGTTAGTCATAGTAAATACTATTTTTACATTGTTGTGCAACCAACCTCCAGAACTCTGCTTAGCAAAATCAAAGCTCTGTACAGTAGTTACCCGTTTTCCCCTCCCTGGCCTCTGACAACCACCATTCTGTGTTCTGTCTCTGATGTTTGACTGTTCTAAGCACTTCATATATATGGACTTCTATAGTAGTTGTAAATTTTTCACTAGCCTGTGTCATTTAACATACTTTCAGGTTTCATCCATATTGTACTGTGTGTCAGAATTTTGTAACTTTTAGAGGCTAAATCACAGTTCCTTGCTTGTGTACACCACAGTGTATATGTCTGTGTTTTCCTAAGACTTGAACCCAGGGTATTGTGCATGCTGAGCTTTTTGTTCTTCCACTGAGCCGCATCCCTGGAACTCCTGTTGTTTGCAGACACCACGGTCAGTGTCCGATGACTCTAGGCTCTTTTTGTCCTACCCAAAGAATCGACTGGGACAACCGAGAAACAGTTAAACACAACTTCTGTTTAATGTAAAATAAGAAAAAGGAAGAAATGAGAGAAAGAGGAAAAAGGGAGAAAAGAAATAATGGAGGAAAAGAGAAGAGTAAGAAGAGGACAGGCCACTATAGATGCAGGACCGCAAGATCGCAGCAGAGGTGGCGAAGTCCGTGGCTGTTGCCTTGTATACCTACCCTTCAGACCCAGTCGGTCGGAGGTTGTTCTGCTTGAGAATCCTGGCTGTAATCACAGATCGTGTCCGTTCTGGATCAGGTTGCATAGGCACAGCCTGTTCTCAGCCCCCAGTCCAGATCTTCGTAACTGACAGGTTATATCCTGTCTTCCAGCCAGCCTGCCATCACCCCAATCTCTTATCTCCCTGTCGTATTTTTAAAATCCACTCATCTGTTAGTGGACACCTGGATTGCTTCCACATTTTGTCCATTGAAAGTAATGCTGCTGTGAACATGGGTGACAAAAATCTCATCAAAAAACTGCTTTTGCCAGGTACAGTGGCCCATGCCGATAATTGCTAGTGCTCTGTTTATTTTTTATGGACCATACTTTCCTGTTCTTCATATGCCTTGAGTTTTGTTGAAAACTGGACATTTGAATCTAATAATGTGGTAACTCTGGAAATCAGATTCTCCTCCTTCAGTTTAATCTACATACCCAATCCAGTCTTTGTTTCTCATTTTGTTAGTATTTAGGTTTTTAAAAAAAATTTCTGGACACTCTCTAAGCCAAAGAGCAAGCTGGGGTCTTTCCTAAGCCTGAGCCTTTCCCTGGATATATGTGGTCATTTTCTAATCTTCCTCATATCCATTTACTTTTGCATTTCCAGGATTTTGTATCTGGCTTGCAGGAATGAGCAAATAGAAGAAGTAAGGGATGTGTGTGCATTACGAGGTGCTGGCCCTCCAGATCCTGTAAAGTTCCAGGAAGAGAGGGAGCTTAAGTTTGTCACCACCTCTTTGTGCCTCCCAGAATCCTCTGTGTATAATGTGTCCTCAGGGTTTTTTTTTCTTTTCCCTAGATTACTTACTCTTGGTGACTTACATGAAATGTCTAAGTTTAGAAAAGAAATGTGTGTTATCCGTTAGTGAACCTCTGGAGAAGTTTCTCCACTTAATATGTTGATAAAGACAGGCTGCCATTTGCTGCTGTCGCTTAGCAACCCCTGAGAACTCAAGAAGTGCAAGAAACCGTTTTGAAATATGTAATGGTATGAAAATAACTATGGGTTTTGTCAATACCATCTTAAAGTGTTTTTTTGTTGTTGTCTCTTTTATTTTTGTCCAGATGACAGAAAATAATTTTTGGTTGAAGAAGATAGAAATCAGTGTTTCTGAAGCAGAAAAGAGAACTGGAAGAAATGCAGTGAACATGCAAGAAACATACACTGCTTACCTCATTGAAACCAGGTGGGCAGTGAGAGTGACGGTTCAGGCCAGGTAGAAAGCTTTCTTTTCTCTGCTTGCTTTGTAGGTCATGACTTAGCAGGCGGAGACTGAACAAAGCTGAAGTTGCCGGTTTTTAATTCCTTGAGAGGTTTTCTTTTCTTTTCTTTCTTTTTTTTTTTTTTTGGTTTTTTGAGACAGG